>NW_026067938.1:9137485-9414850 GCF_014885135.2 Alexandromys fortis
GTTAACAGTGAAGAATTATTAAGATTGACAACTGTCTTTTTTTCTTTTGTTATTTGTGTTTTAGAGTTAATCTTTAATAGTATCATTGTACAGACCACTGTCATTGTACTCTCCCTACCCCCTTTTTCTTCTAGTAATTTTTTATGGTTTCAGGTCTTACATTTAAGGCATTAATCTACTTATCTTGTGTGTTCTTATATAGGAAATGAGATGAACATGAGAAAAGAAAGGTAAAACACACTTATTAAAAAAAGAGAATAAAGAAATAAATAAATTAAAAAAACAGAAAAAAGAGAAATACAGGTGGAAGTAGGTGCAGGAAATTTTTTTGTAATACTTACAAGCTAAAAGTCACAAGAAGGAGAAGGGAGGGACTGGAGGAAAACAGTGTCTTCTAGATTTGGCAGGCCTGCTGTACTGCCAAGCTCATGGCACCTATATTGCCTATATAAGACCCACACTAGATAAAGGAAGTCAGTATTCTTGCATGGAGTTGCATATATGTTTATGTGTGTGTGTGAGTGTATGTACATGAATATATATATATGCATATTAAAAAGAAGATGAATTTGGGGGATGCTTGATGAGATAGGAGAATGAGTGTGGGGTGAAAATGATTAAAATTATATCATGAAGTTCTCAAGAATTAGTAAAAGTATTATATCTAAAAATTGCATTTTTCTGAAATCTTTTATAGAATATTAATAGAATTTCAGTATGTAAAATTTTAAGTAAAATTTGTGCTTATGAAACATACTTGTCATAATATTTATACAATATTATAAAGTTAAGCACACACAGACACACACACATATGCCTCTATATTTATAGCAATTTCTTTCCATAGATCTACTCAAACAGATACCATCTTTAAACTTTTATATATTTTTATCTCTGGTGAGCAATACCAAAATGAAATAGGTCATTTCTTTCTGTGGTGGAGCGGATGGCTGAGTGCAAGCTGTGACCAAATGATCTCTCTTCGAGGCCAGATGAGAAATATGAACATGGCCTTACTTCTCCTTATGTGTATTTTCGAGAGTTCATTAATAATTCTCCTTTCATTTTGATGAGAGCTAACTTTAAAACCACTTACTGTACATAAAGGAAGATGGGCTTAAAGAGAAACCCTTCACCTTTTGTAGTGGTATAAGTTTTTCTGCAGAATTTCAAAAGACAGTTAGGTGTTTAGAGAAGATATGGGTACTAACTCTGGGTCCTGGAGTTAAGAAAGCTCCAGTTGTCTCTATAAATCTATGCTCTGAAGACAGCAAATATATCTCAACTGTTGGAAACTCTCATTTAAAACTAATGTGCATTTTTGCTTAAAGTCATTAATTTAGTTTATTAAAACTCAATTTTTTTGACAGAGAGGAGGACAGATAAGCAATTCAACTACACAAGAAAATGTGCATGATAAAGAAAGTCCTTTTATGTAATTTCTAAAAAAAATATTGATGCATATACCTGTGCAAAATTCTTTAACTACAGCCACTCACTTAAACTTCAGATGACTTTGTTGAGGCAGGTACTGCCCATCTTCTGAAAAGGAGGAAATTTATTTTTTTTATTTTTACTTTTTTTCTTTTTTATTTATTAAAGATTTCTGTCTCTTCCCCACCACCGCCTCCCCTTTCCCTCCCCCTCCCCCAATTAAGTTCCGCACCCTCATCAGCCTAAAGAGCAATCAGGGTTCCCTGCCCTATGGGAAGTCCAAGGACCACCCCCACCTCCATCCAGGTCTAGTAAGGTGAGCATCCACGAAACTGCCTAGGCTCCCACGAAACCAATAGGTACAGTAGGATCAAAAACCCATTGCCATTGTTCTTGAGGTCTCAGTAGTCCTCATTGTCTGCTATGTTCAGCGAGACCGGTTTTAACCCAGGCTTTTTCAGACCCAGGCCAGCTGGCCTTGGTGAGTTCCCGATAGAACATGGTTTCTAGCCATAAATAAAGGACAGTGAGCCTATAATTCGGGTTCTTAGAGAAGCTAAATAAGAAGGAGAACCCAAAGAAAATCATATAGGCATCCTCCTGAATATTAACATTCATCAGGCGATGAAAGGAGACAGAGACAGAGACCCACAATGGAGCACCGGACTGAAATCTCAAGGTCCAAATCAGAAGCAGAAGGAAAGAGAGCACAAGCAAGGAACTCAGGACCGCGAGGGGTGCACCCACACACTGAGACAATGGGGATGTTCTAAAAGGAGGAAATTTAAACTGCCAAAATGTCACAGTAACGGCAGATCCAAAGTCGACACAGAGATACCCCGATTCCCCAACTCAGTGCTTGTATTTACTGCTCTCTTCTTGGATCCTGAACCAAAACAGCTTTACTGACCTGCTTATCCTCACCTGGAATTAATTAATTAGTGGACAATTCTATAACAATTGCATGGAAAGCAGCTGTGTGTTTTTTATGCATGGGGAAAGACTTCTGGTCCTAATGGAAAAAGAGATGCACCTGAAAAAGAGCACGCACACCATCCCTCCCCTAGAGCACACTGCTCAAGATGGCTTCCAGTGAGTGAGGGTATTTGGAGTAGGTGTTTGTTCATCTTTCTCTGAGTTAGCTGAACTTGATGTATCAATACACGCACTAGATTTTTCATATTTCCTTGTCCTCCTTCACTTTGTGAAAGGAACCTAATTCATTTTCAAAAACCTGCCTATTCAAATCTCACCATTCTCAATCACTAAATAATAAATTTTATACTCCCTAAAACTGATATCATGAAGTATTTGAAAATATTTTGAAAAAAAGAGGCAAACAAAACCAAATCCTCTCAAATGTTGTCTTTATTTTACATTGCACCAAATAGGAACCCTAGACACAAGATCATATACTAAGTCAGCAAACATAGTTCATGAAAATATTTCTAACCATGAAAAAATTTTTATAGATAAGCTTTTTTGTTTATTCTTTGAATGGTTTATTTATGGATTCTGAGAGGATCATAGTCTGATTATTTTCTTCTGTGAAGTACTTTAAGGTTTGATCTGAATACAAAAGTAGATAAAGAATTATATTGTACTGACAAATAAATAATAGGAATTTTGAAGTTTTCCAATGGTGCCTGACAAGTTTTGTGTGTGTGTGTGTGTGTGTGTGTGTGTGTGTGTGTGTGTGTGTAAGAGAGAGAAAAAGAGAGAGGAGAGAGGAGGAGGAAGAGGGATGATTTGGGAGTAAAATACTGACAAAAGAAAACAGATATCAGGCAGGATGCTTGGACTTCTGGGAGCTGTGGCAATAAAATTTCTTCTATAAGGGAAAGACTAATAAATTTCCAGGAAGAATAGCCTTCTGCTATTTTATTCTAAACAATCTCAGTCAGACGTACTTGTGTTGATGACAGTTCGTGGAGCATGAGAGAGTTGCAATATATCCACGACTGTTGTCAGTAGCAATATAAATACAGGCCTAAAGGCAACATGCAGCAGTTAGTCAAGGGAGGAAAGAGCAGGATGAAGTTTGCAAACTGGCTCTTGCACAGATCAGAGAAAGTCCCCCCTCCCTGCTTTGCACATCTTAGAAAAAAGTCCCCATAGAAAGAGAGTCTGCTACAGAGGTGATCACAGTTTGAGTTACATTTCGATGCTGATGGAAAAGGGTCTTCCACTTGGAGACCACTGCACATGAATAACTGTAGGTTCCTGCTCACTAGAGGCAGCATCTTAACTATGTAGCTCATATATGCCTTGACCAGGCTACCTTCCTGCCTCAGCATCCAGAGTGTTGCGAATACAAGAGTGTACCCCTACACCCAACATTATTGCAATCTCTCTGTTATCCCGGTTGAAATAATCCACTTTTAACCCTTGCCACAGTAGAGACTCAGTCCTTTGCACACTCAGCCTGTTTTTCTATTAGTGTTTATTATGGTCACGGTAAATCCCTCCAAGGATGTTATAAAGAAACCTGTACTTTATTAAGCACCAGAAATATGGACCTTGGCTGTGGTCTCCTTAAAATGACATCTTTCTCTTACTCTGTAAGTCAACTGTGCTCTGTTTCCACCATTTATATCTTTTTTGTCCTCTAGTGTCTCGGAGAGGGGGTTTGTAGACACTCTGAGCAATTGGGGGAGGAAAACCCACAAGCTGCCGGGCTGAGCAAGACCTAAAAACAGTTCCTAATTTTGCTGTTTCCTGTGAGCAATGACAAACCCTAATTTCATCTTCACCAATCATCCCCGGCCCATACTGCTCAAGGCATGCTAGCTGAATGAGGGGCAACTCTGCTCCCGTTCTTTGTATATTTGCATCCTTGAGGTTTTCCTTCACTAAGGAGTTGGCTTCTCTGTTTGTCTGTCAGCAATAATTCATTAAAAAGTATTTTCCTACCACTTTGTGAAATCTTAATCCTGCTATGCTTTCTCTGTGACCAGTTATCATAAATTGCTATAATATTGTTTATTGAGTACTTTAATGTTTATCAGTCATACAGTTACTTTACTATAATGCACTTAGCATGATTAACCTTTTCTTCATCAGGACTGTATTTTTTGATATTCATTTTCTGTCTACACATGGTAAACATGGAATATTTATAAAATGCATGAGTGACTAAAACACAGTCTTTCTCTTCACATTCTTTGTGAACATTTGTGAGTCATGATTCTACTCGAAAAAACATGTGGGCTTGGTTATGACTTATTTTGACAAGTTTTTTAAAATGAGATAAATTATTAAAATGCAATGTTATTGGCAGAAGAATGTAAGGCAAGATAGATTCTTCAATGGATAGATGAGAGTTTTCAAACATATATCAGACACAGTTCTGTTTCCGTTTGTCTTTTCCTTTGTTGGTCTTTCTTGTGACCACGATAAGTTGCTCTTTCTTTGACTAACCTTCTCAAAAGCAAAGACTCAAGTGATTATGCCTGAAACAAGCAAACAAATGACTGATCCTGACACTATAATACCTGCAAACAAAAGTAGAAACACGATTTGGAAGATTTGGGAGGCTTAACACATTTTCTCTTTTAGATTTAACATATCACTTTGCTTTACTAAGTTGGCCATTTGGACTACGTGAAAATATGACAGTCACAAATTTTTTTTTCACTTTTTTTATTATTAAAAATTTCTGCTTCCTCCCCGCCTCCATCTCCCATTTCTCTCCCCCTCCCCCGCTCCCCTCTCCCTATCTCTCCAGCTTGAAGAGCAGTCATGGTTCCCTGCACTGTGGGAAGTCCAAGGTCCTCCCCCTCCATCCAGGTCTAGGCATCCAAACAGCCTAGGCTCCCACAAAGCCAGTACATGCAGTAGGATCAAAACCCAGTGCCATTGTTCTTGGCTTCTCAGCAGCCCTCATTGTCCGCCATGTTCAGAGAGTCCAGTTTTTATCCCATGCTTTTTTTTTTTTTAGCAAATATTAGTGATAAAAAGAGTGAATGTTTAGGAGCAGAGCTCATGTCTTCTAACCATCATGAATCATTCATCACCATAGAAAGTTCTAGATTTACCCTCCACAGCTGAACCAGAACACTGTGGAGCATGGACCATCTACAGGTAGAGCTAGCAAAACTAGGAAGATTTCATGCTTTGGTGGGAATTCCTGTCAACTGGGCCATCTCAGGGAAGCCTTGCCTTGAGTCCTGAGCTACACAGTGAAGATACTATTGTCATGAAAATTCTTTACCTGTTATGAAACTTCAGGCACTGTTCACACTTGTCTATTGTCTTAGTAAGTCAGCAATGTCTGTGCTTAGGGATATTTAAGTCACTAAGCAACCACACTATAATCCATTAATTTCTGAAGCTTGTAATATAATAAAAATAGATATTTGTTAATGTGAATCACTTTGCACTCCAGATACAGACAATGAAATTGAGCCAAGTGTGAACCACTTGGTGAAAAGACACAATGAGATTTATTTGAATGATATAAAATGAAGTTCTTCTTAGGGAAAATAAGGTCCTTTTTGCTATGTTTTTGAATGGTCTTTCATAAATGTTAATTATGTATATTAATGCTTGACGTGATAAATGAGGAAAAGTAAATAAAAGTGATCTTAGGATATTTTTCATTTCAATGGTTTTACTTGGATGCTTTTTTTTGACAAATCACAGTAATATTAAAGTTTATCTGTTTGAACTAAAAGGCAATACTTTGCATAAAATAATCAAATTCCCCTTTATGATAAGTGTGTCTAGAGTTCTTTGAACTGATTTTATGAACTAATGAGCCATGATATCTTCCCTTAAAGAACAGTTTTTAGAAGCACCAGTTAAATGTATGTGATGAATTATTTGCAAGTAGATCAAAAAGTGATAAGGGCTGAAAGTCACTTTTTAGTTTTGTCCTTAAAAGAAAGTAGAAATAAAATTGGTGTCAAGAATGCATCTTATAGCTCTTGCTTTGAATTATCATGCAATCTCTTTTCCCTGATCAGATGGCACACCCAATAAGTGTTCTGTGGTGTCTAGTCGCTTTAGTGTTAGACAGCACATCCACCCTTTTTTGTAGGCCTGCAAAGGCCCATGCTCAAGGATGCTTGGTCACCTGCACTTGGCTTCAAATATATTCATCTTCTGTACTCATCCCTGTGTTTTTGAAATTGTTATCTTTTGAGCCCGTCTCTCTTCCTAACATTTGATACATTTTCCTGCTCCCACCTGCACTCTCTTCTGTCACTGACTATTTGTGATCTTCCATCCAACCTAGGAACTATCCCTATGTCCTACAGTCGCAGAAAACCTCTTTGCTATACATAGACACACAGGGTAACCACTCAAGAGAGACATCTGTTCCCTTATCTTTGGTTATCAGACTATCGAAATTAGGCACCTCAAGGAATTAGGATTTCCTTAGGCATCACATGCTGCAGAAGGAAAAAGTAAGGCCTGGTGTTAGTCAAAAGAAGAAGAACTTGGCTCCTCAGAAGAGATAACACATAATACTGGCAATTTATCAGTCTATCTTGTAAAAATGAACAAAGATGGACATAGCACACATTAACCAGGACTGTTTACTTATGCATACCTTTTGCTTCTGTTTAAATCTAAACTTCACATCAGTACCCAAAGGATGGGCTTGGGAGTCGTTGGATTTCTGTATTAATTTCCTTACTAATGTAATATAAAACTACTGTTTCTGCTTTTAACTTTTCTCCTTCAATGACTTATTGGAACAGGTAGATGAGCCTTGATGTGGAGCACGGTTCCAGGATTTTACTCTAAAGACTCCGGTAACAATAGGATTTTACTTTTGGTGGGAAGGCTACACATGACAAAATAAACAAATTAAAGGCTACACTAGTAATAGCAATATGTGGCCCATTTTCATTCTGTAAAAAAGGAGATCAGATTAAAAATTGTATCCACAATACAGTAGCCACACATGAACAAAACTTTATAAATAACTGTGGGAGAACATGACTCGATGGATGGAATGTGGCTAAGATTTTAAAGCACTTCTGAGATGCCAAGAGAGAAGCTGTATAAAACTATGTATGTGGGTGTGAATATACATACATCCTACATATTTGTAAGTGCATATCTCCTTATAAAAACATCAATCTTCATTTAATGCACTCACCATGATCGATCTTTGAATTGAGGTCAGGGGAATTAACCATAGTTTCAGGGATGCAATTGGCCCTGGCACTACAGTGCTGTCCAAGAAACATCAATAATTAAAATAAAATCCTGTGCTTATTACATGAAAACGTTCATTTATGTGAAAAATGAGCAAGCCCAAACTGGCACACATCAAAGACCCATAAAACACATTCTTCACACATTGTTGAATTTGGTTACATTCGCCAGAGATTGCTCTAGTTAATTAAATATTTGATCATTTTAAAATTCTTAAATTGTTGGCCTAGCCAACTCTTCTAGAGATAAAGAAATGGAATGACAAGTACAGAATTAACATATAATCCTCAAAGGAGCCAGCCCTGGTCGGATCCCTTCAGATGACAGCAGAAATAGTGAACCCACCCTTTCAAAGCACACCAGATAGAAGCCAGTGAGTCAGCAATCCTGAATTAAATTAGAGCCAATCTTTTCCTTCCAACTGCCAAATAAAAGAACTGTGAGGATGTATTTGAGATACACAGTGTAACAGCATGCTAATTCTACCACAAATAAATATTTATCATATTCAGAACAACAGATAACATCCTTTTTATCTACTCCTTTGAACACAGAACTTCCCTAAAACAAGGTGAAACAAGGCTATAGCAGCCTTTTAGAAGCCAGTCCCACCCCACCGCTAAAGAGCTAAAGAGCGTTTGCTTATGGCCAGGTACTTTGCTCTTTTTTTAGTACGTCACACTTTGATTTATATTGACCCCTCCCTCTTCATCTACCAAGATTTTCCTCAGGTAGATCTGTGAAGTTTCTGAGTGGGATGTGTCAAGGGTCATTTTTTTAGTGTATTAACCAATAAGAATAAGCACACATGACAGAACACAGGTAAGCAATTGTTTGGTGTGAAGCTCCTACTAGAGTCCCATTTGCTTTCAGAGTTAATTATCCCTGAATTTTGTCAAATTACCTTATTGTATTCCTCCAGCCATCAATAGCCACATTCATCTTCTTTCATCCACCACTGCTCAAATAGAAATAAGGCCAGGAAAGAATAAACCTATTTTTTTTTTTTAAGTTTTTTTTAAAATTTATTTATTATATATACAATATTCTGTCTGCATGTATGCCTTCAGGTCAGAAGAGAGCACTAGACCTCATTACAGATGGTTGGGAGCCACCATGTGGTTGCCGGGAATTGAACTCAGGACCTTTGGAAGAGTAGGCAATGCCCTTAACCACTGAGCCATCTCTCCAGCCCCGAATAAACCTATTTGTGAATATAACATATATATGGCACAAATGCAAGGATAGGGCTAAGAAGAGTTTTTACCGTTCATAAAGCCAAAGAAAAGATCATGTGTTCTACTTAACACATCACCTTCCCAAAGATGCTAGTGCTCAGCTTAAAGCCTTACTGTGTATTGCATTTCAGTTAAATGATCCATTTGTTCAGTTTCTAGTCTTTTAAAATCTCTTCCTCCATAACACTGCTTTTTATATCCATCATCAAGTTTGTAGGATACAAAATTATACAAATCATTTCTTATCATATTTATTCATCTGTATGGTTTGCTTCTAGACATGTTGTCTGCAAAATTTCTATAAAATTAGACCATAATTATGGCTGTAGTGAAAGAGTATCACTGTTCATCTTTGGAAGGAATCATGCAAGAGAGGTCATCTCATTAAATCAGATCTAGCCTCAGGGTGCAAAAGCCTGCCATTCAAAGATCAGAAGTGATTTTTGCAAATCAGAAAAAGCAGCAATGATGCCCGGCTCCCAGATGCTTCACTGTTTGAAAAACAAACATGAGAAATGAGGTCAAATGTTAACTACTGAGTGTAAGTATAGGACAAAGTATATCACATACTAGCATTGAATAATAAAATTACTAGTCAGGAAGTCTAAGTAGGATCACACAGAGAGACAAGCCCAGGGTCTCAATAGAATTTATTTGCAGCCTTCTATCTGATTCTAATTATAGCAATCTGTTCAGAGCTGTACTGACTCCATCAGTGAAATCGTTTTCTTGGTATGCACCTATGAGATATTTAACTTTTGGAAACTTTGCAGGTATTCATTGCAAATAAAAGATTCTCCATTGTCTGCCTGACAAACATGGCAGGTATGAATTCCTGTTCACTCTCTTCATACTATGAGCATGTGTGTGTGTGTGTGTGTGTGTGTGTGTGTGTGCAGGCAGGCATGTGCAAAGAGCACACATTTTTGAGGAAAGGCAGGAAAGTGACAGAAAGTTCTGTTCTCTATTTGACTTTAAATCCAGTACTAATTCAAGTCTATCGATTCCATCAAACTTGAAAAAACTTAATCATTTCACTGCTTTAAAAGAAAAATCCCTTGATGGTATCAAAATTATGACTACTGCTTTAAACTTTTTAATCAAAATCTATTTTTAGGTATTAGGTAAAAGCATAAAAAATATCCATATGAATGAAGATGATGTCCGCATCTCCAGCCAGGTGAAATATGTCTCTTTCCTCAGATTTTGATCATTATTTTATACTGAAAACTTTCCAAGTCTTTTTTGGTCTTTGTACATTACTGTCAATAGTTATCTAAAGGCAGTAGGAAAGAACCTTCTCCTTTCTAAATATAATCTACTTCAAATTTGAGATATCTCTGTCTGTCTGACTCTGTCACTCTCTCTCTCCCTCCCCCCCCCTCTCTCTCTCTCTTTCTCTCTCTCTCTCTCGTGTGTGTGTTGTGTGTTGTGTTTTATATGATTCACTGATAATCATCATTGGATACCCACCACAGATATGTGTTGGAAGTTGAACAGCCAAAAGTGAGTAAGTAATAGCTAGACTTTGTGGCAGATTCTTTGGAGGAGCAGAAAGATTATAACTTTAAGGCCAACCTGGGCTGTAGTGTAATTTAAATATCAGACTAAGCAATTAAGGTGCTCTTCATAACTGGTTGAAATGCAGAGAACAAATGATCATAGAGTGTTCATCCCCAACTGACCTATCTATAGTACATTTCCCATACGTAAGGCTCAGAGAGTATCTCAGAAAGAGGTACAAAGATTGTGAGAGGAACTGTGCTGGCATTATGTCTTCTAGAAGTTAGAGGGAACTCCTAACACCTCGACAGTAAGGCTGTCTAAACCAGACCTGAGCAAGGGCAACACTAATAGACATGCTGATGGGAAAGAGAACTCATGGATCTCCACCCTGAGACAAAAGCTATAGGCAAACAATGATTGCTGAGAGAGGGAGAATGTATGATATTTAATTGGTTATTCAATACCAGTGGTTAGTTCTAAAATTATATATATATACATGCAATCATAAAGACAGACAGACACACATCACACATATAAAAATTAAAAAAGAGCCCCTAAGCTTGAGAGGGAGCAAGAAGACCTGTGGAAGGGAGGGTTGGATGCACGAGAATGAGGAAGAATTTTGTAATTATATTTTAATTAAAAATTATAAATTAACTTAATTCCAAATGAGCATGCATAGAAAGAGTGTTAGGAAGGTAGATCAGTGGGAGAGTTTTCGCTTAACATATGTCGAGCACTGGATTCAGTCCTCAGTACTGTAAACTGAATGAGAACAAGAAGCGAGCATTAACTTCCCTTCTTTTTCCTTGCTCCCTTACATCTGTTTCTGTATCTCTGAGTTCACAACAGCTAATAAAATAGTAGCCTTTCTTTGGGGGACCTGAAATAGGACATCCTATAAAATTTAGCTGGCCCATTGCATTCTGGTCTATTGCCAAATTAATCGAAATAAACACAGTAACATTTTGCATCGTGTATTTGGTATGCTAATTACACTCTTTCCTTTTACATTGGAAGGTTTCCTATTTGGGCCATGTTATAGCTGAATACACCTCCTTACGTAGATGGAGAGAGTTACAATGTTTATCTGGCACTTTTGTCCCACTGTGATTGCATAAAGGAAGTATAAAGGCACCTCAGATATTAACAAAAGAAACAGAAAATTTGAAAGGGAAAATGAAAAAGGGTTGATTGAGAACTGATATTCTGACAAAGACCTCAGGATTGGCGACCTCAGTACAAACCTTCAGAAGATATAAGCACATCTCCATAAAACCTCATCAGATTCTTTAAAAGTTACCCTTTTCAAGGTTAGAGGTGAGAAATATATCTTCAGCAGAGTAAGCCTTGCTCTCTGTGCTCCTCAGGGCCTTGGACTTCATCAGAACATTTGCATATTTCTTAGAAATTTAAATGATCAGTCTTGATCTCTTCATATTTGTGTAAGGAATGACCAAGTTCTATAAGACAATAAATAGAAAAAGGATAAATATGTTGAGATAAGAAAAACCTGGGTGATATTATGTGTCAAAGTTAAAAGGAAATGCTAAAAAATACGAGAAAACAAAACTAAAAGTATAAGCTTTAGTGTTTTACAAGCTTCCTAAGCCATTTTAAGTTTTCCTATCAGTATTACAAAGATAAATGACTATTTTTACATTCTCCTGAGTCAGATCAATATTGTATCAAGAATTTGTTTGTTAATGCTTAGCTGCCTTCAGAGAGTTATTGAAAGAATAAGTAAAATGATGGCTATCAACTAGTTTTGTAAAAACACATGCATGGTAATAATGTGAGCGCTTGCTGCTGTTACAATAATAGTTTTGATTTTAGCACAGTCTTAAGGGGGGTTCTTTAGAATATCAGTTGAAGTTAGTAGTCTAATGACAATGTGTGTGCGCGCAGAATCTCCTTTTAATCTTATTCTATCCAGTCCCACTATTAAATACTTGGTAAATTGACTTGAGAGTTTGCTAATTGGATTTGGGGACAATCCACAGCCAAGAATAAGTGCTTTAAGAGAGCATTAACGTTTCCCATGATTCTGGCAAACTTTGGGCAACAGGCTAACTGTCCAGCAAATGAGATTCCCTAAAGGTGTCTACAAAGATCCAAAGCATTACTTAAAATAAAATGCTTAAAATGACAAAATGCTCACAGCTCTGAACGACATCATGTTGTACACACCAAAGCTCCAATCTTTTGCCTTTGCTTTGCAATTCCAATTCTGGCTCATTCTTTGCTCCTTTTGCTCTCTCCGGTACCTCTGAGCCCTTCCCCAAGGTCACACTCTGCTGCTGCTGCTCTTGGCACTGTTTGAGTGACAGTTGGAGTCTGAATAGATTGGATTAGTTTTCCTGAAGAATGTCACTGATTATTTCAAGAAAACCTATGTGGTTCTGTACTTAGAGACTTGTAATGGTCCCACAGAAAAGTTCACGAAGTCATTCTTTGGAGGACAAAGTGGAAAGAGTCTGGTGACACAAAACTCACTCATGCAGAGTGGGAGATGAACTTAGGTGTTTAATCATGATTAGTGTTTTCCCCTATTATAGATGCTATTACATTCTGTGTGTTTATCTGTGTGTGAGTACCTATGTGTCTTTGAGCGCACACACGTATGTACTCCCACATGGAGGCAGGAGAGTGACATCAGGTGTCTTCCTCAATTGTTTTCTTACTTATATGTTTAAGACAGCATATCTCACTGAATTTGAAGCTCATGAATTTAATTAAACTGACTGGCAGACAAGCCCAGGCCTTCTCCTATGTCCATGTCCTCAGCGCTACAGTTACAGGTATATGTTGCCATGAACAGATTTTGCTTGTTTTGTTTTTGTTATTGGTTCTTTTTTTTTTTTGTTTTGTTTTGTTTTGTTCTATTTTTTTTGGCTTCTTTTTTTTTTTTTAAGATAAAGTTTCTCTTTGTAGCTTCATTGACTGTCCTGGAACTAGATCTTGCAGACAAGGGTGGCCTCGAACTCACAGAGATCCACTTGCCTCTGCCTCCTGAGAGCTGGGACTAAAGGCATGCGCCACCACCATCCAGCAACACAGATTTTTTTAAGAGCATGCAGGATATTGAAATCTGGATGCCATGCTATACAGAAATCATGTTACTGAACATCCCTTCATCCCCTCAGCTTTACTTCTTGAATCAGCTCAGATTTTTTTCTTTATAGTCAAAGATTATCATTTGTGTTTGCACTGCTTGAGATGGAGTGATGTTAGAAAGAGCAGAAGATGCTGCCGCTGAATATGTGGCCAAACTCCCTGGTTGCCAGTTCTCACGGCATTGCAACTGCATTAGCCTTCTTTGGTTTCTTTGTTTTTGTATGTGTATACTCTACGTCTTACAATATAACCCTCCAAAGATTGTTTTCAATGGTCATCTTTAAAATGCTTTTGGTAACGGTATCTAACACTTGCCATTGTGAAACCATAGCCTCAGAAGTAATCACTAAGTCTGTATTCAGTCTCCCCTTTCACCAGACCTGTTGGATTACCTCCTGTAATTATCTGAAGGTGGTGTTGATTGAAGTTGCTTGGGACTCATGTGTTTTCCCAAAGAGAACTCTGTTGTAAGACTAAGTGGAAATGTGTAGTAGACACCGAAATCCACTGAACATACTAACGTTAATAAAAAGCCTGGATTCCTCACCTTAGGACACTAATGTGAGCAGCCTCAATTTTTTCCTGATCCAGATTTTAAAACTCACATCTCTTCTTTAAAGAGAAGTGGGGGCTCTAAGAGCAAGGATCCTGTAACTCCAAGACAAGAGGTACAATAATGGAACTGTCCTTTTTACCCAAAGCTCCTATAGCTGTTTATGCAGAAAATAAGTCAGGGAAATGAGTTTCAAATAACTGAAGACTTACAGTGTCACAAAAGCACTGTGGATAGGTCAGCAGAACGAGGAGGAACCAGCTAGCATCTGGTGTTCTTCTTCAGAAGCTAGACTCACAGCGGGTCTGCATGGTCTGTGAAAACATGGAAGAGTAATGAAGCTTCCTTAGAATGCCAATGGAGACTGGTATACATGGTATTGGATACAGTCTCAAAGTGAGCAGTTGTCTGTAGGTGATGAGCTGTTTTTCATGGAAATATCAGAGAAGACTTTTTTTTTGACAATCATCCTGCCCCCCCTCCCCCAAAAAATAGTAATAACATTACTCTTGCATGCCATGGTGAGGAAAGACAGGGCAAAAATGACTGCCTCTTTTTTTCCGTATCTGCAAGATTGTTCAACTTCTTTCATTCCTTTAGAAACCAGAAAGAACCCAAGCACCCCAACCAAGGCCTCCATGACAGAACCTGCACCTTTACAGAAACTAAGCTATATGACCTCTAGCACTAGCCTGTGTTCTTGACTTGGTGGAGACGTTCCTCTCCTCATCAGAAAGAAGAATAAAAAGAATTTGTATATTTGTGCATAATATGCAAAAATATTTCACTGTTTTCCCCTGGAAGAGCAAAAGCTATCCTCTATCTGATAAAATAGAATCTGTAACAACTTGAGTTGTCTGGAAATTCAATGAAATACCATATTGATACATGTATACAGCTAATCAATCCAGATGTATGAAAAGCAGAGCTAGTATGTTGAAAGGTTTGCTTAAACATGTGGTTTCCAGAGAGTGTGTAAAAAAGCCTATGAATATTCAGAGTTCCTTTTTATTGTTTGTGAATTTCATACATGCATGTGATAGAGGTTTATTATTCCTCCTCCTCCAATTCCTTCCTTACCCACCTCACCATTCCCTCCAAACTTCATGTGTTCTTTTTGTCTTCTCTCATCATGACTTCACTTAGTGCTGCCAGTATGTGCACGGATATAGAGCCAACTATTGGGGGTATGTAGCCTCCCTGGGGTCACAACACTTTAAAAAATTGACTCTCATATCCCTTAGCAGCCATCAATTACCAGCAACTCCTTAGGTAGAGTGAAATTTTGTGATCACTTCCCCATACACGCTGGGATTTTATGTGTCTTTTCCTTGTACAGGTCTTGAGCATACTGTTACAGCCACTGTGGTTTATACATGCAATTGCCTCATTGCATCCAGACGACAGTGCTTCGTGGTTTTCATCCACTGTCTCTGGCTCTTGCAGTCTCTCTGCTACCTTTCCCCTTGAGGGTCAAAGGAGGTGTTGTATAAATACACCATTTAGAACTCAGCACTCTTCAGTTTCTTTTTCTCTTCATGTGGACCATGTTGTTGGTCTCTGTGTCCGTCACCATTAGCTTCCAAAAGCTTCTGTGATAAGAGCTGAGAAATACACTAATCTACGGGTAATAATGGTAGATAATGGTGCCAAGAATCCACGGCAAGGCAAGTAATACTCCCTAAGAGAGAATTTATAACTATTGTTCTGCTAAATGTCTCAACCTGCTTCTAAAGATTTACTGTTATATATAGAAGACTTTTATATCACAAAATTATAAATGGTCTATTATCATAGATGTCAATAAAAAAGGAAAAGATATGTGATGTAATGCATCTTGATGGTCCAGCATGAAGACAATACAAGAAGTCTTCTTTGGTAAGTCTTCTCAAGGTTTGGAGGCTGCATATCAGCACCTGGGTATAATTAACTGGTCCATGCATTAGCAACAAAAGGGTTGACCATTTAGAATGTGTCCCTTGACAGAACTAGTTCCATCCCTTGACTCGAACATTTCATAAGCTGCTGTATTAGAGAGGTTTCTGCTGTAAAAACCAATTCTAGGAGGAATATATGGCAAGTTCCAATGAGAAAACAACAGGTTCTGGAGTAAAGCCAAGCTATCAGTAGCAGAAAATGTCTGATTCATGTCTGGGCCCTGATAAAAAGAGAGAAGCTGACTATGAAACATTAAACGACCAGTATCTGGAACTAGGGCAGATGAACACTAAAAAGGTGTCTACCGTAGGACAGAAGTCATATGTTCACACTTTAGTGTGAGCAGAAAGAAAGGATGCTAGCAAATTTCATGATAAGGTACTCCAGGCTGTGTGTGTGTGTGTGTGTGTTATGGGGGTGTGGAGTGTCTTATAAATATATGATATGAGAGGGAAAAGAAAAACCCAAGACTGATTATTAAAGTGGTTTAGTTGGAATATGTGTGCATTCCAAAAGGACAGCAATAGCACCTTTACTCCAAAATGTTCTTGTGAGACAATGGCAAGGAATTAGTTCCACAGTGGAGTAAGCTCCAGACAATTAGAAAAAGCAGTTCAAGTGTATGACCAGTAGTAAATGGACAGGTAATACCATTCAGAAAATCCTCAATGAAAAGTCAAGGTAGTGTCAGAATAAGCCATGCGGGTGGTCATTTGAAAGTGCCTACAAAATATGAAAATGTATAAATTCAATTATTAAAATCTATGAAGAGGCCATGGCTTTCTAGACCAGAGCTAAAACCCTAGTTTCCTAGTTGCAAAGAAATGAGTCTCCAGAGATACACCCTGAACTTGGAGCCTCCTTAGTCTTTGAGAGTGTCAGGAAAAAGACATTGAGCATAAAATCTGGTGACTCTAATTTTGTCAAATTATTGGAAAACAGTTTGATATTATTCTGAATGGTGCGTGCATGACTGTAACTCCCAACCAGAAGGCTGGGGCAGGAGGATTACTGAAAATTTGAGGCCAACTTGCAAAATGAATTCCAGTCTGAAATGTTAAACAAGCAAGCAAAACAAAGTGTATGACCATAGGAGCAATGCTGGACGCATAAAGTATAAGAAGTTTGGTACAAGCCAGTTTTGATTTATAGATAGAGCGGTTCTATCCCATCTTGAAGTACAAACTGGTTACTATGGAAAAATTATGCTGTATGTATTGACTTCCACCTACCAAGACTGGTGAAGTTATTTCTTTTTACCAAATGTCCAACATAGCAACAACAAAGACCATCACTTGACTTTGACATCATAGTTCAAGATCAGTAGCCAGCAATGCTAAAAACGGGTTTCATCTCCTCACGATAGATATACCTGCTCCCTTCCCCAGAAGTAGCCATGAGTCCATATAACACTGTTTATAATGTGTTTTTACTTTACATCAAAGGATATTTGAAATAGGTATATTAGTTACTTTTCGTATATCTGTGATTAAATACATGAGAGAAACTAGTAAAGGGAGAAAAGATTGGTTTTTGGCTCATAGATTTAGTCCATTCTCATGGGGATGGCATAATGGTTTTCATGGCTTAGAATGTGATAGATGCTTATTATATCTTGGTGGACCATGAACTAGACAGTGAAAATATGAAACAGAAGTTTGTATCCCCTTCAAGGCTTTACCACAACAATCCTCTTCTGTTAGTTAGACTACAGTCCCAAAGGATCTCTAATAACTATCAAAAGAACGCCACAGTTGGGGATCAAGTCTTTAAAACATGACAACCCCATGGAGGGCATTCATGATTAAATAATAACAAAAGCCACTGATCATATTACTTATTGTGCCCCTCAGGAGCTTAAGATATTAAAGAACATCAGGAGGTATGCTAAAGTACAGATGACCTGAGCTGAGTGGTACTACTTGATGAGAATGGACCCCCAAATTCACCAAGCATGCAGCATCCAGCTTTCACGAAAGATTTGAAATAGCGTTATTCCAAATAGGTGGAAAATTAAGTAGAAGATCCAGGTAAGGTGAAGAAAGGGGTTCCTGAATTTTCACTAGCATTTTCAGTTACTTACCATCCTGGCCATTCCGGCTCCTGCAGAGGAAGGTGTCAAAGCCAACTTTGAAGTTTACAATCAAGGTGGAGCTCTCTGCCTAGAGCATAATGCTTACTGTCCCTGCTACTGTGCCTAAGATCCACTGCACACCTCTGCTGTCCAATTAGGCCTTGTTCTTCCAGATGCTAACCGAACTACTTGGTAATTTTCTCAGATACCGCTTTCGTGATCCACTGCTCTCAAGATCACATCCTAGCAAGTGACAGTTCACATGTAATGGCTAATGGAAATGAGACTGTAACTACTTAGGTACTCTGACCCAGTATAGGACAATTATGATAGATCGTTTTAGCTCCACAGTTCACTCCCCTGCCCCCTGCTCCCTGCTGCTTCGTTTCCTTTCCCCTGATGCTGGTAGGATCCATGCTCACAAAGGAGCAATGTGTGTCCTAAACCCTTTCTGAGGTGTGTTTCCCCAAACACCTATCTTGCAACAGAGATTTTTCCACATGGACTTCTAACAATGATTTGTATTTTTTTTCTCATAAAATAAGAAAATAAATATGGATATTAGCCACTTTGTGGATGACATAATAGGTATGGGCTTAACATGTGTAGTGAAATCACTCCATGGATTCCAATTAATTCTGTCAGCTGCAAAGATGGGGCAGCTCTAACTGCCCTCTATATATGAGAACTAGGACTGTAAATAGGGCTAGATACAAATACAGCCTGAGCATTCAAAACAAACCTTCAAGCACAATGATTTCAAAACTGCATGCACTCTCAAGAGGGCTATTTAATCCACCACCATTTATTCCACACAGTGTCACTAGTAGACTTTAAAGTGAGCCATCTGTCTAATAAGTATCGCTATAGATCTGTGAAAATTCAGAGTTCCATGCATGATTACTGAAGATATACCTGAAGTCCTCTTTGAACATTGGTTGTGCTTTGGATCTTAAGTGTTCCCATTATTCTTTTATGCCGAAGGCTTAGTCGCCATATGATGGTGTTGTGATGAGTTGGCAGAAATATAAAATGAGGCCTGGTTGGCAGAGGTGAGGTTGCTGGGCATTGTGTCCTTGAAGAGAATATTGGGGCTCAGAGATCTTCCTCTATGGCTTCACTTCGCTGCTACTACACTTAGCACACGTTCCTTTTCAAGATGCGCTGCCTCATTGTGGCCCAAAGGCAATAGCACCATCAGGCCTTGGAGTGAAGCTCTGAAATGATGAACCCAAATTCGATTTCTCTGATTTTTCTCAAAATTTTAACTGCCACAGAAAGATAACAAAACTCTTTCTTTCAAACACTGTGAATCTCTCTTTCCTGTCACAGTTTTGGATAATGGAAGGACTTCTTTATTGAGTGTACAAGGAGCTATATATCTCCCAGGATTAGATGGGTAAATGGCATTCAGCAGAGAGATGTGAATTGGTTCAGCATTCATAGGTAGTCCCCTGGCAGCTGCCAAGTTTGTACAAGCTGGATGGAGGTGATGGATGATGCCAAGAAAACGGCGTCTTCCAAACACAACAGGGCTGATGTACATATGAGCTCAAAGAGAATGTGGCAGCGTGCACAGAGCCCACACAGGTTCAAGCCAGATGGGATCCCAGCGCTAAGAGGAGGAAAAGGATACAGGTGCTCCAATCTGAAACCAAGAGGCTATCTCCAGTTGATATCCACTTACAAAGGAAAAATTGGTTTTCTTCATGGCGTCCCACTGAGTACATAAGCCATAGTAAAGGGCAGGTCCCATGCCCAGCAGTAGGTGGATAACACGTAACAAACTCAGTGGCACTTATTGTAGAATATTTGTCTCATAACGCTTTCTTTGAATATTTTTTAAATTTATTTATTAAAGATTTCTGCCTCCTCCCCGCCACCGCCTCCCATTTCCCTCCCCCTCCCCCAATCAAGTTTCCCTCCCTCATCAGCCAGAAGAGCAATCAGGGTTCCCTGCCCTGTGGGAAGTCCAAGGACCACCCACCTCCATCCAGGTCTAGTAAGGTGAGCATCCAAACTGCCTAGGCATCTCACTGGCCTTTTGTCTTGCATATTATGGTTTCCAATTTTGTGTTTTTATGTTTTTCATATATGTACGTTTGTGTGTATCTTGTTTTTCTTCATTTTCTTTATTATCTTTTGTTTTTTTGCCTCTTTTTTTTTTTCTAAAAACAGAATGAAGGCTGGGTGGGGATATGAGGAGGATCTGGGAGGAATTAAGTGAGGGGAAACTGTGGTCCTATTATATTGCAAAATTTTTGTTTTTTAATGATAAAGAGCAGAATTGGGCTTTGTGGTACATAGGTACGTGATTTTTTTCTTTGTTTACTGTCAATATCTTTCTTAGACCGGACAGTTCAGATGGCAGAGGCGTCTTCTGTGTCTTGTCCCTGCATCCAGAAAGATCTTGCAAACTTCATGCATGGGCCACCTGCTACTGAAGTGTTTAGATAGATTAAAAATAGCAATGTCGGAAACAGAGATCACAGGATTATATTTCAGTCCTGAATTTAGGAGCTGGCTAGGAGCTTAGTGGAATGTAAGTGACCCAAAATTTTAGAAGGAAATGGGAAAAAACAATTTATTACAGTAGCTGACAACATTTATAACTCGATTCCTGCAAGTTAGTTTTGCAGGTGAACTTGAATTTACCCAGTCTCCCCCCTCCTCCCTCTCTCTCTCTCTCTCTCTCTCTCTCTCTCTCTCTCTCTCTCTCTCTCTCTCTCTCTCTCTCTCTCAACTTTCTCAAACTTTATTTTTATGTTCTTGAGTAAATATCCACTCAGAATTACACTGTCACCTGTGGTATCTGGAGAGGGAGGAAGTGTATTCCCCCTTTTCCTCTTCCCTCTGCTGAACACTAGACTTTAACACACTTTTGCTCTCTCAGTCAGCGTGTGCATTCATATAATATTCTACAAATTTTTCTTTGGATGTGTCCATTTCTTAGTTGTTAAAAAAGTACAAGGTTGTGAAAATTCTCATCCTTTGCTGAGCTATTTTAATAAAGAGAATTTTCATTCATTATTTTGTAGCAGTATGTTGGTTTAAAATTGAAAACTCTCACACAAATGCCCAAATTGCCAATGAAAAATGCCTGTATTTCTACTCTCCAAGGGTATCTCACCCTTGGAGTTTGGTGTATGTTTGTTGTATGTCTTTTCCTTCCCATATGCATTGATTAGTGCATTCTAAGAAAAGTGGTATCATTTAATAAATATTATTTCAACATTTCCCTGCATTTATCACCAGACCGTTGGAATGAAGGCATTTATCAAGGTTTTACATATTCTAGTTAGAATTCAGAAAAGAACAAACAGAATTTGTGCTTAGCCCACAGAGTTAAATCAAACTAGGAAAAGGTTTGATCAGTATTGAGCAGTATTTTCTAGATTAGTCAACCGAAAAACAGGTGGAAATAGGACCCAAGGAAAATGAAGAGTAGGTTGCTAGTAGCCCTAGAAGTCAGGCCCAGCATCTCCCCCTTTGCCTTGGCTTTGTCTGACTCCTAAGTACAGTTAGAGATGAGAGTCTAATGAACAGCTACGTGGAGCTTATTGTACTCTGTCCAGTAGTAAAAGGAATTATGCTTTGGATGCTAGAGGTGAATTACCCTTTCAAATGTCTCTGAAGGTGTCTTTACAAATCTTTGGACCTTGAGTGCTTCCCTATGCGGTGGTCTGGGAGAAGCATGACCTTCCTGTCCACTGGCCTCAAGTGAGTGACCCCTGAAGAATCACTGTCAGTTTCCAGTGAGCTGGAGCATGTAATCTGTGTTCTCTTTCTGCTCATCCCTGGACCTAACCTTGGGATGGTTCAAGGTAAATGAAAGCGCGTCTTTACCTGAGGACTGAGCACAATTGACGAGCTAAGAAAGATGCTGTTCAGCAACTAAAAGAAGAGCACTTAGCTCCCAGAGCTAGATATTTTTCTCTCAGGGCCGATTTGACTCTGTGCCGTAAAATCCGGCATTCATTATTGAGTACCACTGATTAAATGTTCCAGTGTGCACAGAGCTGTTCCGAGAGCCACACAAAGAGAATTGCCCTGCCCTATAGGACCTTAAAAATCAAAATCAGGGATTTACTGCTGGAGAGGCGTCATTTTGCTCCCTGCCAGTGATGCGAAGGGAGTACTACAATCCATGAAGGATGCTTTACACTCTGGAGCACCCCCTTTATCTTGGGACGCTCTCATGATTTTTTCTTTTCACTTCATTTAACCCCATGACTTAAAAACAGTGCTGAGCATATGTTAAAAAGTGATTAAATGAGCACAATGCTTTGGTTTCATTTGTCTTAGCTTCATATAATGTAATATAAAAACATGTTTGATTTCTTTTGTTCGTTTTTTGCTCTTTTGTGTGCCTCCCCTTCCTTAATTGGAGACAGTGTCTCTTCCTGCATAGCCCAGGATGGCCACAAGCTCATGATCCTCCTGCCTGTCATGTCTTATAAATTGCACCACAACTTTGGGTTTGTCCCTTTGGTTTTGAACCACATTTTCTTTTTCTTTAAACAAAAATTTTAAAATGAGCACATTTTCTTTAGTCAATCACATGAAGTAATTTTGCATAGCCAGGCTGAGTATAAATGGACATTCGTGAGCCTTGCACATTGTTAGTATCTACAGTCTCATGTAGTTTTAAACTTTCTGTTATTTGTGAACCATAAGGGGAAGGACCTCCTGAAATTTTCTAGTAAATTTCTACATTATTTGTTGTATCCATAGCAACTGTACGAACTGAATATACTGGCGCAAATCCTGGATCTTCTGAAATGCTGTCTTACATTATTGCATCATCAACAATAATATTGTTCTGGAAATCCCACTGTTTTAGTACAAAAACATTGTTTTCTAAGACCTACGTTTGCTCTTGAAATATCATAAAACAGTTCTTATTGAGTGCCCTGTTCTGATTTTGGTTTGGAGAAGTGGGTTAAACAGTGTCCTTATTGTGATTAGTATTCCGTCAATAGCCTCCTTCTGTCCCCCCTGCACCACAGCATAAACCCCAACCTTCAGAAAAAATCAATGCAACCAATGCACAAAAGAATAGGATTGACAGGTTCGTGGTTGTCCAAGGGGATTTCAGGATGAGGCCGGCAAAGATAGCATTTTTAGATTTCAATAACGTTATTCTGAGAGTGAAGCACTTCGCTGTGCTGTTGACTGCCCTTTGTGGTGAGCTATTTCGTGTTTGTCACTGGGAAGTCACTTATCATCACACCTATGTGTGAGGTGCCTCCGTCTCTGCTCTACCTTAGACTGGTAGTGACAAATTGCTTGAGGATTGAGATTATTGACATTTAAAATAATGTTTGCCTCTGATACCACTAGAAGAGATCTCCCTGGCCTTTTCTTCTAACTACAGAATATAGATAGAATATAAAGGATACTACAACGTTTATTGAGCTGAGCCAGGCAAATTTTTCCTGGAGAGGAGAACCTGGACTATGCTTACCGAAGCTGAGTGTTAGAAATCATCAGGAGTTGGCACAGCCACTCCATCTGAAGAGTATAGATAGCTTCAGCCCAGTACACGTAAAAGAGAACTTTGATGTTATCCAATGGAGGAGATTTCTCAATTTGAGGTTCACTCTTATCTGGTGACTCTGATTTATGCCAATTGATAAAAACACACTGGCATATTACTCTTCCCTCAACCACACCCTGTATGCTTCAGAATGATGTGTGCCTCTTCAGAATCATATCCTAAGGTCTAAATTAGTGACTGGCCATCACTGGCCCCCAGAAACATCTCTCAAATGTAATTTATAGACCAAGAATAATTCTGTATCGTTGCCTATTATTGTTATTTTTCAGGTTTACTAGGAATATGACTAAAAATACAAATGAATAATCATTTTTAAGAAATTTCATTAAAATGAACTTTTTGATTTTACCTCTGCTTTAAAAGAAGACACCTGAAGAACATGGTCTTTATCCTCAATCAGTCTTTCAACACATGCATTTTGTAAAGAAGCAATGCTATATATGATTATTTCAGGTTCTATTTCGGCAGTTAAATAAGCCACCATCCAAGTAATTATGATGCATATCTGAGAAATTTCCGATTTGTTAAAACCCTATTTTAATTATTAAAAGACATTATCATTCATATGGACTAGAGATAGGCAGCTGATATCTGTGTTCAGTTTAAATGCATTTGTTTCTCTTACTATAGAGCAATTTACATGAGATTACAAATGTGCCCAAATATTCAGGAATTAAATATTCATTAGTATCTGAAAATCAGAATGAACTTTTATGTAAACATTTATAATTTGGAAATGCACCCCAATGTACTACCAAATCTATCACTGAATCTAATGGAACGATACTGGGAAAATTAGGAGATAAATATAATTAAAACTACATATCATTTTATATAATTAGATAATCAAAGTATTAACATTTCTGCAGTCATGCTTTAAGATGTTCATTAGCACTGACAGAGTTGATCAGAAAATGAAATTAAATAATAAATGACGATAATTTTGTAAATTTGCTTAAAGTTTATCTTAGTCTTCCAAATTAAGAAAGCAAAAAGCTCAATGTATCTGTTAAAAATTCTCCTTAGTAAACTAGTGGTAGATTTTAGGGTAATTAGTTTGCTATTTTCTTTCATGCCTGTCTAAATTAGTTATTTACTAAGTCACAGAAACAAAAATGCCAATCCTTTCAAATACGTAAAAGTTTCTTAGCGGCTTTTGAAAGACTTTTTATTCCTACTCTTAATTATTAGACACACATACAACCCTAGTGATTATCAGTTAGAGGAGAATGTAAATTAAGAAAGTCAGAATATCACCATGCCTTTTTCCCTATCTTTTTAATACTGAAAAATAGAACAAGTCTTGTAATAAACTAGTAATTTTGCTTAATTTATTTTTTCTGAATATGTTGGGCCCTAGAACTTTCTTTGTGTATGAAAAATGTTTGGGGAAATCAAATAACATTAGGTAGTTGTTAAAAGATTCATATATTGTGACCATTATTAAAAACAATATTTTTATTTTTCTCATTTTATTTTTCTTATTTCCTTATTTAATGTAATTTTAGTAAACACTTTTATCATGCTTTTTTCTTCCACAACATCTCTTAGATGCTCTGCCCCTCTCCACCCACCCAATTTTATGTTTTATTCTCTTTCAAAACAGATGACAAAAAAAAACCATAAAACACACAAATGAAATTCAAAACAAACAAAACACCAATAAGTCAAAAATTGCCAACACAAAACAAAATGAAACAAAGCAAACAAAATAATTAAGTTCGTTTTGTATTGGCCAACTGGCCCTGGGCATGGGACCTATCCGAGAGTCCGGTTAATATACCCCATGATATGCCATTGGAGAGAACGTGTTTTCCTTTTGCCACAGGTTTCAATTGCTAACAGCTTCTTGTTTAGGGACTGGGCCACTTACCCCTCTCAGTGTTGGGACCCTTTCTGACTTAACTCTGTGTAGGTTTTGTGCGTGCTGTTAGTCTCTGTGAGTTCATATGTGTGTCAGCCTTCGTGCCGGAAAGATATTACCTTTAACTCTTACAATCTTTCTGTCTCCATTTCCACATACGTCACTGACCCTTGAGGGGAGGAATTAAACGGACTTTAATATCTTTTAGGACTGAGTGTTCTAATGTCCCTTACTCTCTGCATATCATCCAGGTGTGAGTTTCCAGGAAGCTTCTCTGGTGTGGGTTGACTAAGGCACTGACTCTAAATGCCGTACTCTTTTTTTTTTTCATTGTATTTTTAATCATGAATAGTTAAATAAATGTACAGCTATATTCGTCTAACAATAAATAAATTCATAGTAATATGCTTCTAACATAAATGTCTACTAAAATCATAATCGTGGACAGAAGCTGAATGACATTTGAAAGATAAAACATGGATCCCATAGAAGAGATGAAATTCTTGTTTTTGACTTTAGACTATTCATGCTTTCTATATTGTATTCAGGTTGAAACTCAATAAGAATAACAGTTGTTCTTGTACGTGGCACTATAATAAATGCTAAAATTAGAATGATATAGTTTCTCCCTTCAACAACTTAAAAAATAATATACTCATTTTAATAGGAACTTTGCCTCTTGAATTAGAAAATTAATCCCACTGAGAAATAGTTGTTGCAAAAGCTTATTTAATCCAAAGGACTGTGTGTGTTTGGAACAGGTTTTTCCTGGTTATAAATTATGTATTACTTGTATAAAACTGAATTCTTTAGCCAAAACTTAAAGTTTGTTCTATGGGATGTACTTAGCCTAAGTTGTAAGAAATATCTTAATCTTTCAGACAAATCAAAAGTAAATGTTTGGATAATTTTGGGTTTGGCTCAAAATAAGATATGTGGAAAAGATCTTCGTCTCAGAGGTTTCAATTATCTGATGGATTTAGCTGCAATTGGCTTCCAGGGCTTCTTGTAAGGGCAAACATGGAACAGACCCAAATAAGCAAGTTCCAAGTTTTAAACTCAAATTAGTTTTTCAAGGACTCACTGGGTAATAATGGTAACGTAGTTTAGGGAACTTGATTAGTAGCTATTCCTTTTATTTAGGAAAATCAGAAGGAGGTGAAATAAAAAAAGAAGAGAAAGCTATAGAATATGACCTTTCTACATTACACTAAGATGCTTGAAATGAAGTAAGAGCCATGTTAATAAGCAGTGGACAGAGCAGTGATGCTGTATGTATAAACACAGAAACACAGAGGTAGATGCCTCACCTGGGAAGACGGCACTGAACGTGATTGTGTAATCAAGTCACTGCAGTTCCTCCACACCTTCACCTGAGAACTGGACTCCAGATTCATGCTTTAACTGTTCCTTCTCTTGTCCTTCAGTCTTCAGTGATTCTTGAAGAGCATTCTTAGCTTCTCCATAGCCCTTTCTTAACTGATTTGTACACACTACAAAATAATATCTGATAATGCCAGTCCCAAAAGCAGTTACCTAAAGTTCTGGCTGCTTGATAAACCATTCCAATGGAAAGCAAGTAATATCAACTTCTTTTGGCATTGCTACCCCATCTGCAAAACATAGAGTGGATAGTAGATTTCAAATTGTTTGACCTTAGTCTATTAATCATAAGTTTCTCTGTATTTCCCAAGGCTTGAGTGTGGATAGCTTTGTTTATAGAGCTCTTCTTTTTAAATATATATTTTATTGGTTCTTTGAGATTTTCCTATAATGAACTTTGTTCATTTTCACCTCTGCTCTATTTACAGCTTTTCTGATGATATTAAAAAGAAGAAATCCATAACTTATATAAAATATATGACATTTGAAATGGATAGAAGTTTAAATGTAAATTTGAGAAAAATCTTATTTATCCTGAATTCATATAAGCTTCTACAATAAAGTATTAGTAATTTCATGTTCTAATAAAAATTATTTCTTAGAATTGAGATGCAAAATGTGAATAATATATACTATATCAGCAATCATGGTCCTGATTAATAAAATGTATACATATAGTATTATAATTACGATTAGCATATTCAGTGTAATATCAACCAGTAAATTGAAAAATACATAATCATTCTGGAAGCTCAAAAACTTGGAGAAATATAAGTATTTTTCTAATTTTCTTCCATTAAATCACTTACTTAGCTGGAATTACATTTATTTTTAAAGATTTACTTTTAGTATTTATTTATATACTTACTTGTGTGCATATTGTGTATATGTGTGTATTTGTATATGTGTGTATGTGTGCGTATGCATGTGTGTGTTAGTGTATGTGTATGTTTATGAGTGTGTGTTTGCATGTGTGTCTATGTGTGTGTGTGTTTCTGTGTGTCTATGGAGGCAAGAAGAGGCTGTGAGATCTCCTACAGGGAGAGCTATAGGCATTAGTGAGCCATGCAAGCTGGACTCTAGAAACTAAATTGACGTCTGCTACGAAAGCATCAAGTACTCTCAAGGGCCAAGTCATCTCTCCAACCCCATAAATTAGCTTATTTTCATTCCTGAGCAAAAAAAAAAAATGTTGTATGAATGGTACCAGTTTTTTGCAGTGATTTTTTTATATGAGTGAATGACACTAGGTTACCCTTAGGATATAGAAATGTATTCTGAGGTCACATGTAAATTTGTTTATTAACAATTGAATGAACATCAGTCTCTACAACACTGATATCTAACAACAGGAAGATAAGTAAGACAACTTGCCTGCACTTGAGCCACTCATCGCTGGGCCTTATTCACAATGACATTTAGAAAGGCTACATGATTATTTATGGACTTAAATCCACACTTTGTTATTATCTCATTAAAATTCAAATTATATCAATAAATTCTGGCATTGTTCTTATGGAAGATTCTGTTCCATTTAAACCCAAATAATTTTCAGTCAATTAAAATCACATCAATTACTGAAGTGATGTTTTGACTATTTTAGGAGTTCTGCCTAACTGGGAGGGTAAACCAGCTATTCCCGTAAATGACTTTTTCAATATTATGCAGTCTTTATATGTATTGTTTGTCCTATTCACATTAATGCAAACCGCACTTGATTTTCAAGTATTAAAATTTTCACAAACAGCTTGCACACTTCCTTAGGGGTTAATGCTCCCTCTCACAGTCTGGCATTGGATCACATTTAAACACCACGAGGTAAAGCAAGATACACTCTCCTCACTCATCTGGCGGAACCAGGAAGACTCCATGCAGGATTACCTCTTAGTAAAATTCTACAGCACCGAAAGAAGACAAAATAACAGTGGTCCAGGGAAGCTTAAAGAGGAGGAGGTATTTGATCTGTGTATGAAGGAAAAGGCTTTCCCAGGTTCCCTATAGTCCCCTGTGTTGAAGAAGAGTGGACATGGAGGATGGGATATATTGATGAAAGAGCCGATGCAAGGTAAGGACAGCATGTGACTTTGTGTGAGCACATTTTGGGATGTGATCTCATGGAGAAAAAGAAAATAGCATGAGACTAGAGTGATGAAAGGTTCTGATCATATGGATGCTGTTCACCCTCTGAAGGCATCACAGAGACTTTGGAAGTTTCCCGCGTTTCAACAGTGGAGCAAGTTGACTGGCTTTCTGTTTAGGTACAGCCATTCTGTTTTAGGTACAGCAGTCAAGGGTACGTTTTGGTGAGAAAAGTGGTAACAGGAGCAAAATAAGCACTCAGTAGACAAGCGAAGTAGTTTATAGGTCGTGAAAACTAGAAGGAAACTGCTAATTTTTGGGTGTTCTGAAAATTATTGTTTTCAATATTTTTTAAAGGAGCAAGGAAGACCATATATTTCACAATCCCAATAATTATTTTTAAGAATGCAGACATTCAACTTGGTATACCAGACTTTGTTGACTCTCCAAGGGAGGTCTTACCCTCTCCAAGGAGTGGATGGGAGAGAGGTGGAGACCTGAGAGAAGGGGAGGTAGGGAACTGGGGTTGTGTAAAATTAAAGAATATTTTAAATAATAAAAAAACAGAATGCAGGCATAATATCCCCAATGTGATTTTCTCTTGTATTCGGTAATATTCTGTTGACAGTAGAAATACTCTTTCTTATCCATCTTTGTAAATTAAGGTTTGGACATTTTGTGAAACATTTCTTGTTCTAGATAATTATGCTTTAATCTCCTGAAGCTGTGCTTGACATTAGATATACTAACAAATCAACTGGATATGAACAGGAGCTTTTATGGTTTAAGTGTACAATTCTGACTAGGCTTGCATTACACAAATTAGGTTTTTTATGTGAATTTAATATCCTTTTCAAACTTAGGTGAATAAAGTTCCAGTTCTACTGTAGGTACCTTTTGTACAAGCAACTATTTTTTTGTGTGTTGAAGAACTGTATGTTGATGTGGGATATCCTTCTGTATATGTGTTGCTTTTATTGGTTAATGAATAAAGCTGCTTTTGGTCAATGTCTTAGCATAGTAAAGACAGGCAGGAAAATCCAAACAGACATGGAGAAAGAAAGTAGGAGGAATCAGGGAGATGCCACGTAGCTGCCAAAGGAAAAAGGTGTGAGCTGCCAGGTGGAACCTTGCCGGTGGGCCATAAGCCTCGTAGTAAAATATAAAATCATGGAAATGGGCTAATTTAAGATATAAGAGCCAGCTAGCATTATGCATAAGCTATTGGCCAACCAGCATTTTAAGTAATGTAGTGTCTGTTTAATTACATTGGGTCTGAGCAGCTGGGAACAAATGAGCAGCCTACACTAACTGTGGGTGTGTGGGAGTGTATGCGTGCTGTGTGTGTGTGTGTGTGTGTGTGTGTGTGTGTGTGTGTTTTCGTGGGAGAGTGGTACGTGTGGGGTATCTGTGAAGGCTACTGAACAAAACTGTGTGTCATTCCTCTGTTTCATTCCACCTTTTGTTTTTAAAACGGGGTCTCATTGGTTGTGAACTTCTCTCAGTAGGCAAGATTAGCTGGCCAGGAGGCTTCAAGGATCTACCTCTCTTCCCCTTCCACCTTACCTTGTATGACCATGCCTGCATATAAATAATTTATTAGTTTTTAAGAGTTTGTATAACATGTTAGATATTCATCCAATGTTGTATCTTTTCTTGTTTTCTCTCTTTGCTTTGAAGTAACGTTTGGTAATATTTGTGATTGCATTGAAAATGATTTATTCAGCATTTGTAGTCTTCATCATATCTTAGAGCAATGGGGGTGTCAAACTTGGAAACTGGTACATACCCATCATCTCCTATCTTGTGGTGGTTGTAAGTGAATTTTCATGTAGCAATATCAGAACTTCTGTGTTTTCTATTTTATTTCTTTATGATTTCCTGCCAAATTCAGATTTAGCCTCACCATTTCTTATGAAATGAAAACATCTGAACACCAATGGTATGTGTGCCTGTTTACAAAGCTGTTTTACTACTTAAAAGAAGGCATTTACTTTGATTAAAGAAAGCAGATGAATCATAGACTTTTATTTGACAAGTTAATTTTAAACCCATTTCAAAATTATTTCAAGGTCATGAAAATTTTAGAGCAATTAAGCTAATGAAGTAGTGGATGATAATATACTCACAGGATGTTGACTTTTGATGAAAAAATTTGTCTTGCCATCCTTTTTATGGTAATGTTTAGTTGTTTTGTTTTTGTTTGTTTGCTGTTATATTTAGCAGAGGAAGGCACTGTTAGATAGGTTAAAGCACTGTGAAATTGAAGTCCTGTCTGGAGGGCTCCTACCTCTGAAATTCTTAGACGTTCGGATGTTCTGTTGGAATCCCTCAGACATTTGAAAGAGAATGGTATAGAATCATATAATCCTGGTTTCAGATCTAGAAACACAAATATTAGAAGAAAATTCTTAGTATAAGCCAGCATGAGGGCACCTTTAATCCCAGAACTCAGGAGGCAGAGGCAAGCAGATCTCTGTGAGTTGGAGGCCAGGCTGTTCTACAGAGTGAGTTCCAGGACAGCCAGGGCTACACAGAGAAACCACCCCCTCACACCAAAGAAATCATGACTATAATGAATAGTCAGTTCTTTTTATATTTTATTTTTTGTTTTATTTACGATAGACTAGTAGTGTTCAATTCATACAGGTTGAGAGAAAATTTCATTATCATTAGTGGAAAATATCCATCACTTACTAAGAATCAAACTAGTACTTATTACTAGGTGATGGTGGTGCACGTCTTCAATCCCACCACTCAAAAGGCAGAGGGGCAGGTGGATCTCTGTGAGTGTGAAGCCAGCCTCGTCTACAAAGCAAGTTCCAGTACAGGCACCAAACCTACACAGAGAAACCCTGTCTCAATAAACCAAACACAAAAATAAACAAACAAACAAAGACTAATACTCATCAGTTATCATTACTGATAAATACTATGTCAAACTAGAAGAGTTTGGACTCTCTTGATATTTTCCGATAGATTACTTATTTTGGTTATACGTCCTCTTACCTTACATCCCTTCCTCTGTCTTCTTGTGGCAATTTGGCTTAAAACATGAAGATTCATCGCTGAGCTGAGGATCTTGAGAACTCTCTATGTCCTGTGTTTTTACGGAAGTCTTGTCAGGCACCATCTCAAGACATATACTCCTTCTGCATCATCTGTGGTTCTAGGAAATAAAATATGTGCCAAGTTTATCAAAGCTCAACGAAATAAAGAAATCAAAGTTCACAAATGGCAAACTTCATTGGCATGGAATGGTTTTCAAGGAAGAAAATACATGCATCAGCCATTGCTTAAAGGCAGCATTGGTAGAGTCTGATCTATAAGGCGGTAGTTATTTTCCTTGCGTGTTTGGCAGATATTACAAACTAGTGAAATATTCTTCACTTTTTCCCCAGATGGGAACTCCTTCTGTCCCTAGATTGCCAACACTCTCTCTTTTTTTCCTTCCCAAATTAGTTCACCCTGCACTTTCTTTTTCCTAAGGCACTATGCCTTTCTAAACTAATTTCTCTCATTTTCCCCTTTGGGTTGTTTCCCTGTCCTGTCTTACTTTCTCATGTGCCTCAGGGAATCTTTTCAATAAACCTCAGAAGGGCCAGGTAGTCCAAGAACAATACTGACTTTTGTTTCCCCGAACTGCATGCTCCATCCAAATAGTCAGTCCAAAAATATGTTGAAGTGCAAGTTTATGAGGGTTGCTGGAGGGGGTAGGGGAGAAAGAAGATTTGCCAGGGCAATTTCAGACACACATAGAGCATGAAGGCAAGCAGGAAAGGGAACCAGCTCGGGCTTCTTACCTCCCTCTGGACTTAAGGATCCTGGCCTCCTGTGTCCTTGGTTCTAACTGCTGACTGACAACTTCATTCCACAGTCCTGCATCCTCCAGTTTCTTTCCTTTGTTTGTCCAAATGTCTAACCTTGTCTTGGAGTGGATACGACTTTCACATACAAAACCTTCTTGCAGAGGAAATAGATCCAACAAAGGAAAAGCTGTACTTCTTTAAAGAAACACCATGGCCAGAAAGTCAGGTCCTGACAGACTTCCACATTCGCTTTTGTGCTTCTCAACTCTCTCCCACATGGTGTCCCCAGCTAGCATCCTTTATTGGGACACGAAGGATTTTGTTTTATTTGGATTGGTCGGTTCCAAGCCCCGCATCAGCTTATGCTTCTCTAAGGAGAAACACACAGGGAAGACAGTGTTTGTCTCAGACAGTCAAATCTTCAGGATGCTTTTTCCACACTAGATGGAAGCTGGTGTCAGGGATTAACTCTCTTCATAATGTGTTAACTTTTTAGCTCTGAACACAAAGCCCTTAGTGTGGGAAATGTGCTATACATTTTAATTGGGTTGACTAGGACTGTCATTTGCGCTCTGATGGTAGTGAAGATAATAGAAAGTTGAAATTCATCCTGTCTCTCTTTCATTTAAATTTTCGTTTTCTTAAATAATTTCCATTTGGTCCTCAAGACAGATATAGTGCTAAAAACCCATTCTTGGAAGTGAGGCAAGGAGTGTAAAAGTCTGTAGGCAACAAAGGATGGATGTCCCAGTCTGTGAAAAGAGGGAGGATGCTCTACACAAAAATTTGGTGCAGATCAAAGGCTTGCATGTACTGACACATACCCCAATCCAAGAAGGGTTTATATTTCCAAGAGAAATTTGAGACTGCTCAATGCTTCACAATGGAGAAATAATTCAAATAATGGGGCCTTGTCCCAGCTGCTGTTCGCCTGATTCCACAGTTAAGCATGTGATCTCTCCCGAAATTATTTTTATGTAATTTGAGATTCTAATTGTAAGAAAATCAACTTATGGTTTGTTGGACTACTTCCCTACCAAGTAGGTCTAACACCTGGCCTAGTTGAACGTGATCCAAATGTTCTTTTCCATTATTCTTTTTCCCAGCTGAGGGCAAAAGAACCAATGAAGACTAGATCTCAAAAATAAGGCAAATTCCAGTATTACTGCCTGTCCTTCCTAATTTTTATACAACCCCCTTGTTTTACTAAAGAGATTCTATCCTAGGAAAATATCACATCAAAGCTGCTCTTATAATAATTCTACATGTTTACCACATTCTGAAGCAGAATCCTCTGAATTAGGTGAGTAACACTGTCAGGGCTGCAGCTGGGGTGATTCTCAGTAACACTTTTTTACCAAAACTCCAAGGATGCTCAGTGACCACTTTTATTATTACAGCTTGATATTTAAAATCTATTAGTCCATTGCTATGTGTTTTAGTTGTCCATAGATTGCCTTCAAACTCTCTAATGTACATCAAAATAATGGTGAAAATATTCTTTTATAAGAACAAAGTTTAAATTAATATCTTTCCATTCACAAGGTCTCCCTCAGCATTTCATTTTTTGCTCAGAGTTTCTGCATGGAGTATAGGAACAATAGAAACAGGGTAAATATAGTTTGTTTCTTGAATTTGTAAATAACTCATTAAAATTATTTGAGAAGATTAAGATGGACTTTCGGGTTTGTAGTGTCCTGCATGAGATTGGTTTTCTAGGAGGAATTTTATCCAGAAGTTTTTTTATATATTTCCCAGTACAGAGACTGGAAGGACTGTGGAAGTAGAAGTCTGAATAGACTATAGTTTGGCTGTTGGTAATTTGCACCAAAGACACTTTGGAGCATATGCAAACCCCTTTGCTTTGCATGCCTTCTTTCCATTAGAAAAATATACAGACTATTGCAGACACTCCGAGTTCATTGCTGTGATCCCTAGAGTTTGACTGAATGTTGCAACATATAATTTAAAGAATTTTAAGGATTTATTTATTTTTATTTTATATGTATGATTGTGTTGCCTACATGTATGTTTGTGTCCTATGTGTACGGTGCCTGCAGAAGCCAAAAGAGAGTGTTGGACTGATCCCCTAGATCTGGAATTCTGGAATATTGGGAACTGCCATGAAGGTTCTGGGAACTGAATCCAGGCCCTCTGCAAAAGCAGCAAGTTCTTTTATCCATTGAGTCATCTTTCCATCCCCAATTTAAAGTTCTTCTTTTTTTCTTTTTATTGATTTTTTTTTTGTTTGTTTGTTTTTCAAGACAGTGTTTCACTGTGTTGCTTTGGAGCCTGTCCTGGAACTAGCTCTTGTAGATCAGGCTGGCCTGGAGCTCAAAGACATTTGCCTGCCTCTGCTCTCCAGTACTGGGATTAAAGGTGTGTGCCACCACAGCCTGGTGATTTTTATTGAGCTCTACACATTTTTTGCCCCCCCTCCCTGCCTCTCCCCTCTCCTTCAACCCTCTCCCAAGGTTCCCATGCTCCCAATTTACTCAGGAGATCTTGTCTTTTCCTATTTCCCATGGAGATTAGATTTAAAGTTCTTAAACATCTTTTTTTTTCCCTAAAGTAAGTGGAGTACAATATTGAAACAACCAATTCAAATGCTGTTACCACCCCAGAAGCTCACATAACTGGGCAGAATGGTTTTGAGCTCACTGCTGAAGGAGTCATTTTTTCCCGCTGCACCCTGCTCTTTCCTGGATTGCTGAGGACTTTTCATTTTAAATGTAACACACTTGCCAACTATGCGTTATGCTTTGATGCCCAAAGCAATATGATTGCCCTTAGTTCAAGGCTGGCCTTGGACTACAAGCTGAACCCCTATCTCAAAATAAAGACAAGAAACAAAACCTTTGGTGTATAATATGTATTTTTCTTTGCTATTGATTTAAAGTTCTTTTATCTAAAGATATACATACTTTCTTTCTGAGACATATCTTTATATATCTACGCTTCAAAAGAGTTAGAAAATTGGTGTGTATGTGTGTGTGTGTGCGTGCGTGCGTGCGTGTGTGTGTGTGTGTGTGTGTGTAAAACTAAAAAGCCAAGCAAATCTAATTCATTATGTCCAGAGCTTTCTGAGCGTTTATGTACCTGAGCACTAAGAGGAAATCTGAGGTCATTCAGTGTTCCTAACGGCAGACAGGTTGGTGTCCAGTCTCCATCCTTTCAGGCATTTCTTTTAATTACTTTGAAAGTAAACACAGCTCCCTTTGAGCCATGCGCCTTCAATTAGCGAGATAACGGGGTAGTATTTACAGGACATTAGCTGCTGTTCTGCGATAACAAGCGAACTGTAGAAGTTACACCTGGAATTAGCTTTCTGAGCCAAACTGAGCACAAAGTGGAAGAGTGAAGTTCATCGAAGGGAGAAAGGGATTCGGTTTCCTTCAGAAGCTACCTTCCAAGGGTACTTTAACTTTGCTTAACTATAGAAACCTCCCTTCCCTCTGCCCATCCGAGTTTCTTGATTTATGATACAGTAGTTGCAACATTCCCAAGGGAGATGGTAATTTCTCTTGTCAGAATGTGGCCCATGGAGCCATCCTGCAAGAGCAAACAGGACTCCAGATAGCTCTGGGTTAATGCTAAAGGTTTGGTCAGAAAATAACTTCTATAATTTTATATTAACCACACATACAAATGAATATTCTCAAGTAACATGCTGATTGAGAGATTCATAGTTCAAATTAATCAGTAGACATCAGAAGAAATGTTTCCTGGTAATGTCACTTTGCTATATTATTTGAACCATATTCTATTATACAATTTGTTATAATTTGACATGCACATAGCGTACTGGAGTCAAAATAAAATTAAAAGAATCAAACGCCGGTTGTTTGCTTTGATGATGTAACTTGTGTGACACCTGTTTCAATAGAGTATATAGTCCAGACAGGGATACCAACAAAACAGTGTGTTATGTTCAATAATCACAATGTGAATATTTATGGCAGCATTGCCTGAGTGCACCTGGGCATCTCTCTGAACGACATTTAGGCAAGTACTTCCTCAGTATTTTTTGTTTGTGTGTTTTGTTATGAATGGCTTAAGTTTTGTTACTAGTTAGAACTGTAATTGAGTTCTAAGTTCTCAGTTCTGCCACTGCTTAGAACTACGATTGAGAAATGAATCGTTATTGGTGACTTTAGAGGCCACGTGGAAACAGAGCAGGCTTTAAAGTGAGCCTTGCCATTCTAACATCGAAAAGTCCACATAGTCAAGTGACTCACTGTCAGAAGTCACATAAGACACCCACATGCCTTCTGCAGGGAATGGGCAAAACAAAGATCAGATTTCTGCTTCTGAGAGGGAAGAAAACGCAAGACTAACCCCGGGCAAGTGTCTCGCTGACACGCGCTTCCCGTTCTTCTTCAAGATTGGCTCTGAGCCATGTGAATCATCTTATTTTTAATCAAATATATATACATGTTACTCGCCATTCAATTGTCAATATTCTGCCATATTGTACTTTGGAGAAACTGATAAGCTATACCAGAGATTTAGTTCAGATGACATTTAGCAGTTCTTATGATGAATTCCATTTTTTTTTCATGAGATAATCCTTCTACATACCCATTCGCTGATGCGATTCATTGTTCCTAACAGATAAGCAGTGGCAGTTGCCCAAGAATAATGATGGATTAATTTGGAAACAAAATACAGTTTATGCTTTCAATGGAGAATTGCTTGGCCTCAGAAGTGGGCAGGTCCTGTGGCGTGCTGCAGCACGAAACAATCTGAATACATTCCGGTGCACAGAGGAAGTCCTGAAAATACAAATAGTCTATGCTTCTCCTCATATGAGCTATCTAAAGTCATTAGTCCAGAGGAGCAGAATACAGAGAAGCTACTGGGCAGTGGAGGTGGGGGAAAGCATGCTGTTGAGGAATGCTTTTACAAGACGAAATTGTCCAGAACATCTATTTTTATAGTCATGAGAATATACTTAACACTGCTCAACTGAACTCTTAAAAAGAGTGAAGATGATCAATTTTATATTACATGATTTTTTACCATCATAAAAGGCCTTAAGGAGATAGTAAAAACACTGTGGATTTTTTTTTATTTTAAAACATCATTATATGAGAAGTCTTACCTAGAGCAATCCATAATATATGTAGATTTACTTCAGGAGAATCAGACTATCAAATAACAGTGCCTTGATCATATTCTCATCATGCGCTTTTAAACTGATATACAGAAAAGACAGTGCAAACAGATAAAATATAATAACTTTATCCTGGCCTGGAAAATAACTCTCAAGACTCTATCTTTCTGTGATTAGAAACTCTTGAAATCCCATTATAAAGAAAATAGAAGCTTAGCATTGTGTATGAAAATCTGTTACTCAATAAATCACATCTTGTGATTATATCTGGGAGAGAAATGAAAGAAGAGGAAAATGCCACGGGGAGAAAAAGCAGGAGTTGCGGGAACGAAGGTGGAAATCAGGTCTCTATACACAGCCCAGTTCTTGAAGTCTGTCTAGCAATGTGCTTGCTATTCTCATATGGTGTGGTACTTAAAGAAAAAAAAAAAAAACACTGCGAATGATGGGCAGCTTACGATAAAGTGAGAAGCAAACTTTCTGAGGTCTGAAGCTGGGCTCCAGAAACCCATGTATTTCTTTCCCTACAAACAAAAAGCGGGCAGTTCTGATTCATGGCACAGTTTCCCCCAGAGATTGACTTGGCTCCAAAGGAGAAGTATAGTGGCAGCTGATAGTGATATTACTGTTGACTTTCAGACAGGCAAAGAAGCTTGAGAAGTAATAGGGAAGAACTCTCACGTCTCATACACCATAACTATTCCATTGTCATTGCCATTACAATTGTGGGAGAGACATTTGGTTTGGAATGCAAATTGCTAACATGAAACCTTCAGAGATATCTCCAGACAATCTTTGAGCATACGTGTATGGTATCTGTTGGAAACACTTTAGAATAAAAACAAGGAGAATTTGAGGGAGCTTCCCCAAGAAGAACACAGTGAATATCTGCCACATTCAGACACGCTCAGTTCCCCTGGTGACCAATGCAGTCCATGGAGGCTGCTTGGAAATTGCTATTCTTTATTCCACTTCACTCCACTGAGAAAGAGAGTGAGGAAATGTCCATAAAATGTATGTTGATAATAAGTATAACAGAATATTGGCCAGCCAGAAATCCTATCTTTAAGTTGAGAGCTACAGCTCTGTGCATTTTTATGGTGGGCACCGGGGATCAGAGAATTAATACATACCTCCTGATGTTTCTGATCCGTAGACGCATTCTTCAGTTCCTGTTTTTCTTTCTTTCAAAGTTCAGCAAACAGTTTTGTTATCCTTTCTCCTTTCAATTCTAGAAGTGATCTTTTCTCTCTGATAAAGAAAACTGCCAAATGATAATTTGGTTAGTTTTCATTTTGCTATAAAGACCTGCTGTGCTTACTTGAGAAAAAAAAATCATCAACCCACATTTTCATGCTAAAGACTTAAGCATTTCTTTTTGCCTGTCAGAATATCCTTACTAGCATTAAAACAGACCATGATTTTGGAAGCTGTGGGCTCCAAAATACAAAGTGTGTGACCATATCTGAGGAAAAATATTTTATTTATTTCTTACATCTAGAACTTTCATAAACTTTGCCTGAATATACACTTTATTCATTTAAGCGTATTGTCCTTAAAATATTATTTGCATTTCAAATTTCTCATCAAATATATGTTAATAATTTGGTGAAAAAAAACATCACTGTATAGAGGTTGTTTTGTGGATTGATTAGCTTGCCCCCGACATAACCAACATTTTTTTCTTTGGTTTTTTGAGACAGGGTTTCTCTGTGGCTTTTGGAGCCTGTCCTGGAACTAGCTCTTGTAGACCAGGCTGGCCTCGAACTCACAGAGATCTGCCTGCCTCTGCCTCCCGAGTGCAGGGATTAAAGGTGTGCGCCACCCAGCATACATAACCAACTTTTAATAAAGGTCTTATTCCAGATCAAACTTTGGAGCTTGGGTGTATGACTGGGTAAAAGCAAGGTTTTTAGGTCTTATCCTGGGCAAAGAATATCTCAGGATAACTCAGAGCATAAAAGATACTTACCTCATGGCTATAAAACAAAAGATAGAGAAAAAAGCTGCTCTGGGCTCCTAATACTTCAAGCACACTTCTCCTGTGTCTTAAAGATATTACCTGCTTCTTAGAGATTACATCACCTGCAAACAGCACCGAGCTAAGGCAACACTTCAATGAATGGGCCTTCAGGAAACACTTAAAGTATAAGCTATATCACTTTGGTTTATATAAAATTTCTCCCCATACCCCCACAAGTTATAGGAAAATAACCTGATAAACAGGATGCTTTCTAGTGTTTATTCTTAGGATTACTTAAATTGGACATATGGTAAAATTAAAAACATTTAAATGCCTCAGGGCATATATCTATGTGATCAGGGGAGCAGTCACAGGGCCCCGAGTGAGGAGTAAGAACTGTGTAGGGTAGGAAGAGAGAAGAGGGGCAGGTCAAGAAAAGACACATGCTGACATGGAGGCACACAGGTTCCCAAGAAGTCTCTCACGCATTTTCAGTCTGGCCAAATCTCTTGAAGTTTGTATGTATCCACTGCCCTTCGTATTTTTGGAGTCGACCAAATTATTGCTCATTTCTCTCAGTTTTGATACCTCCCTTGTATCTACAGGGGTTGGCTTTGCCTTTTGTAAAGAAGCTTGGCTTAGGCAAGAACTTCACTCTGGAGAAAGGAGAGAAGTGGTCTCTAGTGTGCTAGCTATGAATTTCAGCCTTGAGAAGTACTGCGTGACATGGCCTGTCCCTGTTGTTCCTTTGTTCTTGGATTGCCTGCTGATACCAGGAATAAAAGGACATCTGAGCATACCTTGATCTAATCTGAAGGCAGCAGCCAGCCCAAAGGAGCTCAGAGTAGACCAGCTGACCTCAACTGACTCTGGATGTGTGGGAGGGATTACCAATTACTGCTGGAGCGCCCTAAATTTGAGGTTGTTTCATAAATTTTGGTTTCACTAGCTGATACTCTAAGGCCTCTCTGCTGTCACAAAATACTTTCTAATCTGTCTTGGGCTTTACATCTAGATATAAACAGTTTTTTTTTTTGTTTTGTTTTTCTGTCTCCATTTTGGACTCTGTTAACTTAAAGCAGGCTCTTGGATTCAAACAAAATCAGCTTAATTGTGTTCACTATGTTCTCTGCTCAGGACTTGCTGTCATAATTTAATCACATCGCTGATCTTCACTGCTCTTTATCAAATTGAGAAGATAATAACTCTTCATTATTCCTCATGAAATTCATTTGTTCATCGACTAGCTTATTCAATTAATGGCTATTGAGATACTTCTATTTTTTTTTAGATCATGCAAGGATAGACATTAAAAAATCCTTGCTGACAAAGGCTGTTAATTTATTAGAATTATAGAAGAATGATACAATTACTTTTCAATATAATGAAGAATATAACAAAGGTCAATTCTTAGTAGTGCGATTATAAATAAGTACAAGAAACATTTGGAGCTTAAAATATTGAAGGGAAGGGAGAGACGAGCATAAACCTTTAGAAGATTTCTTGCTCTAAGTTTAACAAATACAAATAAAAATAACTTTAATCTTCCTAAGCAATCTTTACCAGTAGATCAAAACTAATATCTCTAATAACTAGGGCAAATGAAATTTCTTCTCATCGTATGAAGCTCTGAGAACTCAGGATCAATTTCTTTTTTTTTATTTATTAAAGATTTCTGTCTCTTCCCCACCGCTGCCTCCCCTTTCCCTCCCCCTCCCCCAGTCAAGTCCCCTTCCCTCGTCAGCCCAAAGAGCATTCAGGGTTCCCTGCCCTGTGGGAAGTCCAAGGACCACCCTCCTCCATCCAGGTCTAGTAAGATGAGCATCCAAACTGCCTAGGTTCTCAGGATCAATTTCTTAGTGGTATCTTTTGCTAACAATACATAAGTTGAACTTACACACCAGAAACAAGCAGACAAACCTAAACTGACAGACATTTGAAAAAAAAAAAAAAAAAAACATCTCGCCCACAATCTTAAACAATGTCAGTGCTGTGGAAGAAAAAAGAATACTGACGAATTGCTGCAGATTAAATATGCATGATGACCATAACCAGATGCATTTGCTATAAAGAATATAACTGAATAGTCTGTAGAGTATATTATAGTGTTGTATCAATGCTGATAGCCTCATTTTGGCATTTGTTTGGGGTTCAAGCCAAAGAATATTTTTGTTTTGTGGTAAAAACTCCAGTATTTGATGTATGCATAAGGGGTTTTCTTCCCATCAGCCTGCTTTCTGGGGTAGTCTGGCAGGGTACTGTACTTTTAACTCAATTCTAATACTAACTAGAGTCAGTGTGCATGTCATCTATTAAGGACTCAGTCCCACAATACTCTACTCTAGTGCAGTCCTCTAATGCTTCTCCACTTTAGATAGCATCACAATTCCACTTCAGGACCTATACGTCAGACTGCCAACTACCACTGCAGCTCACATCTTCTCTTTGATTTTAATGTTTTCCTAGGACAGAACTCAAGGAACTACATATGTGTGTGTGTTGTTACAATGTGTGTTGTTTGTGTATCTTTATTTGTACATATACATATGTTCATTGATGGAGAGAAAGGAGAGGAAGTGGGTACAATAGAAGTGAGGGAAAATGTCACTCTTTGGATGTTGTAAAGGAGAGGGCCTGCTTGCCACCTGGCTAGATTAGCCCCAAAACAACCACACAGAAACTGTATTAATTAAATAACTGCTTGGCCCATTAGCTCTAACTTTTTATTGGTTAACTCTTACATATTAGTTTAACCCATTTCTATTTTAATCTATTAATTGCTACGTGGCAGTGGCTTACCAGGTAAAATTCTAACCAGTGTCCATCTCAGGCGGAAGATCCATGGCTTCTCTCCCTGACTCTGCTTTTTTCCTCCCAGAATTCAGTTCAGTCTTCTCTGGCTACCTAAGTTCTGCCCTATCAGGCCAAGGCATTTTCTTTACTCATTAACCAATGAAAGCAACACATAAACAGAAGGAACTCCTAACACCATTTGGAGAACCTAGGTAAACTCCTTCTGAGAATGCCATTGTAAATTTCTGGCAATCTTTTTATCCTTTTTTATTTTTTATTTCTGAGTTTATAATTTAATTACATTTCTCCCTTTCCTTTCCACACATCTAAACTCTCCTTGGCTTCTTTTTTTCACTAAGTGTTATTGCAGGCATATATACGTATACATATTTGTGCATACACATAAATTCCTATAGGAAAATTCTTGTGAATATTATGTGAATCTGAAATTGTGTTGAAACAAAAATGAAAAGAAGGTGATAGAAAAGAATTCCAGGCAAGATAGCCTGGAATACAGAGGAGGAACTGTGGCTCTCAAAACAGTCAGCTGGTGATAGAGGTACACATCCGAGTTTGTTGTGGGAAAATTATAATCACTGGATCCTTCCCTGAATTTCATCATTCAAACACCACTGTGCAGTTAGAGAACTGACTTTTCTACATAAAACTAAATCTCAGAAACTGCCATATGCTCTGTGGAGTTTATGAATGTCACTTTCTTGGTTTTGATATAATTATTTCATACGTTACCACTGAGAAAAATTGGGTGAAAGATACATGAATTCTTCCATGCATTGCTTTGGAACTTCCCGTGAATCAATACTGATTTAAAATAAAGATGATTTTAATTACCTTCTTAATACACTAAGAAAAATAAAACTTATTTCCCAAATTTCATGGAATGACTTAATATGTTAAGAATTTTGCCTCTATATAAAATCAAGAATGTTTATATTTATCTGAGCAAGTTTATCATAAATCTTCTGAGCAATTTCTCCAGTATTCCTATTTAAGATGAGAAAGGTTCTTGCCTGTGGAAAGTGCAGCCAGGTCCCCTTGAGCCTTTTGTGCAGCTAGACTCTAGCCTTGACTTATAGAGATTCAGGCAGACATGCATGGATACAGCTTCTCACAGCTCGTGGCTTTTGACTCACATGACTTTATCCATACCTTAAGTGCTGTTTTGAGAACAAAACCTAAATTTGCTAGAACAGCTTATCTTTCTGGAAAACAAAAGACGGCAGGACCCCTGTTTCTGTCTCTATGTGAAGTTAGGGCCTAAAATTCTGTAAGTGACAGCAAAGCCACATGGTTCTTAGGGATGCATACCTTATCTTAACTTTTGGTAAATTTTAATTTTCCTGCCTTAAAGTTGATTTCTGTTCTCTGGACTTTCACCTTTTTTGCAATAGTGATTACCGATTAAAATCACTGTGTATCACTTCGTTTTGTTGACCGTTGATGAAAGTGTCATTTCATCTTTATCTGCTCTGCCATGATACACATTTGCCGCAAGTACCATGGGATTTAAAATGGCTAAACATATGAGAAAAATCTCAAATATAGTACAGCAAAAGCTACTTCTTCTCTGCTGTGTGCCAAGAATTCTGTAACTTCTCTGTTCTGTTTCTCATTGTGGAACTGAAAAAAAAAATGAATAATCAACAATAATTTAATGTGATTAAACATTGTTCATGTGGACACAAAAAATGATGTTTGGAATATGAACTTACAGTGGCAGCATAGTGTATATCATATCGCTCCGCCTTGCCTACCAGGTTGACCTAAAGTGAATGCTTTGTAAGAAACAGCTACCTCTATTCCAAAAGGGATTTCAATGAGCAAAGAGAACTTCTATTGCACGAAGAGATAAATCTGAGATTGACTATTGCAGAACTTGGTTTAAATTTTACAGTTGGCCACTGGTGGCTTTGGAATATACATCTTTTTTTTTCTCTCCTTTTTGCCCCATATTTGATCAGTTGATAAGCACGTGTTCTCTCTTTTGATATCAACAGGATGCACTTCATACAAAGGAACCCTGCACACATTCCTACCTTCATCTACAATTAAAAACTCAAGCATCTCTCTTTTTTTCTACACACTCTCCTTGCTTACCAGTTTGATTGAGGAATTATCTCCTCTTAAGATATCTCACTACTCAGAAGATACGTCATTTGTTAGTTCTTGTATTTAGGCTACATTCTTTTTTTGTGTAAGGCCCATTGGATTTCCTGAGGGAGGTCATAATAATAATAATAGATTATTGAATCCTTAAATTTAAAACACGTGTTTTGAAAGTGAATTTTCTCTTAGTAATAAAACACAATATTTTAGCTCTCAAAAGAAGCCTAAAGTGAATAGATCCTTAGTACAAACACACTAAAATTCACTGTGCAAATTGATTCAAATATTTCTGACACTATCTAATAAGTAGAAAAATCCAACTGTCATTTTCAAACATGCAAGTATTTCTGGTTTGTAAACGTGAGTTGGAATGTACCCCGTGTGAAAATCTCACATTTACAGAAGCACATTTGCTGTGTCTTTCTCTGGGAGAGAATGTATTTCTTTAGGGAGCTTAGAAATGCTTATAAACACAGTATAAAATCTGTCAGTCTTCTATTACGGTCCTATTATAACTCCTTCCCTAATAAATATCTCACATTCATTACTGACTTTTGGCTTTGGGTGTCATATAAAGAAAACATAAAAGCAGGTAATGGTGGTTATAAATTTCAGTTTTAAAAGTTGCTTTTATGTTACTTTGGAATAACATCTCTCCTAATGAAAAGTAAGAGTAAAGAAGTTAATTTTAAATTGTTAAAAAATACCTACTGCCAGAAAAAAAAATCAAGATTCTCTCAAATTCTACCAAGCAATGACAAATTTTTATATACCCTTTCTCTTGCAATTCTCAAAATTACACACTTTTTAAAAAAAATAAGCTTGACAGAATAAGAAGGAGCAACACAAATTTTTATAGAGAAATGTAGCATTTTCAAGTGTTATCAAAAGATTTGTCATAAAATTTACCTTGCCATATTCAAATATTGAACCCAATAAAAAGAAATGCCAGTGTTCAGACACAATATAACAGTCACATGCTTTAAGCCTGCTTTTCAAAGGAAGAGTTTTGATTGTTCTCTGAACATATAGAATAGTAAATAAGACGGGGACAACAATGCAACAGATGACAACTGAGTATTTAAATTATTATCCTCATGTTAGATATTGAAGCACTCATATCTAGTACCAACACAAAAATACTGATAGTATTCAGTTTCTTCTCTCTGGTAGTTAAAATCCACCATATTCAGATATATATGTTGAAAGCATGGTAGAGTCACATTAAAACATCAATGAAATATATATATATATGTTTATATTCATACATATGTATATATATAAATGTATTTATAAGTGTAGAAAAATAGTTATTGCTAGACAATATTTTAAGTCAACAGGCTATTACTATTTACAACTGGTTGTAAATTGCATTGAATATAGAGAGTAGATGATCAGGAGTCTTCCATTGGACATTCATTGCATAATTATTATTAGGGTCTTTTTTACATGTTTGAGAGAAAATTGAATAGAAGATGTTTGAGATTCAGAAAATATAGCCTAGAAGACTTAAAGTCATGTTGAAATTCATAGCAAGATCATTAATGAAGTTAAATAATACAAATGCAAGAGAAATAGTTTTACTTTAAGGTCTCTCAAAACACTGAAATCATTTAAATTGGATGGAGAAGCAATGGAGGCAAAGAGGAGGGGAAAGTGGGTTTCACATATTAAAGTGCAAAGGGCATATCCAGGGGACAGGAATATAGAAGAGCTGATAGATTCTTGAAGGCATACTGAGGATGCACATGCTGACAAAAATTCTAAGAACTGAGACTGCAGAGCCTGTGAAAGCCTGGTAGGAGAAACACACCATGGAGGGTCCCAGTAATTCATATTCTATAAATAAGCAATGAAGTAATGCATTAATCTGTACTCAGTGCAGGAGCCAGAAATAGCTCCAGGTATTTTAAATAGAAGGACGTTTATTATGGTAAATGAGATATTTTCCAGATCTGTAGAAGACCGAGAAAGTATATTAGGACTAGTCTTGGAATTAACACACAAAATGTCTGGGAATAGAATAATAGAGGTACTTGTAACTATCTCAGAGGCTACCATGCTCAAGCTCAAAGTAGGAAGTCAGCACTCAAATTGGCTCCTCTGCTACCCTTGTCTCTCAGTATCTAAGAGACTATATACTTGACACAGAGTGGCTACTGGAGAAAGCTGATATTTACACGAGTTTGCTATTAGTAAATTCTTCCTAAATTATCAGTAAGATATATTCCCCTTCCTATCCTCTTTTAAATTTATTGCATGTTTTCAGTCTAGAATCGCTGTGCCAGGAGGTTGCAGAAAGTATAGCTCTGAGTTTTCCAAATTCCCTACATAGAGAAAAGATGTGTGGAGAGCAGAATGAACAGCTATGGACTTCTGTGCTAATCTGAATGTAATTGGCCCCCAAATCTCATAGGAAGAGGCATCATTAGAAGGAATGGTTTTATTTGAGTGGGTATGGCCTTACTGGAGGAAATGTGTCACTGTGGGGACAGGTTTTGGGGTTTCCCTTGGATACCACCCAGTGTCTTAGTTGACTTCCTGTGGCCTGCCTATCAAAATGTAGTGAGCAGCATGTCTGCCTGTATGCCCACATGCTCCGCAACATGATGACAATAGACTGGACCTCTGAAAATGTTAGCAAAGAACCCCAATTAAATGTTCTCTTTTTGAGTTGCCATGGTCATGGTGTCTTTCACAGCAATAAAAACCTTACGATAACTACCCAGCAGAGATACTCAAGAATTATATGCAAGCGTGTGCGTGTTTGAAATCTTGCACTTCCCTTGTTTAGTCAATATGGAAATCTATCCACATATAAATGTTATTATGACAACAAAGGCATAAAACAAAGTAGAAAGTTTTCTAAGTACATTGAAGTTATTTGTGAAGTGGGAATAGGTTGCTGAGGCAAGGGGGAAACAAGGAGAAAGATGTGTTTGATTAAATTTGAAGAATTAAATATGAAAGACATTTCATGTCACCGTATTTCACACAGCTTATGAAAGATAGGAGATTCTGGGGGCCTCTCCAAAGAGACAAGAGGAGATGCTGAGCAAACAAAGAGTGATAATTTATTTCAGCCCTGGAGACTTGTATTTGGGAAAAAAGGAAAGAAGTTTATACTTTGGAATAAAATAAAGGAATCATAAAAATAGCCTTGCCTGGCTGAGTGTGAAAAAGCAAAAGAATGAGAGAAAATGGGACAATCCACTGTGTATGGATTTCATAGTATATAAAAGCGAGCATTCATGCTCCTAACGGGAAGATTATTTAAGGCTGGAGATAGGGGAAGATAGAGCCCATCTCTTGAGGCTATGGGAACTGAGGCATGGAAATTGTGTCAAGATCATTTATTGAAAGAATGTGTCAGCTGGATAGGAATAGCCATCCTGTTCAAATAAGCACAAGTAAGGTTTTTTTTTTTAAAAAAAAATCCTAGCACAGTCTAAGCAGAAGTGAATCCAGAGACTCACTAGAGACTATGCTCTGTGCAACCAGAATGCTTTATGAACTTCCCTAAGCCTTCCCAGTGCCCTGACAGTATGTGCATGCATTGCTTGCTCTTTGTTAGGAAAAGGCAATGAACAGTTTTTGACAAATAGTTTGGTAAGCACCAGAGAGCATGCATTTTGGGTAGAGAGAAGGAGAGGGTGTCCTTATATACATGTGCATGTTTGTATCCTGATTTGTATATGCTTTTTCCTGATGCCAATACCAAAATTTCTGTCTTCAGGACAATACAGTGTTTGAAGGTCCAGAAAAATTAAGTTGAGAATAAGATACTGATGAGAGGAGCCCTAAGGCTGGTGTTCTAAACCACAATCACCTCCATCTCCCACAGGTGTGAGGGAATCCAAAGATTGTTTAGAGATACTGAAAAAAAACCCCTGAAGACTATTCTGTCACTAATTGCGTGTGTGTGTGTGTGTGTGTGTGTGTGTGTGTGTGTGTGTGCTTTGCTTGCATGATGTCTGTGAACCATGTGTATGCCTGGTTCCCACGGAAGACAGAAGATAGCATTGTACCCACAAGGATTGGAATTGTAGACAGTTTTGAGCTGCCGTGTGGGTGCTGGGAATCAAACCTGGGTCCTCTGCAAGGGCAACCAATGGTCTTTGAAAAATTTCTGTACTCTTATAAGCCTCTCCGCTGATGTAACAATACAAATCAGACAAAATCAAACTGAATTAGAAAAGACCCAGGTTTTATGGATACAATGAATCTGGTAATTTGCCAGCCCCACAGAGAGGAGACAGTAAAGAAAGACCAGAAAACCAACCACAAGTCTGTTTTCTTGGAGCAGTTTAAATACCCTGTGGGAATGGTCTTGAGCATCTGATGAGAAAGAGGTCATCATATGCCAGGCTTCCTGAGATGCAGCCTGGTTTGGAGAGAGATGGGGGAGTGAGCTTGGAGTGGAGATTCCACCCGAACACTCTTAACCAATGAGATGTCTCCAGCCTCTCCTCCAGAATATTATTCTGTCATATGCTACCTCAGTAGGATTTACCCAAACCAAGGATAAGAAGGACAAACTGATAGATGGAGTTGAAAGCTGATCAGGTGAGGAATCTCAACTCTCCATGTGAGCTTCCTAACATAATCCCAACCACGTGTTTACATGTGAAAGCAGTTATGTGATCCTCCACGCTCCATGCAACTTTCAGCTCATGAATTTGAGCTCATGAATCAAGCTTTCAGATAGTTCCAATGAAATGGATCCATGTTTTTAATGCATCTCCAGAAGGAGTGCAGAGTTTCGCATGTATTTGGCAAAGCTACGTGGAAATAAACATCAGGATCTCACCGTCACTCTTCTTGCTCCGCAAACACAAAGACGAGTTGTTCAGTTGTTTTATGACTATTTCCTTTTATCAGTCTCTCCATGAAAACTTGTTGTTACTGCTCCATCTCAAGAGCCTTTACACTCATCTTGCTTTTATTTTAAAAACTTATTTATAGCCTTCTACTGTGGGCAATGCAGTGTTTGGAACAGAAGACCACGTTTGGAATGGAACCTGCCATTACGGGCCCCAATAAATAAAAGTGAGATAATAAAACGTTAAATTTGGAGGATAATATATGACATATTGTTACTTCTACTTGGAAACATAGGATAATTTTTCCTTCTTCCTTAGAGCAATAAAGGGTTGGGAAAATTTAAACAGGCATATGGCCTAGTAAAGAGCCAAGGGAAGACTGTGCCTTAGGTGGGTATGAAGAGGTTTCCTGTTTTCAGTAGGATGCGGGAAGAGAAAGAACATCATGCAGCCCTTTGGGATGTCTGGAGCTAAGTGTTTTGTTGCTGATAGATGCCAAGTTTCTAATACTGTGGCATCATTTTTTTGGAAAGATGTATTTTATATTTTAATTGACACAGATCATGTGTATTTGTGAGGTACAGTGTGACATTTAAATACACAAACAGAGAGTATAATGATCAGATCAGTATAACTGGTATATTCTCCACCTCAAATATTTGTCATTTATTTGTGTTGGCAACATTCAAAAGTCTTTGTACTATTTTATATGCATATATAATTAATTATAGTCAGTCATAATTATGTTATTGTTTTGTAGAGCAGTTGATGGTCCTCCTACCCAATGGCCTGTGTTAACCATTCCTTTTATACCCCTCCCTCATCCATCCACTTCCCAGGCTCCAGTAACAAATATTCTATTGCATTTCTATGCAATCTCCCGTTTGTTTGGTATCCTATGCACGTGCTTTGGTATATTTTAAAGTAACCCAGTGAAAAGAGGGTTCTACACAAGAGAGATAATCCTACAGAGTCTGGAAGATATTTCCCTGCTAAATTTCTGGTCTGATTTGTTGTGAAACCACACTGAGTTGGGGTTTGTACAAATTGCCCATTTCAAGTCATTCACCTCTGTATAATATGTCATCCGGTATTCAAACTTAGCCTTGAAAAGGATTCTTAAGATGAATAATAAGACTAATGTCTTTAAAGTCAAGCACTTCTGGCTCAACCACTTTAAACTTCACAGTTCTGAATAAGACATCTACTTTTCTCCCATTTCATTGCCAAAAGAAGAAATAAAAACTGCCGTATCATAGATGTACAGAAAATACATGCATAACTCCATCCATCCTTCCAAAACTATTAAATTTAAAACGATTGATGCTGGATAAAAAGCACTATGGATAATACCTATGAGGGTGCCAGTGTTGATGAGAGTGGGAGAGAGATGATGAAGATAATGCTGAAAGAGATGGATATGGTGACTGGTACTGGTGGGAGAGAACACAGATAAACATGAGAAGGCCCCGGGCCTAAAGAATCACCTCAGCCTCTTTGAAAACTCCCAAGAGCAGATCAAGACTATCTTCATTTTGCTGGAGAAGCCGCTCTTTCCAGCTTCCAAGTATATATCTTTATGAAAAAGAACTGAGTGTTTTGCTTGCATGACTATTGTGTGAGGCACAGGTAAACAAATCTAGGCTAATATCCTGTCCATTTTGTAATTTCTTGGGGAAAGATGGAAGATTTTGTCATATGAGGAAAACCTACCATTTGTTGTTTCCCTTAATGTACAAGTGGAATTGAAATGAAGCTTGCGTGGAATAAATAAGCTAACCTGAGGTCTAGGAAGTTCAGAAGCAAACTTTGGAAAAATTCCAAGTATTTTCACCCTAGAATTTTATACTCAGAGTCCCTCAACCCCAACCCTTGCTCTTCTATAACTTTTGCACAGGGAAAGGGAAAGACAACTTGATCCTGCATCATATGTTTTGAATGTGATGCTCAGCCATCTAGACAGCAGAATCTATAGGAACAACCGCTCCTTTGTCTCTGAATTAGGAGGAGATTTAATAACATCTCTTTTACCGTTTGTCTATCTGTCATGTTCAATCACTCTAGTATTTTCTCTCAATAGCTATAAAACTGAGAATTATGGTATACAGTATCAGGTTTAGTACCTTTTAAATGGAAAGTTTTATCAATGTTTAGTGCATGGATAAAATAATAAAAGCCGTGCTTCATGTAAATGGCACAGTGGAATCCAAGGACATCCAGAATTTCTATAGCCCTATTTGGTGACATTATCATTTTTTCTTTAGAAAGTGTGATCCTATGATATGCTTATGAGTTTCCACTTCATTTGTAAAGTATTTTAAGGGAAGAGCCAGGAGTTCTGTGTTCTCTTATGTTGGAATTCTTTGCTGTTTTCACCTCATTCCTTGCCATTTCTGTGATTCTTCTTGCAAACCAAAGAATGTTACAGTTAGTGGTGATCCAGTCTTTTAAGCAAGCCTCTGATCCAACAATTGAAAAAAAAAAACATGAGTTCTAGAAATACTAATAATTTGGGGAGTTTATATGTAAATTCTTAATAGGAGGAATTTGTTTTACTGAGTTATAATTACCCAGTGATGATAATGTGAAGAAATGCTCATGTTACATCTAATGTAATGATTGGCAGGCAGAGGTGCCAGAAAGGGGTATAGAGTATCATCTATACATCATATATAATTTATATATCTCCACTTTCTTTTCTTTAGTCTCCCTGTTCCTGGAAGTCATATTTTCCCATTGTGCTTATGTGAGCAAGCCCCAGTGATTGTTCTGTTCTGCCCCAAAGCACCAAGGCTTAGGGGGTCCATGTAAAATCATGCTCAGTGTTATGTAGGTGCAGTTTTAGGATTAGATTTAAGGTCTACTCCAGAGAAGAAAACTACTGATGTTCTGCTAAATGGGCATACTGTTAAACTACACTCTAAATTCATGTCTCTCTTCCCATTATTTGTATAGCTCCCAGATCTCATCAGAAAAGTGCAATGGATGCCTATTAATACAGAAGCTCACAACAAGGCAAAAAGCAGAGAATGTGTGTCAGTAAATAAACGCAGCCACAAACGGGGTATTTACATAATTCACTCACACACACTCACTCAGGAATCCCTGCGGTAGAAAGAGCAGAAGGTATTGTAAAAGATAGAGGTCTATGAGCATCTAAGGAAAGCAGCATCTTCTGCAATAACAGGATTTCTGTGCTCAGGAACTCACAGCAATTGTGGTTGCCAACACGAGATCAAGGTGGTCAACAAGCTGTCATGAATGGAGCAGAACGATTTATTAGTCCCCATTCTTGACTGAGGAATTGCGGGCACTCAATGACTTCTTAAAGAGAGAGAGTCAGTTTTCTTTAAGGATGTGTGCTTTCTTGGGTCAACCACATTCTGGTTCCTGACTTCATAATCATGAGGACACAGACTGCATAAACTGAACCCGTTGAGAGAGAAAGAGAGAGAGAGAGAGAGAGAGAGAGAGAGAGAGAGAGAGAGAGAGAGAGAGAGAGGGGGGGGGGGNAGTCCCCATTCTTGACTGAGGAATTGCGGGCACTCAATGACTTCTTAAAGAGAGAGAGTCAGTTTTCTTTAAGGATGTGTGCTTTCTTGGGTCAAGCAAGAAGTGGTTCCTGGAGACTGACAGATGAGGACACAGACAGCGTAAGCTAGACCGGTTGAGAGAGAAAGAGAGAGAGAGAGAGAGAGAGAGAGAGAGAGAGAGAGAGAGAGAGAGAGAGAGAGGCGGGGGGGGGAGAGGGAGAGAGAGAGAGAGAACATAAAGAATTAGGGACAAGGGAGTTAGAGATGCATCTGGAAGGAATTAGAGGGAGAAGGGGTGAATATGCTCAAAACATAGTCTGCAAATTTTTCAAACAATTAATAGTATATTTTTTAAATAGTGGGTTAATAATTTCTTAGTTTTAATAAATAATTACAATAATTTTAAATTAAAAGTTGTCTATTAAATATGACTAAGCAAATTAAGAAAACACAAAATAATACCTCCTACCTATAAATTTAAGAGAAACAGCAGTCTTGGTAATTGAGAGAAAAATAGAAGAAAGAGAAAAGCACAGATGGTCATTTAACTGGGGCAGGGTTCATAGCCTTGACTCTACTCTTTGGCAGTGGCATTGGAGGATAGCAACAGAGTTATGGAAAAGACGCCATGGTTCCCTACCAAATTGGTATTTAGGTTGAATGCCAAGGGAATAAACTTATTTAGCAACTGGACCTCACAGAACAGGGAGAAATTGATTCACCAAAGATCTGTTTCTCAGTGTAGTCTTGTCTTCCTTTACTCCACCTTTTCTAGACTCGGTATTCATAAATCCATGGCTGTGAAGGAAAGACAGGCAGCTCACAGAAGAGAAGGGAAGGGCAATGGATTTCTAGCTTCATCTCAGATGTATAAACAGCTCAAAAATTGTCATTCCTGCCATTATAGTAAGAGAAAGAAAAATAAACAGAAAATAAATGACTTACTTGAACTGTAAGAAAATTGAGGTTTTAAGACCAAATGGAACACCAAAATTCAGAGAGGTAGACAACCACAGACAGTCATTTCCAGAGTGATGGGTAGCCCCAGAAACTTACAGAGGAAATCAGCTTACTTGGAGAGATAGGTCCTGGAAAATAACTATAATGAGTGCTGAATTATTAATTTGAAGACTTTAGTGGAGTCTGAATGTGGACTGAAATATGAGAAGCTCCTAAAGATTACAGTTGCAGGGACCTTCTCCTTCTGGTGATCTTGTCTCTGAAAACATTCCTATCATTTATCACCAGGTTCTCTGAAAAGCCAAAGACACCCATCACCTCCCCACACATATGCTTCTTGATGCAGTGATGAAATGTATCTATGTTGAAATATGTGCAAGGATTCTCCACAAAATTATATTCTGTAAGGGAATAGATCTAACCAGAGCTTTACCTGAGTCCAAGGGTTCAAATCATTGAGGGGTTCAAGTCATTGAGACGTTGAGTACCTTCAACTTTCTGTTTCATCTAAGGAGAGGTCATAAGAAAAGAGTTTTAAGGCACAAGGTTTATTACAGACTGTTTTGCCTGTCCCAAGCTTTCACTCCATTCCAACAAATCTTCACTATAATAAAAAATTATTATAGCAGAAAGAAGTACAATATGCAGACTTGATTAAAGGCTCTTAGCAAATCTCCAAGTCAACAGGACATAACAGAGTACAGCTAGATGTGTTGAGCAGTCTCTCAAAGCCACATGCACCTTAAACATTAAAGACAACTGAATCCTATACAGAGAAATACAAAACATTACACTTAAGGATTATTAGCCTCAGTTCTTATTTTCTAATATTTAAAAACAATTACAGTTGAAGCGACGCCGGGGCGGACCCAGCAACAGGGTACGTGATGTTCACAAGGCTGGCCCACTTGCAGAGAGGTGCCTGCTGCTGTTCTGCCTGCAGACACTGTCCATATGGCCAAGTCAATGTGAAAGATCCATCTAAAAGGAAGCAATTCAACTCCTATTTTTATGTTTGACAACAACTTTATCTCTGTTCTGTCTAGTTGAACTTACGTTTTTGAAAATAAAGTCTTAGCCTGGAAAAAAAAACAATTACAGGTTATGCTATACTAAATATTATGACAAATGATATTTGTCCCATGGAGGAAAAGAAAGCATCAGCCCTAGAGGGAGATTTGAAAGATTATGATTATGATTATGATAGAGGAAATTAAAATAGCTATGAATCACAGAGTGAGAACTCTAATTTAAAATAATAGACAAAATAGAAACAAGTGATAAATGTATAGAGTGATATGAAAACATCACAAAGGCCAGGGTACAATACCCAGAACCACATTAAAATACAAAACCAGACTCTGGGAAGGCAGGGATTGGATGATCCCTGGGGTTTGCTGGCCAGACAATCTAGACAATTCCATGAACTTCAGGTGTTGTGAGAGACCCCTGTTTTAAAAATAGGGTGTGACCCACAGAGATAGCTGACCAAGGCACCAGTGAGCTCATGGACCACCAGCTAGGGAGCCTGCATGGGACCAATTTTGGTACTCTGTGTGTGTGTGACAGTTGTATAACTTGGTCTGTTCATAGGGTTCCTAGCAATGGGATTATGACCTAACCATGGCTTTTGGGAAACTATTCACCATGCTGGGTTACCTCTTCCAGCCTTGATTAAGGGGACTGGAGCTTGGTACTGGTTCAACTAGATGTGCTATGCTTTGTTGAGTCCCATGGGAGGCCTGCCTCCATCTGAACATGAATATTTGTGAATGGAGGGGGATAATGAGGGTTAGGGTAGGAGATGAGGGGTGGATAAAAGGTAACTGGAGGAGAGAAAGAAGTGGAAACTGTGCTTCAAATCTAAAATAAGCAAAAAATTAATTAATAAAAAAGTAAGACCAGAAAAAAATAGATAAACTTCTTGAAGAAATAAAAGACAGAATTGCAACTCAGAAAGAAACTTTCTAAAAGAAGCACTTTATTCCTTTGAGTATCTGTGTTTTGAGTTGTTTTAATTCAAAATCACAATATTTTTGTGGTGGAATCAAAATAATTCTCTGGTACTTTTCAATAAGTTCCAGATTTTAAACTAGGTTCAGTATGATCAAAATAAAGTCATGTAAAGAAAAAAATACTAATAAGATGTAAGATACTAATCTTCTCATACACACAAAGACAAAAACAGACACACAGATACATACACACAGACACACATTTACAGAAACACACAGACATACACTCCTTCCCCCACAGAGAGAGAGAGAGAGAGAGAGAGAGAGAGAGAGAGAGAGTCCAGCATGCAGACACACATTCCCCCACAACGCACACACACACACAAAAAGAGAAAGAGAGAGACAGACAGACAGACAGACACATACACACAGTATCACAAGAAACTGCTAGAAATCAAAACATCTTAATAATGATGAAAGGCCCTTTTGATGAGATCATCAATAAACTAGACTTGACCAAGGAAAAGAGAACGAGTTTGAAGATTTGCCAATAAAAATTTGACAGTACAGTACATAAAGAGGTAAACATTTATTTAATTTTATTTGGTGAATTTTGGTTTTAGGAGACAAGATTTCTCTGTGGATTTTTGTCCTGAAACTCACTATGTAGACCAGGCAGACTGGTGTTGAACTTAGAGATCTACCTTCTTCTGCTACAATTCCTGGCTTAAGATAAAAGAATTTTATGAAAAACAGCTATGAGATAATTTTTAATGTTTAACTTATACATAGTTGGAATCCAAGAAAGAGAAGTAATAGAGAATAAACAAGAAGAATTATTTCAAAAATATTACTGGTTGAAAATGCTTCAATGTTAATGATAGAAGCAACTGGCTTCATACACAAGAAGTTTGGTGAATAATAAGGAAGAAGAATAAATAATTCATTTATTCTTTATGTAAATAAATAGACATGTATATACTATGATATTAAAACTGAAATTAATAACATGATACAACATGAAATAAGCCATGGAAACATGAGAGAACAATCTACTTAAAAATGACCAAGTATAAGAATCTTAATAGATTCCTTTTTCAGAAACACACAAGCAGAGAGAAAATATAAATAGTTAACACGTTAAAGTGAATTGCAAAGCAAAGCAAATCCAGAATATTAACATGGAACTCTGATCCAGAAACATGTTGTGCACAATAAGGTGGAAAGCGTTCACTTGCAAACAAAGTCTTTGTCTTTAGTGTTCTGATATTAATAAGAAATAATGATAAACGAAAAGTAAGTTATACATCTACATGTATAAAAATAGAGACAAAAAGTAAACTATTTTTGAGATGTATTAATATAAACACTTAATTTTATTATTAATTAAACTCAGAACATTTCTGAACAATCTTGATATTAGCAGTAGGCCAAAGTGCTTGCTATGCAAGCTGGAATGACAAGAATTTGGGTCCCCAGACCCTAATGTGTCAACATTTTTATGGCAAGATGGGAGGCAAAAAAAGACTTGTGTGAAAACTTGGGTTGATGAAATGGCACAACCAGCAAAAAAGACCTTGCCACAAACACTAAACCTGTCTCCTGAAAGTAGTCCTCTCCCATCTGATCATTACATGCATGCTATCTCTAGAAATGGAGCATTCAATTTCCACACATTCAAATACTCATGCACACACACATACACACACACATGTGCACATACCCATAAACACACACAAGTCTGATGACTCTGCAAATGAGTCTACTTTCAAATACACATAGGTATGTGAGCTTCCCCCCCACAAACACACACAAGGCAGTAAATGTAGAGAGCAAGCAAACAAGTGAGAAAGCAAGAGACACATATACAGAAACAGAGAGAAAAATACCAGTGATGCATTTAGTTATGATAGTTTTAGCACTAGCGAAGTGATTGCAATAATATAATAATATACAATTTTGATATTCTTACCAGTTATATCATTCCTTCTTAAACTATCAAAAATAAATTTATTTGTTTATGAAGATAAAAAAGAGTATAATAGAGATAGAGGAGATAGAAAAAGAGGTAAGAAATGGGAGGGAGAATTTAAAAATGTGAATGTACTGGCTAGCATTTGAATAGCTATAATCACTTTAAATATAATACATACCTAGAACTAGGTACTCAGGAGTGAAATCTGAAAGATCAGAGAAGCAGAGCAGCCAGTCACTAGTTCTTACTTCTATAAATCTTTAGATCCAAGGGTGCAAGATCCTGTCTCTATGAATCCTTAGGCTAAATGCCGTCTCTATAAAACCTCATACTGAAAGCTGAGCTCTTGTTTCCTCCCACTTTATATCCCTCTCTCTCCCTAATCATAATCACTTCTCATTTTCACCTCCCTAGTCCTGGGATTATAGCTGTGAACCACCACTCCTTGGTTCTGTTTCTCTTTTAGACTGATTAAATCTCATGGAGCCTAGGGTAGCCTTGAACTGATCCATCTGCCTCTGCCTCTTGAGTGATGGGATTAAAGCTGTGTGCTACCACTGCCTGACCTCTATGGCTAACTAGTGTAGCTACCTCTGCACTCTGATTTTCAGGCAAGCTTTATTTATTAAAGTACAAACAAAATATCACAACATTATCAAGACCATATCAACAATTTAAATAGACCCATAACCCCTAGTGCAATAGAAACATTCATTAAAATTCTTATAACAACAACAGAAGCGCCCACGGCCAGATGGTTTTATCACAGAATTCTAAAAGCCTTTAAAAGAAGAATTAATGCCAATAGTCCTCAAATTATTCCAAAAAATATAAACAGAGGAAACACTGCCCAATTCATCTTATTTGGCCACAACTATCCTGATACTCAAACCAGATAAAGACTCAACAAAGAAAGAGAATTACAGAAAAATTATCCCTTATGAACCTAGACACAAAAATATTCAACAAAACATTTGCAAACAGAATCTAAGTCACTCATCATTATCAAGTTAGTTCATCCCAGATAAGCAGGGGTGTTTCAACATAGATAGGTAAATTCATAAGTGTAATCTACCGTAAAAACAAAGTGAAAGGCAAAATCATCTCTTGAGATGCAGAAACAGCCTTTGTCAAAATCCAACACCCTACATAATAAAAGTCCTGGAGATATCAGAGATACAGGGAACATATCTAAAAATAATAAAGGCAATTTGCAGCAACCTATAGCCAACATCAAGTTAAATGGAAGAAAGTCAATGCAATTCCACTAACATCAGCAGCGAGATAACATTGCCACTCTCGCAATATCTATTGAATATAGAACTTGAAGTGTTAGCTAGAACAATACAACTGACAGAGATCAAGGGGATAGACATTGCAAAGAGACTAAACTATCCTTATTTGCAGATGATATAAAATATACATAAGTGACTCTAAAAAGTTTCACCAGGGAACTCCTACAGTGGATAAACTCTTTCAGAGAAGTTGCCAGAAATAATATTAAGTAAAAAAAATTAATTAGCTTTCCATATAAAAATGACAACCTGACTGAGTAGGAAATCAGAGAAACAACACTTTCACAACAGCCTCAAATAATATAAAATATCTTGGGGTAACTCTTAACCAAGCAAGTGAAAGATTTGCATCATAAAATCTTCAAGTCTTTGGAGAAAGAAATTGAAGGAAAAGTCAGAAGTAGGAAAGATCTCCCATGCTCATAAATCAATCAGATTAACTAATAAAAATGGCCATACTTCCAAAATTGATCTCCAGATTCAACTTAATCCCCATTAAAGTCTAACACAAGTTTCTACATACCTTTAAAGGACAATTCTCAATTTCATAAGGAAAAACACAGGATAACTAAAACAATTCTGAACAACAACAAAAAAATTGTTGGAGGTATTACTATCCAGGATTTAAGTTTTACTACAGGGCTATAGTAATAAATACTGGATGGTACTGACATAAAATAAACATATTGATCAATGGAATTGGATTGAAGGGCCATGTGTAATTCCACACACACATGAATATCTGATCTCTGATAAAGGAGTCACTTTATCAAATGACAGTGGATAAATGGCACTGGAAAAATGACAGTATCTTCAACAAATGGTGATGGTGAAACTAGATGTCAGCATATAGAAGAATGTGAATAAATCCATATTCATAACCCTGCACAGAATTTAAGTTCAAATGGATCAAAGGCATCAATATAAAACAAGATACACAGAACCTGGTAGAGGAGAAAATAGATGAATTTGCACAGAAGAGGACTTCCTGAACAAACCACCAATATTGCTCATACTAAACTCAACAAGTAACAAATGGGACCTCATGAAAGCAGTTGCCTACAGAATGGGAAAAGATTTTTTCCAAGTCCATTTCCTTTAGAATACTAACATCCAAACTATATAAAGAACTAAAGATACTAGATATCAAAACCAAATAATCCAATTTAAAACTAAACAAAGAATTCTCAATGGAGAAACACATAAGAAACACTAAAAGAAATGTTCAGCATCCTTAGTCATCAGGGAAATGTCCTATCCAGTCATCATCAGATAGGCTTCCACAGACAGCAGAGAGGACCAGACAGCAGAGGGGAACAGATGAAGAGCCTGCAGCCAGACATTATGCAGAGAGAGAGAATATAAATTGGGGGTTTCCATAATATTCCTCCACTCAAAGCTTATGGAATTCCATGGAATAGAGTCTGAAGCAGGAAGCACAGGGCCAGCATGGGTCTGCATCGGATCCACCATGTGTTTATTATAGCTATTAACTTAATAGTCTTGTGGGATTCCTGCCTGATAGAATGAGTGGCTCTTTTGCCTGCTCTTAGGATTCTTTTCCTCCTGTTCAGCTTCAGTGCTCAACTTTGATATGATAGTTTTTGCTTCGTGTTTTTATTTTTTTTTAAGTCATATTTGTTATCTCTTAGAAGCATGTTCTTTTTCTAATTAAAGACAGAAAGTGTGGGATATGGAATGGAGAGAAGGCAGGAGAGGAACTGGGAAGAGTAGAGGGAGGGGAAACTATAATAGGATATATGGATGAGAAAAAAATCAATTTTCAATAAAAGAAAAAAATTGCGGAATGCTGCAAAAGTTGTACATTGTTGGAAAAAATGTTATATTTATACATTAGAAAAGAAGAAAAAAGTGACTGTTGTGGAATATTAGTTTAAGATGTGTTACATTTGTTTATGCTGTGGAATTTTGCTTAATGATGCAAAGATGTGTTGCGTTCTTTCGTGTTGCATTTGTTTAACGCCATGAAGCTGTGTTACTTTGCCCGTCGAAAACATCTGATTTGTCTAATGAAGAGTTAAATGCCCAATAGGTAGGCAGGGAGTAATAGGCAGGGTTACCAGGTAGAGAGAAGAAATAGGAGGAGATATCTAGAGAAGAAGGAGGAGCTAGAAAAGGAGGAGAGAAGGGTGCCAGGGCCCTGCCACTCAGCCTCATAACCAACCACAGAGTAAAAAGAAAACAAAAGACACATAGAAAAAAGAAAACTAGAAAGCCCAGAGGCAAAGTGTAGTTAAAGAGAAACAGTGTAGTTTAAGTTAGAAAAGCTGGCTAGAAACAAGCCAAGCTAAGACCAAGCATTCATGAATAAGAATAGCCTCTGTGTATTTATTTGGGAACTAAGTGATGGGCCCCTAAAAAGAAAAAAAAAACACAGAAAAAAAAAAGACAGCTATGAACAACAAGCTATAATTCCACGTTAACACACTACAGAGGAAAGAAACCTCAGTAGTTTAAAGCTAGAAGAGGAAAATGAATAATCAAAATTAGAGCAAATTAGAAAAACTAATCATGAAATTAAAACAAAAATCATGAAAACAGAAAAGAAACAATACAGTACACCAATGGCTTAACATCTGGCTTTTTTTTTTAAAAAAAGAAATTAAAGAAAGTCATAAACTTTTGTACAGGATAATTAACATAAACTAAAAAAATTAAAACATCAATATGAATCCCTCCAGTATATAAGTGTATATGTACATTTTGCACAAAGCTGCCCTATTAAGACTTGTGAAAGGAAAGTACTACAGAATAATTTTCGTGTAGTCCACAGTAAAGTTTTTTATTGGTTTGTTTAAAAGAAGAGTTTAGAACAGAGCATTTCAAACCCAACAAATGTTGCTTCTGTCCAGGACAATAAAGAAGAAAAAGAAGAAAAAAGCTTTTATAAAGAACCTGTGTTAATTTTAGCAAAACAAAAGAAATGGAGGTGAAATTCAAAGAGATCTCAATGGGAAAGTCACAATGAGCTTAAGGCCAATGGGTGCTACTATCATAATAAAAAAAAAAAGAAAGAATAAGACCATTTCCTATTAAAAATGAAATAAGATGGAAGGAAAATAGGCTTGGGTAAGCTAAGTTATAAATAAAAGTATTTTTTAGAGAATACAAAGGAAAATAATGAGGACATTTATCTTAATCACTGTCTTATTGCTGTTAAAAAAAAAAGACACCATGACCATGGCAACTTGTATAAAGGAAGTATTAATTAATAGAACACTTACTTCCAGTGGCCTAGTCCATTGTCATCATGGTAGTGAGCATGGTGGCATACATAGGGCTGAAGCAGTAGCTGGGAACTAATGCTGATTCAGAGGCTGAAAGAACATAAATGGGTCTGGTGTGGTCATCTCAAAGCCCACCCCTAGCGACAAACATCCTCTAACAAGGTATACCTCCTAATCCTTCTAATCCTTTCTAATGGTTTCACTCTCTGATGAGTAATCATTCAAATGCGTGAGCCTACGGGTCATCCTTATTTAAACCATCACCGCATTATTTATTAGATAGTGTTTTGTATCCATTGGCACACAGATAGGAACATGAAGACGGAAGTTTATAGGCCTCAATGTGAAGAAATGTCACCCATCAGAAAGAAGTAAGTTTTGTAAAAGCAAGATCACATTGTTTTGGACAAAATTAATAGTCAAATTATATGTACTCCAGTCATGTTTGGAAATGTAATAGTTGAGTTAAAACTTTAAATAAATTCAGGCACAAAAGTCAACATATTCCGGCAAAATTATTTTAACTGATTTATATTAATATGCTCTTCAAAGTCAATGAATAATTGAGCAAATTATAAGGACCTGAATTAAAGGTTGCATAATAAGTGGGTTAAAATACAGAATTACCGTACAATGTAGACATGAAAATAATGACCAGCTGTTGCCAAAGAAGAACCTAGATATGAAAAGACAAAATGGGAATGAATAAAAAGCAACTCAAAAGAAGAAATATTAGTCTGCAGATTAGGTGATGCTCAAGATTAAAAGGGAAATAATAAGGCTAGATCACTGCACTTACAAAAGTGAATATGAAGAATTTGCCATGGAAGCATAAACAGAAACATTGAATGATTGTATAAAGCCACTTTCCCATGCTCTATGTCTCATTGTCTACCGATCAGCTATGAATAAACTATATGTACTTTTAAGTGATACCAACTATCCAAACTTTTATAAGTATAAATAGACACTCAAAAGAATTTATAATGGCTAATATTCTTACAATTAAAGTTTTATTTTAATATGTTTGCATATCTTCAAATTTAGTCATGCATTTTCTTTGTCAAGATGAGTTTGAAATTTGAAGAGAACAAAATAGAAAAACCTCTGACAACTATGTAATTATCTCTGTAACAGCAACAAAACCTCAGTTGTGCTCCAGAATAAAATAATTTGTGCTCTCTGTCTCTCTCTGTCTCTCTCTCTCTCTGTCTCTCTCTGTCTCTCTCTGTCTCTCTGTCTCTGTGTGTGTGTGTGTGTGTGTGTGTGTGTGTGTGTGTGTTCAGATGTTGTAGGCTGGGATTAGCTGCTCTTGGTGTTTCATGTTACAGTCAGCTCAGGATTAAGAGTTCTGCAGTTCTTGGCTGGGCTAAGGACCAGACTTCTTCCTGATTATGAATGGTTTCTAATGTGGGTTGTATCACATGTGTCTCACTTCTTGCATTCCATCCCTGTATGTTCTAAGGATAAAATCAGATAAACAAGAAAAAGAAAGTCTAGCCACTAGATATTTCAAGCCTTTCTTAAGTTTTGCTTGCTTATCTTATAGTGGCTAAAGAAGTAATCAAGATAAACCCAGAGTTAGAGTGATAGCATGTCTTCGTGTTGTATACTAAATGTGTTCACTTACAAGGAACGATAATCAAGGCCACTTCAAGAAAATAATATACTTTTTTTATTAATGTATTGTCTACCCTTCCAAATAAGCTTCTGCCAATAATCAATCTTCCTAACTACCTGTTTATCTATCCATCTATATTTGTGTAAGTAAATTATTTTTAAATGAGTATCTGTGAAACCCAATTAATCTTTCCTAAATTAATTTGTACACTGAAAGCACTTCAATGCAAAATGTAACATCAAGGCCATTATTATTTGAAAATTAATGTTAAAGTCAGCCTGGAAATTCAATTCTAGAATTATGTCACTAATAAATCCATAGCTCTCAAATCTTATTTTAAGTGCTAATGTTTTCCTTTGTTTGTTTGTTTTTGAGACAGGGTCTCTCTGCATAGCTTGGGAGCCTGTCCTGGAACTTGCTCTGTAGACCAGGCTGGTCTCGAACTTACAGAGATCTTCTACCTCTGCCTCCCGAGTGCTGGTATTAAAAGCATGTGCCAACACCTTCTGTTTAGTGATAATTTTTAATCTGTGCTTTAAATTTTATTTTACCTAGAGACATCCAGAAAACGATGAAAATGTATTCAAATATGTCTATTAATAAAACATTATAACAAGTCCCAGAAGGAATAATCCACATCCAAAGGTTAACAGCATGAGATCTAAGATTTTAGGTTTCCAATAAATGTTGTAAAATGTGTGAAGAAGTGGGAAAATGAGATTCATGTATAATGGAAATTAGAAAATAAATGCAGCCTATGAATTTATTTGAAGAGATTAACAGATTTGAGTTCCCTGTGTTTTTGTGTGTCTGTATGTGCTTGCATTTGTGAAATTTCCATGTTTCTGCATGTGAGTACAAACACTCATGTGCCAAGACATATATGTAGAGTTCAGAGGACAACCTCAGACCATCCATTGTTGCTTTCTAACTTGTATGAAGAAGAATCTGTTGTTACTTACAGATGTGATGACAAATTATCCAACCTATGAACTTCTGGGATTTCTCTTGTATCTCTCTCCCATATCACTGTAAAAAAAAAAATTGAAATTAAAGACAGGTCACTTGACTTTTCAGGGATTCTGTGGATCTTAACTTGGTTCCTCGTGTGGCAAATATATTACCCACTGAGCCACCTCCCCAACCATCTGCTCATAAATTAAATTTATGCCCTTTGTTATAAAAAAAGTAATGAGGTAATACTGAAGAAATAATGTTTGAAAAACTCACAAATTTGGATAAATCACATATGTTCACTTCAAGATGCACAGCAAGCATTCACATTAAAAATGGAAACTAACCTGATAAATGTCCACATGTACAAAGATGAAAATATCTTAAAGACCAATTGAAAAACAAAAACAATGAACTACTCTGAAATTTTGATAAGATTAACATCTGATCTATTATATAGAAAATGAAAGCTAGTAGGCAGTGGGAAGCTATATTCAAAGTACTGAAAGAACGAAATTTCTATCGATTCAAATCTTGTATCAAATAAAATTAAAATTTAAAAATGAAAGACGGCTTTTGCATTCTTTCCATCCACCCTTCTGTGATATTCCCTAAGCCTTGATTGTGGGAGGTGAATATTGGTCACCCCAAAACAGCTGATACTCGTAGCAGCTTACACTCAGTACTTTGGGCAATCAGTAGTCTCTTTGTTCATTACTACCCAGAGCAAGAAGAAACTTTTTCAACCAAGGTTAAGCAAATCACAATTCTATTATTATAAGCATTAAGAACATAATTTGATAGCACGATTCTTTGTCAAAACAGCCTCAGTAGGTTCCTCCCTAAGGGTATGATCGCTCCACTCATGAACGTTGACAAGGTTTACAGTTTCAAACATGAAATCCTTCCAGTGGAGCAGTTGCATATCCAGCCAGAAGTGGTTAGCTCTCCCCAAGTCATCATGCAGCTATTCCTCTATGAGCACAGCTTTCGTGGCTGCCAGATGTAGATTCAGTGCTGGAAAAGACTATTGATGTCTTTTCTCCCCTTGCAATCTCTGTGGTGCCTTCCAACACCATGAAAGTTACCCATCAGGGAGATAGTTTCCTGCAAGCTTGAGATGGATTCATTGATATCTTACAATCAAAATGGATGGTGTTTTCAGCATCATGGTCTGACCATTTAGTTGTGATGGGCAATAAGGGGATATGATAATAGTGTGTGTTGGTCGGGAATGATGAAGAGAGCTATGGAATGCTAACTTCTGCACACAACCTAGCTGATATACCTAACACCTCACTGCATATGGTCAGCATTATTTGGACTTAGTGAACTACTAACATTGATAGTAAAAATAGATATAGTAACAATAACAATATGAAGTTAGGAGGGAGATGGGGTAATGTGACTCTTGAGGTGAGTTTGAAGGATGTTGTGGAAGATTGGTGAGATAAAAATAATTATACCATGCAGGAAACATCAAAGAATAAGTCAAAATATTGTCTTTTAAAAATGAAGGAAGGATTTATAAAATCTTTCCAATGTAAATAAACAACAGGGTCTTTTATTGGTTATACTACAACCTTATAAAAAAAGTTACAAAGCAAGTATTTTAGGTTAAAAGTAGTACAACACAGTAGCCTGAAACTGCAAAAGAACAATATAAACACAAGTAAATAAAATCAAATTAATGTCATTATTATATTATTCTATGTGTCTGTCAGTCTCCCAGTATTGTAAGTTTCATTATAACAACATAAAACAGACAAAGACAGCAAGACAAAACAGGTAACAAGTCATTGGTGAAGCCTTCTGGGGAAAAGAGACATAAGAGTATACCTTCTGTTAGTTCAACAGTACAGTCTTTGTTAGTCAAAAATACATAAGACATGAGATGCAACATGAAAAATTAGCTACAGAAAAGTCATTCATAATGGCATCTAACAAATTTAAGACAAAGTATCAACAAAAATTCTTATGCAGATAGAGACATTTTATAATGATTAATAGAGAAAACATAAGGATAAACGTGGTATCTATTTCTGTTTGGTGTTAATTTCTCCTTCCAATCATTTCTGAGAGTTGTTACATGCTTATCTTTGAAGAGTAATTCCAAATAATCTTTTGAAGTCATCAAAACCTGGAGGAAAATAATGTTCTCTTTATTGTGATATCTAATCCCTCATTGTCAGCGTCAGAGAAAACACACTTTGGGAATTACACCTAAACTGCAGATAGAACCCAGGGACTACATCTGAGTGGAAGCAAGCTGTCACTCTCTGGCTCTCTGAAGCCTTTGAAACCCTGGCCAGCGATTCCATATGCTGCTTTTGTAACTTAAAATGCAACTCCCCTTCCCCCTCACCATTTTCCCACAGTGATTTACTCATCACAAAGCTCATTTGTTTGAAGCCTTTCTCAGTGGCAATTATTAGTAATAAAGTATAGATTTATATCATTTAAACTGTTCATCCCTAGAAAAAAAATCCTCCCAAATTTTTGAATGCCATCAGCCTTCTTTATCTGCTCTTTCTTATTTCAACCTTGTAGCCATTGTGCATAAGAATCCCTCTCCCACCCCCCGTAAATGGTTGTTTTGCATGTGTACATTTTAACTTTCTTGGAAGAGTCCGCAGTCAGTGATTGATCCCTCAGACTCACTAATGAGGAACACTTCATTCACATCTGTGTTTGATTATGTCATGTGCTAAAAGTTAGCCAAGGTTCTTGGAGAAGAGCAGCCAACAGTGTCTTAAAAGCCGAGAACAAAACATATGAATGTCCATACTGGGTATGAAAAACAGCTACTATGCACATTATTATGCGACTCCGTTCCATCCATCAAGAGAACTCACATTTCTGAGTCTTCCTAAAGCAGAAAAGGAACTTGGCTGGAGAATCCTGCTTAGACAAGTACAATGGCTTCCCACAGTGAGTATCACACAGAATCTCCGAGTCTAAAGTCTCTATTCTAGCAACTACTTGAAGTAGTTCACTTTGGATTTTTTCATACTAGTTTTCTTTCATAAAATGTACATATTTCTAATTCAATTGACTGTTCTGTTGTGATATTTAATTTAAGCAACATGTAGAAATTAACAAGCACCACAATGATAAACAGGAAAATGATTTCAATAGTGAAATCAAGTATTCATGATGCCTTAACATACTCAATATAATTATCTTTTGAAATTGTTTCTTGATATTCTAATGCTGTGCTTCATGCAATTTTCTTCTTAGAAATCATATCTAACATATGTCATATTCATCAGCATTATAGTTAAAATACCTTCCATTCTTTTTTTTTTTTTGAGCCTGGCATTTGATATTTGGTATTGAAGAGGACAGCTTATTTAACTTTTCAATGTAAATTCCAGACAGAAACAGTTCTATCCAAACAGTGACTTTCAATCACAATTAAATTTCATAATAATGATGTGATTTTCTTCAAAGTTTAAGATATTTGAAAAGATGAGAAATCTTACTAGTTTTATAGATTGACATGCAATGTAAAAGTTTCATTATTAATTTATACTCATGTTTTTGTTATAGAACTGTTATTAAGTAACACACTTCAGCTTAGAAATTAATAAATATTTCATCTCCTGCTATGTTGCAGGAATGGAGAAAAGAAACATCTTTTTGGGGATAGTTTACATTCCAGAAGAGAGAGGCATATAGCAAGTTGCAGACATAAACAGAATTAAACTCCACACTAGAGTATATTTGACAGTACATAATTCCTAGAAGAAACAAAAAGAAATTGCATTCATATAGAATTAATCATTTTTATTATAGTGCAATTTAAATCAGTTGTCTAGTTTACACCTCACTCAGAAGGAATTTAACCATGCATATAAGTAAAGAGAATCAGCATTACCACATTTGGAAGTTAAAGGACACAGGATAAGAATGCCCCTGGCATTTTTGATGAACTTGAAGAGGTCACTGTGTACATAAGAATGTTGGAAGAAAAATCTAGATTATAGAGAGGATAGCATAGGTGTTCCATCATGAAAGATCTTGTAGACTATTGTAACATTTTCACTCTAAGTGAAATTAAAAGGATATGAATAGAAAAACACACTCTCACCCTCTAAATGAACACTTTGACTTATATACTGAAAATAGTGTAGAGAAAAGTGAGAAAAATGGAGAGCCTTTAGGAGACCATTGACACAAAGCAAAGAGAGGATAGTGGATTTAATGACAGAAGACAGAGATAGTGAAGGTACGGATTCATATTATACTCTGTAATGAAGTCAAGATGATTTCCTCATGTAACATACATAGAGCATAAAAACATGAGAGAACACTTAATGGCACTTGCCACCATACCTGACAATCTGAGTTTAATCCCTGGCACCTACATGTTTAAATGGAGAAATGAATTCTTGCAAATTGTCCTCTGAATTTATCCACACACACCAAAATAATAAGTGTAAAATATTTAAAATAACAAGAAAAACAAAAAATAATTTCAAGATTTAGGGCACAAAAATATAATAGATGGCATTTTCCCATATCACTTCTTCCCCAGATCTACTCACCTATAGATAGCATTTTCATCAATGAGTTAAGGAAACTGAAAAATTGATGAAGAGTAAAGAGGAAAAGATTGGAACCAATAATTACTTTTCCAAGTGTGTGTGTGTGTGTGTGTGTTTGTGTGTGTGTGTGTGTGTGAGAGAGAGAGAGAGAGAGAGAGAGAGAGAGAGAGAGAGAGAGAGAGAATTCTTCTGCATTCTGCATGTTAGTCAACCAAATGGAGAGATCAAAAGTACAGTTGAACATATAATTGAGATCACAGGAGTAATAGTCCTGCAATATTATCCAAAGAGTAAAAGAGCATAAATAGTTGAATAACAAGAACTGAATTTAAGATACTTGAACATTAGGCTGGAAATGAAGACTGAATAAAATGGGAAGAAACCACAAAGAATACAACATTTGAGAAGTCAAGGAGGGGGAATATTTACGGGACTAAAGTTATCAGGCTTATTAACACTTCTCACAGGTCAAAAACTGTCATGGCTGGTCACTGACTGCTGTATATAGAGATCACTGTAGACCTTTGTCAAAGCAATCTGTTAAAGTTTCTATATAAAATTTCCCCTGCCGGCTTGTATGCTTAAACTCTTGAACCAAGTTGGTGGCATTCTATTGGGTGGTTGTGGCATCTTTGGTATGTGAGATCTAGTAGGCAGACAGAAGAGTGAATCTTGAAAGCTGAAGCATAGATCTTGTTCCCTAGTTTTCCTTGCTTCCTTCTCTTCCCAGTGTGAGAAGTCACCACTGCATGCTCCAGTAGCCAATGACTGATATACTCTTGCTACAACTTGTGACTATGAGTCTAAATGAATCTTTCTTTAAATAATTCTCTTAGTATTCTGCTATAGAGATGAGAAAGGTGATTAATGCACAGTTATGGAGGAATGGATGCATAAAAAATTAGAAATGACTGTATGATTGAACAAACCATAAGAGGAGAAAATTTCGAGTCCTTGAAATTAATAAAGCCTTTTAGAGTATAGAAAATGGATAATTAGAAACCATAAAAACTTCATAATGTGTCATGGTAATGATTCAGTAGAGAATGTAAAGATGATATGTAGAAAACAAAAGTTGTTGTCAGATGAACAAATAGGCATAAACTTTGATGGACAAGGTAGAAGAGTGTATCGAGGCAAGATCATAGATGATCTATAGTTTTGGCTGGTTCTAATGATTTGCTGGTTTGAAAGTGTAAGTAGATGTAATAATAGTACTCTGTAGGAATTTCCTTTTAGTTGCTTGTATTTTCTCAGTGAATAAAGTGATTCAAGATCTCATCTAGTACAGATGCAGATAAAAGTATGGGAGTAAAGGAAAAAAAGATTATGGTGTCATTATAAATATACAAGTAGATTAGCTTGTTGCAGTTGTCACCATTACAAGTGTGATGACTTAAAAGAACAGAACTCATTCCCTCAGTTCTGGAGAATGTAAGTCAAAGTCAAGATCTCTGGGCTGTGGATCAGGATTGACAGGTGCTGATCCACAGTGAGACTCTATTGAGAATCTACTTCTTGCTTCTAGTTTATGGGCATCTTGGAGGAATCTCTTGGCTCTTGTTATATCACTCTGAGTTCTGCCATGGTGAACACGGTGCTGTCTTTTCTATATCTTATATCTACTTTACACCCCGTTTTACAGAAACACATTCAATGTGTTGAGTTTGCACAGAAAATCCAGGACAATCTCTCTACTTCAAGATTTTCAATTTTAACAAACTTCAGGTTCCTTTGAATTTTACTAATACTTGAAATAACATTTGCAATCATTTAATCGTTGTTCTATGGATATGAAGACACACCATGACCAAGGTAACTTTTATAATAGAAAGCATTTTAATTGGGGGCCTGCCTATAATTTCAGAGGTTTAGTTCATTATCATGGCAGGGAGCTGGAAAAGTAGGTGGAGTTCTATATCCTGATCTGCAGGCAGCAACAAGAGAGAGAAAGACTGAGCCTGACATGGGCTTTAGACAACTCAAAGCTCACGTTAATGACATACTTCTTCCAACAAGGTCACACCTACTCTAATAAGGCAATCCCTCATAATCCTTCTAATCCTTTCAAACAGTTTCACTCCCTGGTGACTGAGCATTCAAATATCAGAACCTATAAGGAGCATTCTTATTCAAAACACCATCACAATCTTTAGTGGGGCTCCTACTGAACCCACCACACTGATTAATTTAAAAAAGCTGAACACATAGTAAAGAGAAAGATTTAAAGACTAAATTTAGATTTTAATAGAGTTATTATCATAAATCGATCAAGCCAAGATAAGAAGGGTAGTCAGAAAATATTAGCAAAAATATAGAAGCTGTTTGTATTCATTGGTAATCACAATGTCTGGTCTTTCGCAAAGTTGGTGTGGAAAAAAAGATTATTCAAGAAGAACTTCAGAAACCAAACAGATGGAAAGAATAGTATCAGAAATATTGAAACTATCAAAATTTAAATCAGAAGTAGACAGAGTAAATAAACAGAAGTAATGGGTAGAAAAATAAATGTAAGCAGTTAAATGCCATTCACTCTTCATGTGGAATTTGCATAAAATTCCAGCAAAATTTTATGTGAGCCTTGTGATAAATGCTGCTTCATTGAGTTACAAATGTTTTTGAATCAAAATTTAATTATCATTGGCGAGATTTTTCTAATACATTATAATACATTTTATCATTGCCTGTATTCACAGGCCTAACATATGCATAGTGGGATCACTGGTGTGCACATGAGTTTATCATCTGGATGAGGGATAATGATGCCCCATAGCCCACCAAGGTGTCTGCAAATGTTTATTTTTACTTTTGCACTAGACAGCTGTGTTTTTTTAAGGCTTATGCCTCCTATTTATACTTTCTGTCACCTTTTGTGTTGTTTGGCAGTCATCTGTCATTTAACTTTGCTGTTAGTGTGCTTTTAGGCTCTTCTATTCCAATTTGTAGTTTATAAGATGTGTTAGGTAGGGCAAGCAGAGATACAAGCTAATTATGATTGTGTTCTAAAGATGAGAAATGTGACTCAGAGTGAGATGCTGTGCATCTGAATAAAGTTTACAGACTACAAATGATTTCAGAGATAGTTTATCTTGTAGGGCTAGTTCTCATTTTCGCTTGCATTATGGGCCTCTGTAAATGTGCTATGAGAAATCTATTCAGATGCCCTATGTATGAACACTAATAAATACCCATAAAAATTAAAGGACCATGTGACAATGTTTATGGACAATGTGCAGAAAAGTGCAGGTCTTGGTTAAAGTCCTATCTGGAAACAGATGGCTCATTCAAATTGGTTGTTTTAAGAGATCTTTATGGAAGACGATTTCCAAAGGTGAAAACAGTGTTTGGAAAAATCTAAAGAGCTGGTGCAATAAGTTGGATTTATTATTAACTAATGATATTCACAGCATACAGAGGGTAATCCCAGATCACTAATGTCTATTAATTGTAATAGAAATGGACTATTAACATAATTATGGCATGATTATGGTTATTTTGATTATGGTATATCATCTTGTTTATGAACTTTCAGTAAATAAATTATATCTTAAACTCAGATTCTATCTCAAAAGGAAGGTTGTAAGAAAATATTTTAGAATGGGAGGTAGTGGCACACACCTTTAATTCCAGCACTCAGGAGGCAGAGGCAGGTGGATCTCCATGAACTGAATTTGAGGCCAACCTGGTCTAAAAGAGCTAGTTCCAGAACAGCTAGGGTTGTTACACAGAGAAAACCTTTCTCAAAAAACAAGCAACAAAACTGAAAAAAAAAAATACAAGGAGAAAAGAAAGTATTTTAATGACACAAATTCTTACTTCAGTGTGTAAATGCAGATTGTTTTTCATTACCAATAAAATAAGGAGAATATCAAACTATATAGGCTGATTTTTCCTAATATCTAAGAACTGTTATTTTGGTTAATTATTTAACATAAGGAATTTATTGAGTGTAGTACTTAGTACGATATGATTTCTTTGGGAGAAATTGCTATTATTTTACTTCAATTCTATTCTTTTAAAAGAAAACACCATTTTCTTTTTTTTTAAATTTATTTATTAAAGATTTCTGTCTCTTCCCCACCGCTGCCTCCCCTTTCCCTCCCCCTCCCCAATCAAATCCCTCTCCCTCGTCAGCCCAAAGAGCAATCTGGGTTCTCTGCCCTGTGTGAAGTCCAAGGACCACCCACCTCCATCCAGGTCTATTAAGGTGAGCATCCAAACTGCCTAGGCTCCCACAAAGCCAGTACGTGCAGTAGGATCAAAAACCCATTGCCATTGTTCTTGGGGTCTCAATAGTCCTCTTTGTCCGCTATGTTCAGCGAGACCGGTTTTATCCCAGGCTTTTTCAGACCAAGGCCAGCTGGCCTTGGTGAGTTCCCGATAGAACATCCCCATTGTCTCAGTGTGTGGGTGCACCCCTCGCGGTCCTGAGTTCCTTGCTCGTGCTCTCTCTCCTTCTGCTCCTGATTTGGACCTTGAGATTTCAGTCCGGTGCTCCAATGTGGGTCTCTGTCTCTGTCTCCTTTCATCGCCTGATGAAGGTTAATGTTCAGGAGGATGCCTATATGTTTTTCTTTGGGTTCTCCTTCTTATTTAGCTTCTCTAAGAACCCGAATTATAGGCTCAATGTCCTTTATTTATGGCTAGAAACCAAATATGAGTGAGTACATCCCATGTTCCTCTTTTTTGGTCTGGCTTACCTCACTCAGGATAGTGTAGAAAACATTTTCATTATTAAATTATTGCACAAAATAAATGTCTCTGAATAGTGTATTCATATAGAAGGTAATTTTGAAGCACAGAAATTTAATGCAACAGTTTTATGAATGTAATGATGAAATTTCTTTAATAATAGAATAAACATTTAAGCAAAGAAGAACAATTCATTTTAAATAATTAAAGTCTTAATAAAATATTCAGGATAAAGGAATTTCACTTCATTAATAATCTACATTTTTTCTTATTGTTATTTATTTTCTAACATTTGAAAGCATAGCGGACCCTATTATCTCAGGAGGCTTTTAAGGGAAAAAAATTTTATTCTTAAAAATAAGGAAGGAAAAGTTTCACATTTATTTTCAACCCGATGAATGATAATGCTTCTGAATGCATGGCCCAGTGACCTAGAAAGAATAGTTAACTGCAGCCTAAAAAGAAGAGATTTTAAATCTTACTCTCCCTGGGCAATATGCTTTTATTGTTGCAACTCCCAGCTCACAGGTTCCATTTCACACCCATTTTCTATAAGTGAGCAATTTTGATAAAAAATCCTTTTCATAACATTAAGTAAACACAGAGGGATGCATTGGTAATAAGCCAACCTAAATAGCTACATATTTTACTGCAAAACTGATATCTCACATCTGATCTGCACTTACAAATCGTGTTGAGTGGATGAGAAAATAGAAGAGAATGTGCTGTGATTTACCAGCTGAACACACAGCAATGGTTGGATGCATCTATCAGGTTTGGCAGACCGTTAAATGATAAAGGTTGTAAGAAAGAATGGCAGTCTTGTCCTAGAGGAACTTGGATCAAAAAAAGGAGGCAGTACAAGTCTAATAACATGGAGTCATGACTAAGAGTAATCTGTACATAGTATGCTTAGAATATAAAGGAAATCACCAGTTGCATTCTGGAAAGGGAAGATCACGTTGGCTTATTTGACAGAGATCATCAACGAAGTACAAAAGTAGAAATTAAAACAAAGGAAGGATCCATTCCAGGTAGATAAATGGAAAACTTCATTACTTGATAATTTTATGTGATAGGCAAGAACTGTGAAGTTAAACACTATTTTATTGTGATTCTTATAAAACAAAGAAGAAAGACGAGGAAGAGGAGGAGGAGGAGGAGAAGGAGGAGGAGGAGGAGGAGGAGGAGGAGGAGGAGGAGGAGGAGGAGGAGGAAGAAGAAGAAGGGGATGAAGAAGAAGCTGTTATCAAATGACTATGCCCTTCAACAAGGTCTTCCATTTTAAAGAAAAAAATCAATTAATTCTCTTGAACGGACATCAACACTGGTTAATGAGAAAATTCTCTGATGTCAGAAGAAAATAACATAGCTACCAACACTGTTTTACATTCCAATGGTGTTGACTAGAAATGACGTAGGTGAGAATGTTTGAAAGGAAAGATAATTTGTCCTCGTGTGGTGGCACACACCTCTAATTCTAGCAATCTAGTGGCAGAGACAGGCAGATCCCTCTGAGTTCCAGGACAGCTATGGTTAACACAGTGAGACCTTCTATAAAAAGAAAAACAAAAGAACTCATGACAAGCATTGTGTACAACAGACTACAGTGCTCCTCATTCCATGTAGAGAAATAATTTGGAGTGGAAGGGGTCAAAATATATTTATACTTGTTACTATAATACTTGATAAAATAAAATTTTAATTATAATTAAGTTAAAATGAAACATGTATGCAACAGACTACAGTACTCCTCACTCCATGTAGAGAAATAATTTGAGGTGGAAGAGGTCAATAATATATTTATACTTGTTATGATAATATTTGATAAAGTAAAATTTTAATTATAATTAAGTTAAAAGAAAACAGACTAGCCATATAAAGTAGCAATATAAAACAATATCTAATGTAGTACTGTTATATGAATGTTTACTATGTATATATATACATATATATTCATTTATGCATACAGTTATATGTGTAAACAACAACTAAGCTTAAAATCACATTTATTCTTTTTTGTTGTTGTTGTTTCTTTTCTTTTGGAATTTTGAGACAAGGTTTCATTGTATAATAGTCCTGGATATCTTGAAGCTCACTTTTGTAGACCAGGCTGGCCTCAGACTCACAGAGATTCTCCTGCCTCTGCCTCCCAAGTGTTGGGATTAAAGACATGCATCATCACTGCCCAGATTACATTCACATTTATTCTTAAAATGGATCAGTAACTACCTAAAGAGAGGGAAAAATGAAATGATGTTTTCGAGAAAAATGGAAACATCACTTCTCTGAATCTACCTTATTTTATGTCCAGAAATAAAAAGCCACAGAGATGGTTTACATAATTAACAAGTTTCTGTCATGAAAAAGAGCTTATTGAGATAAATAGACATAGCTCTGATTTTTATTTTCATCTTTTCCCAGGAATTCTAAATACATGGGTAAAACACTTCTCTGGGGAGATGACTTGATGACTTTCTCTCCCTACTTCTAATCCTCCACGTGTGGTTACACAGAGCCACTGGAAGAACTGGGATGTGACAGTGTGGCATCACAAGACTCACCAGTCTCACTGGTGACTGAAGTTCCTTTTCTATAATAGCCATTTACAGTTGATTTCTGTCACTTTCCACCACAATAATGCAATGATTTATAGAACAAGCGTGCAGGGCCAGAGAGATGGCTCAGCGGGTAAAGCACTTGCTGTCAAAACTGATAACCTGAGTTACCAACTCCTACAAGTTTTACTCTGACTTCCTCCTGCCTGCTGTGGTGATCATACTCTCTCTCTCTCTCTCTCTCTCTCTCTCTCTCTCTCTCTCTCTCCCCCCTCCCCCTCTCTCTCTCTCTCTCTCTCTCTCTCTCTCTCTCTCCCCCCTCTCTCTCTCTCTCTCTCTCTCTCTCTCACACACACACAAATGATCTTTTTTAAATAATGGAATTATGTCACTTAGGATAACCATGCTCCCTTCAACAGAACCCCAGTAACAGTCATGAAAACCTGTTTATGAATTGCTGATCAAGAGAGTCCAAGAGACTTCAAAACAGGATCATCCAACGGCTGTTTCTCTTGGTTGGCTCACAGAATTGATTTTGATGGTAAAGCCCTATTACGGGAGATACCATACACTTTTGACACAGAACTTAAAAGGAATCAAGTTGTATCTGAACTAGAATCCTTCTCTGAGGAGAAGATCTGATAGAATCTGAAGGTATTATACAAGCTACCATGTGAGAGGAACAATTGGTAATCCTTTCCTATTGTAAAGCCTATACTGGCAAGACATCTACAATAGTGCAATAGTGTTACTTTTTCCTTGGAAGTAACCAACAGCTGTTTAATTGGATTTATGGCTCACTCAAAAGGAGAGAATTCATGTCTAGTACAGTAAAACTGGCTAACTACTGTGACAGAAGAGGACATAGGTCCATGAGAAGAACTCACTATTTCCAGGTTTATGAATCAATGTGTTCCTAACTACTTTTTAGATACTTATCTTATACCCAAAGATAAGTGTACCCCTCATCAAAGAGGCTTCTTTTAATAGCAGACAGAGACTATTACTAATATGCACAATTGGTCAAAATTTGAGAATAAATGAATGTCCCAACCCCAAGAGATACATCACCAATGCAAACTCTATACACACAAATCAGGGAAATCATGGAAGAGGAAGCAAAAACATAGTCCACTAGACATGAAAAGTAATGTGTACCCATGAAATCTCAACAACATGATTGCCTGAATAAGAGCAGTATGATGCTGGTTCATATGTCAACATAAATAAGGCAAATACCCATAGATGAAGAGGTCCAGAAGGCCAATGCCTGCTGGGAAAAGGAAAATCAATTCCCTACAGGAAAGCACCTCCATATTGCTTAAATAATCTAAAGTAATTATCCCTGGGCACATATTTTATGAACAGTGCTACATGGGCTCAAAAGGTTATAAAAACATAGGTGTGCATATCTATATATCTATCTATGAATATATGTGACAATAGGAATTAAAGAAGGCATGATTAGTTTTGTGGAGTATGGGAGTGTAGGGAGAAGTGAGACCCCAGATCCTGAATTTCTTGTAATCCTCTGATCTGAGTGCCTACAGCTGCTCTGAGCATGAGACCTTCAGGAGTTCCTGATGGCCGGAGAGTGTTTTCTGGTGGATTTGGCTGGGGCGTGGCTATCTCTATATAATCTGCCCCTGAACACATAAAGAGGGCATTCTTGGGGAATTCAAGGATGACCCGTGTCGCTGTCTCTCTGTCTGTGTGTGTCTGTGTATTTTAACCTCCAGCCCCCTTGCCCGAAGCTCTTGAACTGTCGCCAGGGCACAGAGCGCGGACATGGGGGCGCGGTGCGCGGCACGGGAGGAGTTGGAGGGGAGATAAAAGGGGCAGGAGTGATGTAGATGCAATGCTCATGTATGAAGTTCTAAGGACCAAAAAATAACTGTTTAGGCTGGAGCATTGACTCAGTTGTTAAGAGCACTTGTAGTTCTTACTGAAGACCTGGATTCAATCCTCATAATCCACATGGTAGCTCGCAATAATATGTAATTTCAGTTTTAGTGTATCAATGGTCATATGCATAAAATAAAATAAAGAAATAAAAAAATCAAAGTCATGCAAAATTCTAACTTACAATAAAGAGAATGTAAAATAAAACAAGAATGGAAATGTTGCGTACAAATACAAATGCTGAAAATTACTGAGAAAAAAAAACATAATCATTTAAGAGAGAGTGTGAGAGAGACTTTAGCAAAAATCCCAGAGCCTACATGGATATGTCCTAGGTCCTCTGCATATATGTTATGACTATTAGCTTTGTGTTTTTATGAAACTCCTAATAGTGGGAATGTGGGTGTCTCCGACTCTCTTGCCTGCTCTGGGACCCTTTTCCTTTTGGTGAGCTGCCTCATCCAGTCCTCATATGAGGGCTTGTACCTAGTCTTATTGGATCTTGTCATGTGACGTTAGATTGATAGCCCTGGGAGGCTTGCTCAATTTTAAAGAGAAACAGAGGAAGACTTGATCTGGGGGAAAGGGAGCCTGGGGGTACTAGGAGGATTGGAAGGAGGGGAAATTGTGATCAGGATGTATTTTAAGAGAAAAGAATAAATATATAAGACAGAATGGAGTGAAAGAGAGTATGTGTGTGGGAAGAAAGAACAAGTTTAATACAATAGGAAAATATGTAAATGAAATACATTGAAATATTTTGCCAATAGTGATACTGTAGGAAATTAGTAGGTTAGGACTGCTGAGAATAAAATGATTGTTAAAAATTTAGAAACAGTATAAACTGCTATGCAATATTTAGTCATCTTTTGACTTGCAATGGAGACAATAGTAATGAATCTGCATCAGCACACAGTGCTGGAATTGGGCAGCAAAGATAAATTATGTTCAGGGTGGAAGGCACACACTTTAAAGAGCATCTTAAAATCTAGAAAGGTCAGTGAGTCTATAATTTGATCTCCTAAGGAAGCTAAATAAGAAGGTGATCCCAAAGAAAAACATATAGCTATCCTCCTGATTATGGGAAGTAGACAAGATTGCCGGGCAAAAAATGGGATCTTGGGGGAGGTGGGGGAGGGAGGTAAGGGGAGATGGGGAGAGAAAAGTGAGAAGGGGAGGTTGGGGGGAACTTGGGAAACGGGATGTTTGGGATAAAGGAAGGTCGGATAGGGGAGCAGGGAAGCACACATCTTAATTAAGGGAGCCATCTTAGGGTTGGCAAGAGATTTGGTGCTCCCAGGTGCCCAGGGCGATGTCCCCAGTTAGTTCCTGGGGCAGCTGAGGACAGAGAACCTGAAATGACCCTATCCTATAGCCATACTGATTAATATCTTGCATATCACCATAGAACCTTCATCTGGAGATGGATGGAGATAGAGACAGAGACCCACACTGGAGCACTGGACTGAGCTCCCAATGTCCCAAGGAGGAGCAGAAGGAGGGAAAATATGAGCAAAGAAGTCAGGACCACGAGGGGTGCACCCACCCACGGAGACAGTGGGGCTGATCTATTGTGAGCTCACCAAGGCCAGCTGGACTACGACTGAAAAAGCATGGGATAAAACCGGACTCTCTGAATATGGCGGACAATGAGGGCTGCTGAGAAGCCAAGGACAATGGCACTGGGTTTTGATCCTACTTCATGTTCTGGCTTTGTGGGAGCCTAGCCAGTTTGGATGTCCACCTTCCTAGACCAAGATGGAGCGGGGAGGACTTTGGACTTTCCACAGGGCATGGAACCCTGACTGCCCCTCAGACTGGAGAGGGAGGGGGAGAGGAGTGGGGGGAGGGGGAGAGGAGAGGGTGGAGGGGGGAAAGGGAGACGGGGAGGGAAATGGGAGGCAGGGAGGAGGCGGAAATCTTTTTTTTTTTTTCAATAAAAAAATTATATTTAAAAAAAAATCTAGAAAGCTTGGGAAAGGTGGATGTGTTGGCCACCGTGCCACTGTTGGGACAGTATACTCTAAATAACTAAGAAGAAACAACAAATTATTTTACCTAGCCATTTCAGAAACTTGAGAACATTATGGTCTGGTGTAGCAGAGCATTTCAACTCGTAGAACTAAGGTAGAGTGCCTGTACACTAAGCTTTTTCTTTACTGCTTGGTAGTTCATCCTCATCCTCAACTTTGAGGATGTTACCATCCACAAACCAGGTGTTTTTCCCATTGATTAGCCTTCTCTAGAAACACCCTCACAGACACACCTAAAGATATGCTTCCTTGATTTCTTTGGTGTTTCTCATTAACAAGGTGGCTAAACAATATTAACCTTTATAAATCTATGTCGTTTTAACTTAACACTGAGGCAAATCTCCTTAAAGAATTACCTCCCACCTTCTGTCCCCCAAAGGTCCATGTCTACCTCATAATTCAAAACTCATTTAGTCCATCTCCAGGAATCTCTTTAATCTTTAAGATAACAAAGTTGAAGTATGAAATACCTGCTGAGATTCAAGGCAGACTCTGTTGTAAGGCCCCATAAAATCAAAAGGAAAGTTATGCTACCCAAATACAATGGTGAAGAGCAAAAATTAACAATGGAAAATCAAAAGAGAGAGAGTAAAGAGACCAAAGTAAGACAAAAATTAATTAGGTAAGAAAATAAACCTTGTAGCTTCATGCTGACATCGAAGGAACATGTGGGCATGGTATAAGCTGCAATGATTTTGGAAACTTCCTCTCTATGATCTTACCCTCAGTCTATGGGATATTGCCACCCAAGCTTAAGGTGGGTCTTTCTCCCTTAGCCAATCTCTTTTATGAAGAAAATATAGAATCAACTTGCTGGTGAGGAGTAACTACCACAAAGGCCCCCGTAAAGCAAAATGTGAATAGCTGAGTTTAAGCAGCTACCAAGTGTTCTAACATCAGGTTGTGGGAAACTGAATCCAACAGCCTCCCCTTTGCTCCATAAATAAATGTCCATCCACATCCACACATTTAAGTGTAAACACACACATACACACAAACAAATGAGGAGATTGCTTGAACCTCATCAACTAGAGAGCAACATGAAATAGACAATATCTAAGTAAATCTGCAAACACAAATAGTGACAAAATTTCCATGAAAATCAAAGCTATCCTTTATTATCAACTCTTTTGTTTTTTACCTCACTGTGCCCCTATGTCTGTCTCACACACAATTGGCTTAAAAATTGCAATGCATCTCTTTTCTTGAAAAATATATATTCATGCAATGTCTTGATGGCTTTCACACAATCTTTTTGCACTTCCCAGTATTAACACATTTTTAGAAATAAATAGAGGAAACAGTAGTGAAAGAGATACTCAATAGAAAAGCCTCTTAGGATCCAATTTCCATGGCACTGGGGAAAATGCCCAGAAGATCTGCCAACAAACAATGGGGTATATAGACAGTGTTCGAAATAATACAGCAGACTCAAAAAAGGAATGGAGTCTATAAAAAGACTATTGTGTACAGAATGCCAAATCGTAGCATAAGGACCTCAGCAAAGTAACTGAAAATAAACCTCTATATTGAGGTACCAGCAAATTTCATTTGATAAGAGGAAATGCGGTGTACCAAAGATGAGGCTTCTGAATAGAGAGAATATCTCACCAAATACATTCAATATCTTTTTCCTCTCATGGGTCCATTTTTAGGGGGTTCGGAGATTCAAGTGGAACAGAAAATTATTTCAGTGGTTCTGGTTGGTTTTACTATGCAATCATATTTTCAGCCGTGTTCAGGACAGGAGTAAAGATTTTGCTGTCGTTTCGTGGGCAAATAAGTAGATTACTTTCCAACTTTACAAGAGAGAAAGACAAACTAGCAAACATGATTATAGCATCATGTATGGCTCTATAGAAATTATGTCTTTGGTATTTTATAGAAGAGATCTTAATAAGTGGTTTGGAAAATTATATTACAAGCCATTTCATATTGATTTATTGTCTCCCACTGCTCATTTCTGCCATGGACACAATGCCACAAAAGATTAAAAGTGGTAACTACTGTAGTTTGATGCCTATTCTGAAGTTTAAATGGCACATAAATTTTTGCATTAATGGTGATGATGCGAAGCTGAGGATTTATTGTATTTATTTGTAAAACTTCAGCATGTACTCATAATGAGTTTTATGCTTTAGAAAAACTAGTAAAGAAAGCCACGTTACGTTTGCCTAATATACTCATGAGGTTAGTTTTGTCTGCTCCCCGTCCTTCTGTTATTTTGGTGGCTTTGTTGAGGCACAGATGTCTGTTCAGGACAAGGCCGCACAAAGAAGAATAAATTGTATTGCTATGTATAAACCAGAGTGGGGCTTTCTCTGCTTTGAAATGCAAACAGAACACACCGGGAGAGTTATATGACAAATGTGACTCCAGCAGAGCACCAAGAAGAGACACACGCAGGTGTTTGGCGTCAATTTGTGCAATAAGAGCAACATTTTATGAACTTTTTTTTTTTGAAGGATTTTAAAATGTTTCTTCACACTGGCTTGGAGAATGTGACTTATTTCAAGCCAGAAGCAGGCTGACATTTACTCTGAGTTAGGATCAAAAGAGGACTGTATTAAACTAATTTAAATGTCAAAACATACTGTTTGGGTGATGTGAATGCACCCAAACTCAAATTCGCAAAGCCTTTCTTTTTGAAAGGTCATGATGAAGAACCTTTGACAGCCACTTCACACAGAGAACAAAGCAGCACCAGAAGGTTAGAGCTGGTGAACCCAAAAGCCTGCCACCTTTCCCATCCTGTACCTATATAATCTGCACTTTATAAGTAGACCCTGGAATTCTGGTAAGTGGTAGGTACTGACATCCTTTTGAAAGAGTGGGAGCAGTTTCAGCCTATATAGACTTCAGGGATGTTAGAACACATGACACTCAGACCTAAATATAGCACCATGTTACACACATTTTAACACATTCAAGTAAACCAGGACTGACTGGCCCAACAGTTTCAAAATTCACAGGACGTGGAAAGAATACAAATCTTTAGACGACTGTCCAACCCTCAATTATTTTGTCCAAATCTTGTCTTCTGTCATAAGGATGCCGTGTATTGAAAGCATTAGAAAGTTTTAGAAACAGATGACCAAATCCAAAAACACCAAGGTTTAAAAGCCCTCTCTCTTTGAATCATTGCATGTGTTCTAAGCCACCCAGGAGACATGGCTAACATCCCTTACCTTACTCATTGTCATCCTCTCATATTCTCAGCTTTAATTAGAGTAACATGTTTTGGTTCATAGTACTCTGCATTGTATAAAACAAAGCAATTTGTAGTATTTAAATATAACTCTAAAACAAGACAAACTATGTTTTTTAGTGGAAGTTGACTCAGTGAACAAATGTTTTACTCAAAACATTATGAAATGCACCTTCAAACACAGGCCCTCCGATTCTACATTCTTCCTGGTGCTGTGGGCAATATTATTTTTCCATGTCTCTTACATCCCAGTCCTGTGAGCACGCCATCATGATGGCCTGCCTTTTCTTGTTTTTTTTATTATTATTATTATTTATTTATTTTTCAGTTTCCACACAGTTTCGCCCATTCTCTTCCTTCTATAACCTCACAGCTTTCTGGGTTGCAAGTAGCATCCATATCATCTCTTTCCTTTTGAACTTGAAACAGTTTGGAGACAATTCTTGGAAACATTTTGGTTTGTCAATAATTTGTGGGGGATGATGCTAAAATAATGCTGAGAACAAAAGGCATCCCAAACTAGCCTCATGTTATCCAACACTAAAAGCCAACAGTGCTGAGATCAAGAAACCCCATTCTCGTGAGAACCCAAGGTTAACATCTTAAGATCTCTTAACTTTCTGAATAACTAAATCTTGACCTCTAGGTGACACCCTTGTCACTTTCCTTTCACTAGTCATTTTGTAAACTACACTTATCATCTTAAAGGAGCTAGAATCTCAGTAACATAAAGGAAGGACTTCTTGGTCTCAGTGTGCTCAATGAGTATCCTCTGAAGCAATGAGAGGTGTGAACCTATGCTTCATTGGGTCAACAGAACACTTTAGATTTTGTCCAAAGTGGTCCTCTTAATCATTCCAAGCCCTATGTCTCTCCCTTGCAGTCCTTTGGCCTCTGTATCCTCCAAGTATACAAGACAATGTACCTCTCTATTTTATCAATAATATACCCCTTAACTTAATCTTCAGAATCTACAAATATGCAAATTTTCGAGAATAACTCCTGTAGGTCTCATGCTTGCTGTAGCTGCTAATGCAGTGTTTTGGTGGGGCTCCGAAGGGCAGGAGCAGCTGTGCCCCTGACTCTTTAGCCTGCTCCAAGACTCGTTCTCCTGTTGGGTTGCCTTGTTCAGCTTTGATGTTAGGGATTTTGCCTTCTCTTATTGTATTTTATTTTGTCATGTTTGGTTGTTGTCTCTTAAAGTCTTGCTTTTTTTCTGAAATGGGATGCAGGGGGTGTGGATCCAGGAGGGAGGGAGTCTAGCAGGTGAGGGATGCCGAGAGGAGTGGAAGGAGGATAAACTGTAATTGAGATTTGTTGTATGAGAGAAGACAAACTCTGTTTTCAATAATAAAGAGAAAAAGAATAAGTCCTGCTACAAATATTTTTTGAACTTTTCTAATTGTTAAGTACAGAATAACTACTAATATCACTCTTTAAGATGTACAATATGTAGTGTTTTGTAACTTAGTGAGGTTAGCAAGTCTCAACAATTACAGCTCACATAAAATTTAATAATGGTCTCCTTTCATTGCCTGATAGAGGTTAATATTCAGGAGGATGCCTATATATTTTTCTTTGGGTTCTCCTTCTTATTTAGCTTCTCTAAGAACCCGAATTATGGGCTCAATGTCCTTTATTTATGGCTAGAAACCAAATATGAGTGAGTACATCCCATGTTCCTCTTTTTGGGTCTGGCTTACCTCACTCAGGATAGTGTTTTCTATTTCCATCCATTTGCCTGCAAACTTCAAGAAGTCCTTGTTTTTTACTGCTGAGTAGTACTCTAATATGTATATATTCCATACTTTCTTCATCCATTCTTTCACTGAAGGGCATCTAGGTTGTTTCCAGGTTCTGGCTACTACAAACAATGCTGCTATGAAGATAGTAGAGCATATACTTTTGTTGTATGATAAGGCCTCTCTTGGGTATATTCCCAAGAGTGGTATTGCTGGGTCCATGGGTAGGTTGATCCCGAATTTCCTGAGAAACCTCCACACTGCTTTCCAGAGTGGTTGCACAAGTTTGCATTCCCACCAGCAATGGATGAGTGTACCCCTTCCCACACTGGAGCACCGGACTGAAATCTCAAGGTCCAAATCAGGAGCACCAGGAGAGAGAGAGAGAGCACGAGCGAGGAACTCAGGACCACGAGGGGGGGGCACCCACACACTGAGACAATGGGGATGTCCTATCGGGAACTCACCAAGGCCAGCTGGCCTGGATCTGAAAAAGCCTGGGTTAAAACCGGTCTTGCTGAACATAGCAGACAATGAGGACTACTGAGACCCCAAGAACAATGGCTATGGGTTTTTGATCCTACTGCACCTATTGGTTTTGTGGGAGCCTAGGCAGTTTGGATGCTCACCTTACTAGACCTGGATGCAGGTGGGTGGTCCTTGGACTTCCCACAGGTCAGGGAACCCTGATTGCTCTTTGGGCTGACGAGGAAGGGGGACTTGATTGTGGGAGGAAGAGGGAAAGGGGAGGTGGCAGTGGGGAAGAGACAGAAATCTTTAATTAATTAATAAATAAATAAATTTAAAAAAATAAAAAAAATTAATAATGGTTTCCTTTTTCTTTTCTTGTTTTTTTTTTAAAGATGGTTTTCCCTGCAACTTTGGAGCCTGTGCTGGAACTAGCTCTTGTAGACCAGGCTGACCTTGAACTCAGAGATTCACCTGCCTCTGCCTCCCCAGTGCTGGGATTAAGGGCATATGCCACTCACCAGCGCCTGACTTTCAATAATGGTTTTCTATATGGAAACAGAGAAACAGCCAGTTTTTTTTATGTTCTTTATTTTGCGCAAGCATGCATACATTTGTGATAGCCAGCAAATATTTCTCTTTAATTTCTATGAGTTTGAGTGGCTCTGTCTTAGGAACTTTATACATAAAAGACTATTTTTTATTTTCTTGATGGATAATTTTCTTCTTTTATTCACCTGTGTGTCATTTACGATCTCGGTGTTATCTCAGGCTGTCTTTATCTTTTAAACCTTCTTCATTTCTCCTCTAATAAGACTAATCAGTGAGTATCCCATACTCCTAGTCCAAACTTTCATTACACCTTTCATTCACGGGCATAATTTTTGCCCCTGGACTTCATCTCTCTCAGTTAAAAGAAGTCACTTCAGAATATTGTTTTGCTAAAGTTAACAGTTCTTGAAATTTGTTTCCTAATGGCAACTATTACCACCACTCTAACAAATGCATTCATCGATATAAAATAAATTAATATAAAATTTTCATGGGAGAAGTACAGTAGTTATGTATAGTAGCAAAGGGAAGGAATCTAAGACAAAGAATTCATCTGTTCTACAGCTAGTAAAATAGCAGAACCAAACTTTGAACAGTCTGTTTGCCACTAGGGCTCATGTTTTTCATCCACAATATTATATTGCTTTCTTTAGGCATAAGACATAAAACCAATAGCCCATAATTGGGTTCATGGTAAGGAAAAAGGGTTCTATAGAATTTTGATGGTTACTATAGAGATTTGCATAATGAATAATCTAAAAACATTATTTTTGTATACAAACGTACAGAGCCTATGAAGGTGACATTTGAAAGCAAGATTTTAAAGACTTAATTAAGTTGACAATCTCAAGATGAGAGTGCTCTGGATTTGGAGAGAGACATGACCCAATTTCAGGTGTTCTAAATAGAGAACAGGATACAGAGTTATAGAAAAGGTGATGAAGAAATGGAGGCAGAGAAAGAAATGAAGTGTCAGTCAAACAAGTGATTCTGAAGACTGTACGTGCATCCAACACCAGGAGAGAGGCATACAGCATTTGTCTTTAGAAAGGGGCTGACTCACCTGACAATTTGGTTTCTAACTTCTGGACTGCTAAACTGTGAGAAAACACATTTCTGATGCCCTGAAACACGAAGTCTGCTACCCTGTTAGGCTATCCTAGGAAGCTAGCCCCATGTGTGTCAGTAGAGATGCCTGCAGAGTTCAGAAGGGAGCATAGGACCACTTGGAGCTGGAGTTATATGGTTGTGCACTTCCCAACATGTTGGCGGAAACACACTGGAATCCTTTGCTAGAGCAGTGCCTCCCTGGTCTTAGCTGCAAGGCTTTTTCTCTGAGTCCCAACCATGTAATTCTTGACAACTAAGTTGATAGTGATGTAATTTTGCTGCTCGGTCTTTTTTTTTCTAAAAAGGATATTCTTGCTAGAGTAGTGTACTGATAGTCTACAAGACTTTTGTCTCAGAACCAAATTGTTGACAAAAATTAATCACATACAATGATGAAAAATAAAAAATATTAAATACGTAATATTCATTAGAGATCCTGAAGTCTAAGTCTCTATGGTATTAAACAATTTTCTTAGATAAAATTTCTGGGAATCACTAGATATAGAAATTTTATCCATATCATTTCGTAGTCAGTTTCAAAAAAATTAAATATAAAATATTTAAAAATGTAAGAGAATGAGAAAAAATAATGAGAAACTCAAATAAACCATATATCATTTTTCATATATGTGCATATTTATGAATGCATATAACTATTTGTATTTTCAAACTGTAAATACATCTACAACCCTGATACAAATAGTCCAGGTAAATAATTTCCTATCTGTTACAGACTTGTTTTTCAGAGATACACTTCACATACTATATACCAATTCACATATGTACATATGCACATAAGCTTTGATTTAAAATGTATGTTAATTATTATTTTAACTCAGAAATAAGATATCTGGTATTTTATTTTGAGACAAGTTCATTATTTTGTAGAAATGATCAAAATCAGTACATGTAGAACTTCACTAAAAGCAACTGTGATGATTATATTTCTAAGGAAATAATTTATTTAAGTGGAATAGCAATGCCCTTTATTTCTAAGCAACAGAAAGTATGATTTAGTAATTCACTAACTGAGCTAATTAGATTTTTGCCCTAATGGAGAGACTTCAAGTAATTTTATGAAGAATCTTAAAAAGTGGGAGGCACCATAAAACTCTGAAATACACGGAGACGGTTGAATGCATTTTAAATATTTATTTTATTATTTTAAACGTGTGTGTGTGTGAGTGTGTTTGTGTGTGTTGTGTTGTGTTGTTTGGTGTGCATGCAGGTACCTATGCAGGCCAGAAGAGAGGCCTAATATCCTGAAATTGGAGTTGCAGGTAGATGTGAATCTCACCCTCATTGGTGCAGAAAATCAAACTCTTTGCAAGAGTAACAAACACTCTTCACTGCTGTGATACCTGACTCAATGCTTGGTAAATTTTGACAGCTACAGTTTGTGCTTTATCTATGCCAGTATATGATAAACACAACAATACGATGTCCAGATTTTGACTCTTAGAATATTGCTGGAGTTCTATACTTGTATTTCATGGGAAATTTAAAAAGGAACGGCATTACATAGTGTATTTGGGATACACTATGGTTGTCTCATTTACATTGTTTTGATTCTGAGAAGCTTCAAGCTGCTGTTGCCACATCAAATTCTTACTGTTCTACACAGTCAAGTCCTTCACTAAATAAAACTGTATTTTTTCCTCTTATTCAAGATAGCTGTTGCTATGTGTAAACACATACCCTGACATAGAATCTCTAACAGATCCTGCCCTGTGTTTGCTCAGTAATTAGTCTGCATGCTTTCCATTTTTACTGAAACAATGCTTTCATAACGTGCTCAAGTCAAGAGAAAATGTGAGCACAAGTAAAACATTTGAGGTTATTAAAGTACATTTACTCAAATTGAATACATTTTAGAAATAATATTTTATTAGTTGAGAATTTTATACATATTTTGAACAAATGTGCCCCCTACTATACACCTTCCATAAACACCTTCTTTATCCATCCATCCATCCATCCTTTCCCACCCAAATCTGAGTTTTCTACTGCCTCCTACCTTGAGCCCTTTCTGTGTTGGGAGTGGAGCCTTCCCTAACATGTGATCGACCTACCAGGAGTCACAGCATGAAGGAAAGCAGTCTCTCTCTCTCTCTCTCTCTCTCTCTCTCTCTCTCTCTCTCTCTCTCTCTCTCTCTCTCTCTGCAACTATCAAATATCAGTAACTCTTCAGCAAGGGTTAAAATTTGTGCTGGAATCTTCTTCTGGCTTTAGTTTGCACAGGTGTTGTGCAGGCTATCACAATCACTGTGAGTGCCTCCGTGTAGCTGCCCTACTTTATCTGGAAAACTCTTTCTTAGAAGGTTTTTTTTTTTCCAGTTATGACTCTTCAAATTCTTTTTGAATTTTTCCAGTTATTACTCTTCTTGGAAGATCCCTAAACCTTGGGGAAAGGGATGTGATATGTGTGTCATATTTAGGGAGAATTTTACAGTCTCTTATTCCCTGGACATTGGCCAGTAAAGGTTTCTGTGTTAATTTACTTCTGCGGCAAGAAGCTTCAACGATGAGAGTTTTAAGATGCTCTGTTACATGTGTAATCCAAGAAGTCATTAGGAGTCATTTTAATAATAATAATTATAATAATAAATACCTAGTCCTAGGTTCTTAGCACTTTTAACGGTACCAGGAATGGGTCTTATCTCATGGAGCAGGCCTTAGATACAATGAGAATGTGAATGAACGCCCTAGAACATTTATGCGACTTTTTCAAGATTCACAGATGGATGAGAGTGATAGCTCCTTTTTTATTAGCCTAGTTAACGCCTTCCAGAATCATAAGTGGAAAGAAACTTCCAGTTTGAATTTTCCATGTTCTGTGTCTCAAGTATGTGGTGTCTTCAACAATAGAAACTTACCCTCAAGTTCTGGAGGATATAAGAACTTTGACAACAGCTTATAATCTTAGGGGATCTATGTAAGCCCCTTGGCCAACAATTCTAAAGGGGCAACCCATTCCTGGTACCTGGGGTTTATTAGTGAACATGAGATGTCTCATTGGGATATTCTGTCCCACCTACATTGTAGGATAACTCTATTAAAACTCTTTTTTGGTTTGAAGTAAAATGTTGCCTGGGTAGGGAGTAGCTTGGCATAATAAATAAGATCTCTTCTGAGTGAGTATTATAAAATGTGACTAATTCATTAAGCTTAATCTTGAGTACCCACATCAATGCTTTTAGCTTTTACAGTAAATTACATCAATTGGTTAAATTTAGAACTGATAAGAATATTTTGTTCCATGCTCACATATTTATAATTCATGCATATGTAGTCAGCATAGATGTGCTGGTGTGCTGCAGTATTATATAAAAGGTCTTCGAATTAGATGCAACATCATGGACACATTAAGAAGTGATTTCTGTAGCACTGAAATTCTAAGATAGAAATAGAAAGGCCTAAGTAAAAAACACAACAAGAATTATTCTAAGTGTGAGTCCTTTACTTGTAGTATGAAGAAAACACTGGTGATCCTTTTTGGTGTTAGTTCCTAAGATGATGGGATGGGTTTTGAATAAATCTTATTACTACATCAGTATTGCAAATATTTATGTCATTTCCAAGCTCTTTAAAATACAGACCAGACAAGGACTGATGATTAAGCGGTGAATAGCCTCTGTTATCAATATTACAGACTGCTAAGTGTTTTGTAACTCAAAACAATATTTCCTTGTAATCTTACTTTCGTGTAAGATAAGACAGCTATTGTTTATTTTCTCAAGGCTTAAGTCAAAGTCCAAATGGTCAAGCCCCTATTGGGAGGTTCTATCACAGAACCATTTTGGTTTTTTGTTTGTTTGCTGTTTTAATTATATCCTTTTGATTGTAAGGCACAATTACCTGCTTCTGTGGCAGTTTCAGACTTAAGGCCATTCTTCACTTCAAAAGGCTGCCACATTACTTTATATTTTTATAAATTAAAAATTAATTGATTTACCCAGTACTATATTACACCATCACATTTTAAGATAAAGTTTAAACTTGTTGATTACCACCTCCGCTCTTACCCATCTTCCTGAGTCCTTTGTACCCTTGGACTCATCCTTCCCAGCCTTCTTTCTCTTTCATATCACCTGTTACTATCCTTGCCGTCCTTTCTCAACCCTTTCCCCCTCTTGTGGTGTCCTTTCTAGTGAGATAACCTCTAACTGAATTCCCCCCCCCTACTAACGGAAGCAGGCTAGATGTGCATCAGTGAATCAGTTCATAATGGCATTGTCATTGTGTATACTCCACGAAATTTTATTCACATCTAACAAATAATGAAATCATTACGCTTGCAATAAAATGTATAGATTAGGAAAGTGTTATGTTAAGCAATGTTACTCATACTCAGATAAAAGTCACTGTTCCCTCTCTTTTCTTGTCCCTTTATCCTTTCTTTCATCACCAGAGACATGATTCATTGTACTCCACAGGGAGATCCAGGATCCTTTCTCTGTCTGGAGTCCATAGCCATAATCACATCTACAAAATTCCTTCTAATGTGACAGACTGTACTTACACGTTCCAGGATGGAACAAAGACATCTTCTGTAGACACTAGTTCTTCTCTTTACACAAATCTCAATAAATTTTATATAAACAAGTATTCAAATAAGTAATGAATAACAGCCATAAAATAAAGACTACATAGTGATACCAGAAGGAACAATTTAATGTTGAATGTTTAATTGCAAGACTGATACACCCTCCCTTTTTCGTGAATAAACGCAAGCATCCACAAAAGAAATTCTCTTCCTCATGCTTGGGAGCTGGTTTATTCACCCTATTGCTTTTTACCTGCTCTGAGTTTGCTCTTACAGTGAAGTCAGAGATGAAATGGGAATCTCATGGAGTAAACCACTCCCCCAAACTCAAGCAAAACTGCTCCCATTGTGATAAACTTGAGCCTCTGGGGACAGACACTGTTGATATATTTTATTCTTTAAAAAATATTATTTTATTCAACACTTTTTATTCAAAAATTGCTTCTGTATGTACTCTTAAGAGATTATGATCAGAGGTTATTTATATGGCCTTGGCTTGCTGTCTGAAACAGAATTATTCATAAAATTGCCAATATTAGCAGACCTCTCCTATCCTGTTTATTTTTTCTTTTCTTGTCTCTATCACTTAATCTTCATACCCTTCACCACAGCCTAATTTTAGTCTTCCATTCTGTCATTTCAGAATTGTAAGCTCCTTTCTAAGTTTTTTTTTTCTCTTGGGCTTTGGCTGTAGAAAATGTTCTTTAATTACAAAAATAAATTCTTCTACTCCATGAGTATTTACTTTCTAGGTTGCCCACAGTAAACTATGCTTTTATTTCCATCTCTTCTTTTCTGGAGGGATTTCCTATTTAGAAAGGCCTCATGTAAGCCTATATCTAATAGATATAGAGAGCACCTTTTATTTATTATTGTTACATGTGTGTGTTTGTGAATATATGTATATAGATATTTGTGAATTGTATAGACAATCAATGAGGAGGCTCCTCTCTGGGAAAGATTAATTCTTCTCCCGGCAGCCATTAGTTGCCAGTAACTCTTTGTAGGTGTTGAAATCTGTATAATTTCCCTGTCCACATTAGGAGGTTCATTAATATTGCCATTGTTCTATTCTTGCTTGTACAGCCCTTTTGAGGAGACTTTCTGGTATTCTGGCCCTTAAAATCCTTCCTGTCCCTCTTTTCTCATGTTCCAAGACCATAACCACAATAGACGTGATATAAGTGCATCCACTGGGGATTGCCATGACCTGTTGTTCTCTGCTTTGTGTCCTGTTGTGGTTTTCTATGATTGTCTCCATTTGCATTAAAGAAGGGCTTCTTTGATGAGGGATAACAGGTATAGTTATCTGTGCATGTAAACATATGATTAAGAATGCAGTAAGGAATGATGCAGGTCTAGCAAATTGGCGGTAGTAGATTCTTTACTAAGATCAATGACATCATTAGCCCCAGGAAGCTGTCTAGCATTCTATTACTAGGCATCATATTCTGCCTGTTAAATGAACTTTACTTCTAATTAGACAGCTTTTTTCCCCATTGACATGTAAGTGCCAGCTATTTGTGCAGGATGGGAAAAGCAGATCCAGTTTCATTCTTCTGAATGTAGACATCCAGTCATTTTAGCACTACTTGTTGAAAAGGCTGCCAGTTCTCAGATATATGGTGTTTTAATCTTTTTGGTGCCTTTTCAAAAATGAGCAACTGTAATTTCATACATTTATATCTAGGTTCTTAGTTATATTCTGTTGATCTGCAATTTTTTATTTTAGTACCACGCTGATTTTATTACTACTGCTTTAGAATATAACTTGAAATTAGGTATAATGATAACTTCCTGATATTCTTTTTTTAAGTATTGCTTTGAATATCCTTGGGTTTCCGTATAAATTTTGAGATGGTTCTGTTTCTACATCTGTAAAGAAATACCATTGTGTTTTGACTGAGATTACATTGAATCTACAGATTGCTTTTGTTAGGACATACATTTTACAATTTTATTCCTATCCACTTATAAACATTAGAGATATATCTATATTCTACTGATTCCTCAATTTCTTTTTCAATATTATAAAGTTTTCATTGTATATTTCTTTCTTTGATTAAGTTTCTCTATAATAAGTGTGTGTGTGTGTGTGTGTGTTTGAGTGAGTGTATGTGTTTAGCTGCTATGCATGATGTCGTTTGCCTGATTGCTTTTTCAATGTGTTCATCATTGGTATGTAAGATCCTTACTGATTTTTAATTTTGTATTCTTTCACTTTGCTGAAAGTATCTCTTAGGTCTAAGTTTTTGATGGGGCCATTTATTTCTCATATATATCATCACATCAATCTATATATACTTTGGTTCCTTTCCTTTTGGTATTCTTTTATTTTTTCTCATTGTAATAACTCTAAGATTTCAAGCACTACATAGAGCAGAAATGGAAAGAATGGACACCCTTGTCATGTATCTGATCTCAGTGGGCACAGCTGTAGTTTTTCTTCATTTGGTTTGATGTTTACTGTGGGCTTGTTGTATATGCCCTTTAATATGCTAAAGTATAATTCCTTGGTTTTAGTGAGGAATGTTAGATATTATCAAAGATCTTTTCTGCCTCGGAGAAGATAAAATTATTTCTGCTTTTGAGTCCCTTATGTGAGAAATTACATTATTTATATGCATATGTTGAGCCATATGCACCATTGGAATGAAGCCAACTTAGTCATGATGAACAATTCTCTTGATGTGGTCTTAAGTTCTCTTTGAAAAACATTATATTGAGAATTTTTCATCTTTATTCAACTCTGCAATGGGTCTATAAATTTCTCTTCTGTTGTGTTTTTATCTGATTTTGGTATCTATATATGACTACTTTTTTCAAACTTATTTGTTATGTTCCTTCCTTTTATGTCACCGGGAATAATTTGAGTTATATTGGTGGCCATCTTTGTTTGAAGTGTCAGTTGAATTTTGCAGTGAAGCTATCTGATTCTGGGCTATGCTAAACTGAAAGAGTATCTTTACCTCTTTCGAATACATCTTTGCTATCTTTCTACCTAGGGTGGTGTGTGTCTTTGATGGTGAGATGCATTGCTTAGAGAAAGAAGAAACACGGATCCTGTTTTCGAATCCAGTTTTAATTGAACGATGTGTGTTGGTTTCTGTCATTTTGTTGATTTTGTGGTGTTTTCTTGAGCCTATTCTTATTAATGACCTGGGTAGTTTTTATTCCCTGTGATCTCCTAGATGTTCTTATCCTTTTCTTCATTCTGAATTTTCCTTACAGAATATTCTGTAGACCTTGTTAAGTGGCCATTGATTCCTTTATTCTATTTTTATCATAAAATGTTTTTATTTCTTTTTCAATCATAATTGATAATTTGGCTTGACATAATAGTTTGAGTTGACAATTGTGGTCTTTGTCGCTCTCTGTACTGAATGGCAAGCCCTGAATAATATCTCCTCTGATCTCCATTTCTGCACCTTCCAGTGAGTATCTCAGAACATTGGTCTGGGTATTGACATATTTACAGCAGTTTCACTTTCCATAAAGAAAGCATAATTTATACGTTTCATATGTAGTGTCTCCTACGAATAACTTTATAGGTTAGTATTGCATAGATGTTATTATTAGTGAATCAATATATATTTATTATTTTTCAGAGAAGTCTTTATGTTATCAGATTTTTCAGTTTGTTTCTGAATACCCTTTCTGGTTCTTGAAGCTCCTTTGATGTATCACATGTTATTCGACTCCCATTGTCAGTCGCTGTTGTGATTTTGGTTTTTAAGTGAAATCTTGTTCTCCAGGGCTGAACCATATGTTCTCTCTCTTTCCTCTCTTTTTGTTTCTCTCTTTTCAACATGTGCGCCTATTACTGCTGCGCACCACGCCCCCGTGTCTGTGCTCTGTGCGCTGGCACCCAGTTCACGAGCTTCGGGCAAGGGAGCTGGAGGTTAAAATACACAGACAGAGAGACAGAGACACGGGTCATCCTTGAATTCCCCAAGAATGCCCCCTTTATTGTGTTCAGGGGCAGATTATATAGAGATAGCAACGCCCCAGTCAAACCCACCAGAAACCACTCTCCTGCCATCAGGAACTGCTGAAGGTCTCGGGCTCAGAGCAGCTGTAGGCACTCAGATCAGAGGATTACAAGAAATTCAGGATCTGGGGTCTCACTGCTCCCAACATATTACAGTTTGGATGTATTATATAGGGACCCTTTATTATATAGGGACCAAAGAGGAAGGAGAACCTCAGTGGAAGGCTTGGTGACAGCCCTTCCTCTAGCTCCTCTCAGTAGCAGACTCAGCCTTGTAAAGAAAAACTTGAGCTCACTTGTGATGAGTAGACACTTCTAAATAAACTGCAGAATATACAGTTTCTAAATAGTTTGCAGTAATCTTGAGAATTGAGAAAAGTGCCCGGAAATGACCACAATTAGCTCATTTAATTCTGCAAATGCAGTGGTAAAATCCTTGTGATATAATGACAACAAAAGGACATGCCTACATTAAATTCAAATTCTTACTTCAGGTATCCAGTATAAAAGTTACTACTGAAATAGAGCGTCACCTCCTAATTTACATATATATATATATTTCACATGTAGCTAAAATTTTTTAATATGCCCTGTAATATATGCGGTGACTTTTTCTTTGTCAAGTATAACATTTGTGCATATTTAAAATGAGATTCATAAATTTTATAACAAATTCTGCCATAGAATCAGGAACCTTGGCTATCTTTGGAGTCTAAGCTGTCTTTGGACTCATAAATCGACGCTCTGATCCTTTCACAGTACAGCCAAAGTTGTCTTCTTTGCAGACACTAGATTTATTTTTAAATGATGTGAATTAAATCTGCGCAGAGAGACCCACTTTGAAATATAAAAGAAAAATTGGAAATGGAAGGATTTTGCTGGTTTGGCTGAAGTGAAACGTTCTGTAGCATTCATCCCTGGACTCATCCTCCCGTGAACAGTTTCCCCATTGTAATTCTCTTTGGCTTGCCAGGAGGGGATTATGAACTTATCTCAACATTGTAGGAAACGTTACCTGTCCTTTGAAAGAAATATAATAAATCAAAATGGCTTCCTCCAGCATGTTTAAAAAAAAAGAAAGAAAAAAACAGAACCTGTTGATCAACATTGGTTGTCCTCTCCTTCCATGACAAAACTGATAAAGAGGTAAATAAATACAGCAATTTTATTCTTGCAATTTTTATTTTAGGTTTTGCTCATCTCTTGGGGGAAAGAGAAATCTTTTCTCTGTAAATATGCATGAAAACAAAAAGAAATGAGAATTTTATTAAAATCCTATACTCAGAATTCTTCACTTAAGACATTAATTAAAGGAATTTGTATTAAATTTTTATTTTTCTCCTTTCCACAGATATCAAAATTCAAGAATGTAATAAATATAGAATCAAAATCTGGACAATGATTCCTCAGATTTCTCAGTGTATATATGTATAGATTTATTAATTATATTTTATATATTATATACATTTTATAAATTACATGTATTTCTAAGTGCATATAGATTATGCCTTAAGCAAATGAAGGCAAACCTGAGCCAAACACAGCACGTCTTGAAATTATCTATATCTTTAATGCTGGCAATATATTTCCAGGGATTTCAACAATAAGCATTCTCTATGATGAGCCCTTTGTACCTCAGAGGAAGAAAACAACGTTGGTTTCTTATTGTGTAAACACCAGGCCTATGCTGACACCATTCATTACAAAATAGAAACATAGTGATGCTACTTAGCCTGCATTTGTCTTAAGGATATAGATCATTTTAGCTTTTTAATACTATCAACATCAACTCCACATGCTATTGTTTTAGTCATTTTCTAATGAGAACAGTTGGATGGGAATGTGAAGGCAAACTCAGAAGTAGCCAGATGGAAGATCATGCACGTTACCTCTGCTTTGTAACGCTTTCACTGCTGTGGTTTAAAGAAGCAAAATGTACCAATGAGTCAAAAATAAGATGGTGCTTTTTTTACAAAGATACATAGAGTTCTGATCAGTATTATGCTATTTTCTGTTCATTTCTGGTATGACTGGAAAATGTACAAACAAATTGTATTGCATTTTAGATTTTATTCATTGATTTAAAAATGTCTATAGGAAATCTACATTGAGTAATATGTCAGAGAACAAAAGTATTTTGTTTTTAATCAAGCAATGTTGAACATGGTGACTCTCCTACAGATACCCACTGTTGGTATATATACTAAGTGTATATAGTGTTATGGCATAGCCTAACACTATTTCTCTGTCCCTGTTACTGAAGACTAGAATATCTGTATTTGTTGGGGAAGGGTACAAAGTTGTGCATATTTGGGTGGGCATCTCTATGGATGCTTAAAGTTGATGTCTCATGCCTCCATCAATCATGTACCACTGTGCTTATTGAGGCAGAGTCTCCTACTGAAGCCAGGGAGCACTAATTTTTGCTAGTCTAGCTAACCTACTTATCCTAGGTATCCCATGTGTCTATTTCTCTAGTGTTGGGTCATATGTAGATTACCAACCATGTGTTCTGATTATCCAAACTCCAGTCTTTATGATGTGCAGCAAACATTCTATTCACTGAGACTTCTCCCCACACCTAGAACATATTCCCAGAATGATATTATAATTTATCATATTGAAACAATTCTCCTAAGTTATAAGGCTGAAAGGAAAATACCTCTCTATTTGTAAACAGAACCCCTCCCCCAATCGTATATGATTTTTCTCATAACTAATTTCTCTCATTTCTGCATGTGACTTAGATCTCTAGATGTAGAGAAGAAAGTTTTTTTTTAGCTTTACTTTTTACTAATCAACACCATGATAATTAATCTACGTAGTATCTGTTTACACTTTTGCATTAGCTATGGATATTGTGTAAATTTCTCACCGCTCATCTTGTCTGAGCTTTCACTGGCATCTAAAGGACTCTGCCCTTTGTGAAAGAATCAGTAACCCAGCTATTGTAGACTGCTAACATGTCCCAGGGTTTTTCAACACTTTCCCATATCATCTATCCCAACACACTAAAAGCTCAATAAATGTTGTTGATTGAGAATTTCCTTCCAACTCAAGTGGGAAAGCTTGAAGATGCTTTCAGTATATTTCTAAGCGTCAATATTTTAACTTCTTGAAGGGGCTAAATGTAGGGAAAAACAGTGTAAGACATTTCAATATGTTGCCAAAATATTCTAAGATCATAGAAGTACTTTGAAATATTGAAAAATGCAAGGGAGCCTTTTTTTTTCTTAAATTATCTGACACTTCTCTCCTGACACATTGTCCCATATTTAAAACTTTAAATTTTTTTTTCAAAATTTCAAGCTTTCAAAATCTGTTTACAAACAAAAATTGCCAGGGTAGCCATTCCTGATAAAAAAAAAATAAGGTTACAAAGAGGACACTTGAAATTTTGGTCAAAACAAGAAAATTAGCCTGAAAATACACATGAATAAAATAAATAAAATACAAAAGCTTTGAAATAGATCATTTTGAAGTCAATATGTCTTGAAATTAGAATGTTTCCTTAAAAATGCAACCATTTCAAATGCTGAGAGCCTTATTTAGCTAATAAAAATCCTTGCTCAGGAGCTGTAAAATGGCAGACCTTAATGAATATTTAGAGATGGCATGAAGGATATATTTAGTCAAAGCTTTAGAGAATACATGATAAAATGCAAAGGAATTATAGTTCTCTATGATATAAGCCATAGGTTTGTCTAAAATAAATTGGACCTAGAAACCTTCAAAACTGAAGGATAGTATTAAGTCAGTAACATGGCATCATGTTTAGAAATAAATATATGAATTATATTTCATTTCTCCCCAATTTGTTTATGCAAATGTATCAAATGTCTATTTGTTAAAAAGTTATCCATCTTTTTGTTATGAGTTTCTATATACCAGTTATGATTAAACACGGTTATGATTAAACAGTCTCTTCTGTCACCTGCTTCATCTCTCTTAGTTTCAATTTTCTTTTCACCCACAGTTAGAAGACTTATAATATATATTACAACTCTAGACCCACAGATAATTCTGAAAAAGGGATACCCATTCATGCTTGATTTTCTTGCAAAAAAAGTTTCCCAAATATGTATTCTTCAGCATCTGACACTAATTTCCCAAGAGTAATAGTTGTTGCTATTTTGTTATTCTAAAACTTATTTTGTAGTCTTCGGAAGTCACACTCCTTAGCCTCTCATGAAACAGTACACACTGACTGTGAATTGCTAGTCTCTATTGTGAATGCTACCCATATCTCCAGCTGAATTCCTGTTTATGTACCTTCTTGCTACGGAGCATGCAGCAGCATCAGAAGTTAGAAATGCAGGGCTGTTCATTAAAATCTGCATTTCAAAAATATCTAAAACTAAACTATAGATAAATTAAAAAGTTAAGAGGCCCACCATCAAACATAAAGAAAAGCTATTATTAACCTTTAGTTCTATTTCTTAGCATGTGTAGGTCATGTCTGGCTGTTTCTCAATTACCTCTTTCACACCTTCTCAATAATTTTTCTTAGTTCTTAATTCACCTTTATCAGGGCAAGGTGAAGAAACCAGTTAGATACTCTGTAATCACAAATATATACTCAATTCAGTTCCATGTGCCCACTCAAAGAAATAATATTTTTCTTAATAATCACTTTAAGATCTATAAAGTGGCCACTCTGGCCAGGGAAGCAGGTACCCTCAGTGCAGATCCTGTCTCCACAGTGACACATTAGCTCCAGTAAGACAACACCTACTCCAAAAGAGCCACATCTCCTAATGGTGCCACTTCCTTTGGAGAAGGCATTTTCTTTCAAACTACCGCACACATTTATAGTTGGAGACTTCACTACTTTACTCTTACCAATAAAGTGATCATCATCCAAGCAAAATCTAAACAAGGAAATGCGAGAACTAAATAAAGTTATAAATCAAATGGACCTAACAAGATATTTACAAAAATTTCATCCAAACACACACACACAAACAAACAAACAAATAATTTCTTCTCAGCATTTGGAACATCCTCCAAACTGATCAAAGACAAGAACACAAAACAAGTTTTCACTGATACTGAAATAACACCCTTCATTCTGTCTGACCACCGCAGATGAAATCTGGATAACAGTGAGATCAGACAAATTACAAACTCATGGAAGTTGTACAACTCACTGTTAAATAAAATTCCGTAGTGTGTCAATAAATATATTAAAAAAGAAATCGATGACATCATAGAATTGAATGAAAATGAATGCACAAACGTACAGGACATAATGAAAATAGTTCTAAGAAACAAGCTCATAGCAATAAGTAGATGCATAAAAAATTGGAGTGATCTCATACTAGTTATTTAAAAGTATACTTAAAATCTCTAGAACAAACATAAGGAATCATACCCAAAAGGAATATAAAGCAACATATAATTAAACTCTAGCCTGAAATCCATAAAATAGAAATTTTTAAAAATATAATACAAAGAACCAAGAAAACAAATAGTTGGTTCTCTGAGAAAATCAATAGGCTTGACAAACCCTTATATAAATTAATTAACATCGAGAGAGAGAGAGAGAGAGAGAGAGAGAGAGAGAGAGAGAGAGAGAGAGAGAGAGAGAGAGACAGAGAGAGAGAGAGAGAGAGAGAGAGAGAGAGCCCAAATCACAAAATTAGATATGAACAGGGGGAGAGCAAAACACACATTAAGGAAATCCAGAGAATTATTAAGTACATATTTTAAAAACCTATACTCATGCAAATTTAAAAGCCTAAAGAAATGGATCATTTTCTTGATACATATCACTTACCAAAGTTGAATTATGACCAAATAAGTAATTTAAACAGACCTATAACCCCCAGTGAAATAAAAGCAGTCATTAAAATCTCCAGGCCAGAAAAAAAAAAAGAAGCCAGCACTGGACAGTTTTAGCACAGAATTTTACCATACTTTCAAAGAAGAGTTAACACCAATACTCTTTGGGGTTATTCCACAAAATAGAAAGAGAAAGAACATTGCCCAATTCATTCTATGATGGTATACTTACCCTAATATCTAAACCATATCAAGACCCAACAAAGAAAGAATTATAAGTCAATATTCTTTATGAACATAGATAGAAAGACACTCAATTTGCAAACCAAATCTAAGAATATAGGAAACCATGATCAAAGTAGTCTTTGTTTCTGAGATGCAGGGATGGTTAAATATACAAAAATCAATAAATTTTACACATCATATAAACAAAGTGAAAAACAAGAGCCACATGGTCTTTTCATTAGATGTAGAAAATGTTTTTGACAAAACCCAACACCCCTTCATGATCAAAGTTCTACAGAGATTAGGAATACAACAAGCATACCTAAACACAAGGGAGATTACAGCAAGTCCATAGCTGAAATCTACTTAAATAGATAGAAACAAAGTAATTTTTGCTAAAATCAGGAACAAGACAATGTTGTCTACTCTCTCAATGCCTATTAAATATGGTGCTTAAAATGTTACCTAAAGCAATAACAAAACTGAGGGAGACAAGGTGATACAAATCGGAAAGAAAGAATTCAAAGTATCTTTATTTGCAGATTATATGATAGTATAAATAAGCGACCCTAAAAATTCCACTGGTAATGCTTATAGCTAAATAAATATTTTCAGTAAAGTAGCTGAATGCAAAATTAACTCAGAAAATCAGTAGCTCTCCTATGTACAAATGACAAGCAGACAGAGAAAGAAATTAAGAAACAACACCTTTCGCAATAGCCTCAAATAATGTAAAATATCTTGTGGTGACTCTAGCCAAGCAAGTTAAAGACTTGTGTGATGAAATCTTTAAGGCATTGAAGAAAGAAATTGAAGTTATTGGAAGATAGAAAAAAAACACTCATTCTCGTGGACAATTATGATTATTATAGTAAAAATGGCCATCTTATCAAAAGCAATCTACAGATTTAATGCAAACTCCATAGAAGTTTCAAAACAATTCTTCACATAACTTAAACAGACAACTTTAAGCTTTATATGAAAATATAAAAAGACACCAGGATAGGTACATTTCTGAATAATTAAGGAACTGCTAGAGATGTCATCATACTATTCCTCAAATATAACAACAGAGCCACATTAATAAAGAGAGTATGAATACGAAGACAGATATATCCATCAATGGCATTGAATTGAATACCCAGACCTAAGTCATACATACCTAGGATACATGATTTTTTTAAATAAAGAATAAATGATGCTTGTCAAACTGGTTAGTTACATGTCGAAGAATCCAAATAGATCCACACTTATCACCCACACAAAATTCAACTCCACGTGCATCAAATACCTCAATATAAAACCAAATATACTGAACCTGATAGAAAATAGCTGTGAATTCATTGGCACAGCAAAGGACTTTACAGACAAAACCCTCAGCACAGGCAGTAGTGTTAACAATTAAAAATGGGTCCTCATGAAATCGAGAAGATTCTACATGGCAGAAGACAACATCATTTGGATAAATTGTTTGCTCACAAAACTGAAAAATACCAACTATACATCTAGTAAGGGCTAGTATAAAAATTATATAGAACTAAAAGAAAACTAGATATCAAAAACTCAAATAACCTAATTTAAAAATGCTATAAGAGATCTGAACAGAGGATTCTCAAAGGAAGAAACTCAAATGGCTGAGAAACACTTAAAAAATGTTCAAAATTCTTAGCTACCAGGAAAGTGCAAATCAAAACTACTTTGAGTCTTCATCTTATATCTGTCAGAATGGCCAAGATCGGATAAGTCAAATGACGCTTTGTGATGGCGAGGAAGTCATTAAAGGAAACATTCATCATTTGCTGATGGAAATGCAAACTTGTACAGCCACCTTGGAAAATAATATGGTGGTTCATCAGAAAGCTAGGAATAGATCTACCTCAAGGTACAATTATACTCCTCTTGGAGTATTATTTACCAAAAGGGCGCTTCATCCTAAAATTTGCCCAGACTTGTTCATTGCTCTTCTATTCATAATAGTTAGAAATTAGAAAGAACCCAGATGTTCCTCTCAGAAGAATGTGTCACCCTAGAGGGAACGTGATACGCTTACACAATGGGATATTGTTCAGTCATTTGAAAAAAAAAATCGTGAAATTTGCAGGTAAATGGATGGAAATAGAAAAAAAATCATCCTGTGTGAGGTGAACCAGGCCGGTAAAGACAAATATAGCATATATTCAATTATACATGGGTATTAGCTGTTGACTCAGTGACATCCAAGGTATAATCCATAGACCCACAGAGGTTAAGAAAAGAGTGAAGAACCGGGGGGAGCAGCTAGAACTCACGAGGAAAGGAAAATATAAGGAAGGATGGATGAACAAGTGATGAACAAGTGGAATTTGATTTGGAGGATGAAGTGGGAATAGGAAGGAAGATGGGGGTAAGGAAGGGAATATGGAAAATATGACTAAAATTAAGGGCCATTTGAAAGGTTGTATAAAAACGGAATACAGCAGAAACAACGTAAAATGTATACATATATTAAAGGGATCTAAATGAAATCAACAAATAATGGGAGGGGAGAGTCCAAATTGAAAACCAAATGAGCTTCCAGAATGAGGATTAAGTCATATCTAATTGAGTTTTGGTCATAGGGATTTGCTGGAAATCTCCAAACAGCCCAGACTGCTGGCAAGGCTGTTAAATGTTGTTCTCCACAACCTGACAACAAGGACACTTTGCTGAAGACGGCATCTACACAGCTTAGTGGACACTGAGAAGTTTGCTGGTGTCTACCTAGAGCCTTCACCCCTAAGTCCTGGAATCTTTATTACTGGAAAGTATGCTACATGTCTCCAAAGGAGAAGTGTAAATACCAGACCAGACACGAACCCTTTGATAGATCTACATAGGTGTCCTGCCTGCAAAATATGCAAGTGCCAATGGTGGAACACAGATTAAGAGAAAAACCAACCTGATTTTCCTCTGGACCCACTCTATGCGATGGAACTCATAGCCAACACTACTTGGGTGACCAAGAACTTGTGACAAAATATGGCAGGAAATTAGGGTTGTACTAAATACTGTTGTTATAAAATAAGCAAACAAACTAACACTGTCCCAATAAAATGATTCCTAATCTCATTCTGCTATACGTCTAAATCATTGCCTTTCTCCACTATCATCAGAGAAATTTCTTTATGCAGTACATGGGAAGACACACAGAGACTCACACTTGACAGCCAGACATCACATGGAGAGTGAGAGACCTTAGGACGCTCAGCCCTAAATAGGATGTCTCCAACGAATTTCTTCTCTCGACGCTCAGAGAGTACTGAAAAAGAGGAGAAAGAAAGAGTGTTATTGGCATGTATATTATGGCTTCAGAGATTGGTGTTTTTAGGGATACCTGAGTGCACAGACGGGTCTATATCTGCCTCTATATCTTTACATTTGCCTTTTCTTAGACTCTTCTGTTTGGTTTGTCTTATTCCAATGTATTAGTTTTTGCTTTATACAGTATATATTGTTTTTAAATTGGATTTTTATCCTGTAGAAGCCTGTTTGTCTTTAGTGAGACACAGAAAGGGGAGGAGGGAATCTGGGAGAGAGGGAAGGTGGAAAGGAACTAGGAGGAGCACAGAGAAGGAAAACTAATAGGAATTATGCTATGTGGGATAAGAAGCTATTTTCAATAAAAGGAAAAATCGACAATTTTTTAAAAGGGCTGAAAAGTAAAACTGATTTTTATCTCTTTTCCCATTTTACCTACATCATTTTAGACATTATCATATAGGAGAAATTTACTATGTTTTAGTCTATTTTTTTCTCATTTGAGATGGTGTCTCACTGTGAAGCCTTGACCACCGTGAAACTCATTATTACATCAATCAGGCTGGTCTATAAGTTGCAGCAATTAAATTACCACTGGCACTTGAATGCTGGCATTATAGGTATACATTGTCGTGCCCAATATAAAAATGGTATTAGGCTGTTTACAATTAATGGTTTTCATAAATGCAGCAATAATCTAAGCATTATCTACATAACATACTCATGGGAAGGCTTTATCTTAAACCTGAGATTTGGGGTAATCTTTAAGTGGATCTGAAGGATTTCCCCAAGTGGAATTTCCTTGTCTCAATATCAGCAGAAATTATAAAAGGCTTGTGGTGAAAAATAATTCATAGTTTTGGAAGTTCTGACCAACAGTTAAGTAGAGAATAATCTACTACAGAACTCAACTTCTGGCAGACTCATCCCTGACTCATAGTATGAATAAATAAATATTCTACTCAGACAAAAGTGCTGTTGCTAAATTTTGTATAATCCCTTTGCACTCGCTTAGACCTAATTCCTCATAATATACAGAACAATGGCTTGTCTTACACAATCAGTATTAAGTGGATGTTTTAGTGTTTCCTGGGCCATTACTGAAAAAAACTCACTTATTGTGAATGATTTTATACATGTATGTTTCTGTGTAGTGTGATTATGACTCTGGTTGTATTCAGTTTTTCAAATTAGGTTAAAATCATGTCTACTTCGTGCTTCTTCTAGCTATCTGCTTTCCTTATGAGAGTTTGAATTGCTTTGAATTCATCACAGAGATAAATGTTCAGGGAAGCTGATTACACAAACTCTTAAATGACTTAAATGTCTGTTAGGAAAGAAATTATTAATTAAAAATATACTTAATTAATGGTATATTTTACAACTGAAAAAAGATCTATAATGTATGTCTAGGTTTGTAAAGGTGCCAAAATATATTGTTAACTTTTAAAACAATCAGGATAACTCTGGGTCTGAATGTATAATAATTTAATTAAAAAATCCTTATTATCCTAAAATAAATGGAATCGTGTCTATAAACATAGTTAAAAGTTAGGTGTTAGACAGATGAATAGACAAATGGATGCATGAACACATATTATAGACGTAGAGGAGGAGACTACCATGGGAAAACTTTTTTTTGAAGAGAAAAACATGAATAGCTGATGTCATTTCTAGGGACTGCAGGTACGTTATAAGAAATTTAGCTTCTGTTTTCTTTTTATACAATGTTTGAATTTTTATTGGTGTACATGATATTTAAATCTTTATAATTATTGACAGTGTATTTATTTTCCATCAGAAGTGTTCTCCCTGCCTCATCCTTAGACGGTAATTTTTAATGTCACTCACTCTCTACTAATAACGAGCATCTGCTGTTGTTCACTGTCCCCTGTCTGCAGCATCCTCTCACTTCAAGTTCTTCCTGACTTTACTTTTTAAACTTTAACCTTTTTCTCTTCTAGAAGAAAAGCAAACCACATGGCCATCCATAACCATTTCCTGAACACCATTTAATGAATTTTTTCTATTAGGAAAGGGACCAGAAATTATTTTTTGAAATGAGTATGCCTGTTTATACTCACATAAAAATTATATTTTGCATAAATCCTAGATACTCGAGGATGCAGCACCTTCATAGTTTTTCAAAGTTGATTGATATTTTGATTCCATTTCACATAAAAAGTTTAAATTAACTACTTAACCAAATATTTCTAAGTGGGAGATATAACTTCAGGTAAAGATGTTTTTCTTCAGCAATCATGAATCCATATTGAACATTTGAAACAGTAAAAATTACTGCACATAAGAAGAGAACAAATTAGAAATGTAAACCTAATTTAGAAGACATTTTCTCAAAGGAATAAGTTCTATACTTAAGCAGTCACTGGCGTAGCACACAACCAATTAGTGGGTACTCAGACTTTGTAGATGCCACCCTGAACTTCTAAAACTGCACAGTTTAAACCAAATTGGCCTTTCCTCACTTGTAAGGGAATCGGCAGATTCCATGACATTAGAACCATCACTTCCTAGAGATTTCCTGTTGAGTGACCGTCTTATTACTGCATTGCCGCATTGAGTGACCATCTTATTACTGCATTGCTGGCCTGTAGAACCAGACCTGTACTCCCATCTTCACACTTTACCTTGCTTTGTCTTTAATATAGTTGCATATTTCGGTGTTATCTGATTCATATTGTGTCTGCTTCATTTCCATTCCATCAGTTTAGCATCTAGCATTGTTTCATGCATCTTTAATAAACGCTGGTGGCTTCTTAATAAATGTCATGCACCACAGAGAGATAGTGCATGCAGCTCAGTGAGCAGATGAACTACATTCATTCAACAAGCGTAGAAGCATATTCACTGTGTATATTGTGTTAGATGGTAATGGGCAGCTGTTAAATGATTCCAATTACTCAGCACTACAATGAAGCCACTGAACTGGATGATGGCAAAGGTGAGGTGCAGTCTACTTCACAAATTCCAAACATAAATTTCTAACCATGAAAGCAAAGTCTTTCTTCTTGATGTAACCTGGCAAACAGGGAAGTGCAGTATTTGTATGTAGAAAATATTTGATAATTTGAGCAAATATTTGGTTAGAGGAATGAAATGGTTATGGAATCTTACCTGATTTCAAGGATATCAGCAAAGAATAATTTTGGTAATGTAAATCTCCAGATGTGTCTTTAAGGAGCTGGCAAATAGAACAACAGCAAATTTGAGTGCATTCCAAGCTAAATTTGAGAAGTACTCCCTCCATCCTTCATACTTTACCCTCCACATTCCTAATAAAAACCACATCCTCTTTGCTTGGTGGAAGAATGAGAAGATAATTTGCATTTATGGTTTCTAGCAGCATAGGCAACAGAAGTCCAAGTATAACTGAGACTTCCTAGACTCTGAGAAGGGAAACTACAGGTTTCATAATTGCTTGGAATTTCAAAACATGAGAACAAACAAAGAGAAAAGGGGAATGGACTGAAGAAGCAAAGTGTTTTGGTTATTTTTTGTTTTGTTTGATTTGTTTGTTTTTTAGTTGATATTGCTCTGTGTGACCTTGTCTGCATTTTAAACCTACTAGGTATTTCTTCCAAGGATTTATTTGTATATGTGCCTGGTTGGAAAAATTATATATAAGAAAGGTCAGTATCTAGGTTACTGAATGTAATCTTGTAAATTGGGAATCTGTTAAAGTTAAAACCTTCTTTTTTATTTAAACAGAAAAGGGGAGGTGATGTGTGGTTCCCCTCTGTGTGCTGTGATTACCATTAATAAATAAAGAAACTGCTGTACACCTATAGCAGGGCAGAAATTAGCTAGATGGGGAAAACTAAACTGAATGCTGGGAGAAAGGAAAGGAGGTGGGGTCAGAGAAAACCATGTAGCCCCACCTAAGCCGGTGGGGAAGTTTACCTGGTAAGCCACAGCCACCCATTACTTGTAATGGGTTAAATTAAAATGTAAGAGTTAGCCAATAAGAGGCTAGAACTAATAGGCCAAGCAGTAATTTAATTAATACAGTTTCTGTTTGATTATTTCTGGTCTGAGATGCTGAACAGTAGCGAACAAACAAGAGGTCTTTTACAACAGTTGATATTGTTAAATATCTATATATCATGTTGTACAACAACTAAATTTCATCAAAAATTATCAACCAGAAGTATAGTACATGGTTTAATCCTCAAGTTTCATTGTGGTTTTAGATACATTGTGTGTTCTGCAAATGTTTGCAACATAAGCCATACAAAATCAAACCCTTGTATGGTCATTGCAGGTATGGATACAGTTTGACTGCTCTGTGAATGAAAATGTTTTGTGTTAATATTGATCTCAAAATTACACTTGATGTGTCTGTTCTGTCAAGTGAGTATCAGTTACTCTTCCTTATTAAAAATAATCTTGTTTGATGTATATATGCGAGCTTATTTCTTCTAAATGGGCACAATGGGTAAAATATTTCCACGTCAACTAAATCAGCAGACATGTGACATTGTGTTCCTTACTAATTCAAGACTTTATTTATTTTTAGTGTCTGCAATTCTCATAAAGGACTACACAGTGATTGTGAGCTAAAAATGTTTCTTTCAGCTGTGTAATTTAATCAACCTGAACTTGCCAGTCTCTCAAGCCCTTTAGAAGTTGATGTAATTTTCCCCAGTCAAGCTTTCAAGTGAAGAAGTACTTGATACTGTCCATTCGTCGCTGGCTTTTATCCCTTAATTACAACAGACTTGGGTGAAGCTGGTTTGGTAGACTATAAAACTGCTGCAAGGACTGGATGACATTATGTGGTTGAAGAAAATATGAGAATAAATGAACAAGGTTCTCACAAAGAGGTGCTTATCTGTGTGTGTGTGCACAGATACATAAACATGTGAGTAAAATGCATATACATACAATTAATCTATAAGAACATAATACTCATAAACTATAAGAACATATACTCATACATATGCCTTTAACAGCAAAACATTTAAAGTACTTTATATGAGTACACAGCATTTTAAAATCACTGTGATTAAATACTGTTATATCCTATGAAGTATTTTTGTGTTTTGAATGTGAGGCCTGGATGTCTAGTTCTCACACTGTCTAGTTTCAAAAGTACTTGCCTGAGCTCCATGTGTGTCAAGTTTCATTTGCATTTTTTTACCCAAGCCAACATATTCTAGTTTTGCTTAATAACAATATTACATTTTAATTAAAAGCTTGAGAAAGTGATGAGATGGGGCTATGAAAATGAGTTGTTTGTCCATCAGAACTTCTTTGGAAAGCATACCAAGGTAAATTGCTAAATTCAACTGTTGTTTATAAGAAAGAAAAGCAGACTAGTGTCAACAGAAGACATCAATGTATTTTACCTCCAAATATAATTGACTAAGTTGCAATTTATTCTATACCACAATTCTACAATACTACAGAACTCTGATGTGATTTATGAAAAAAATGGATGCCCAGTCTCTGAACACCCATTGAGAAATGGACCTGAACTTCAACAAACATAACAATTAAATGGATTAATGCATAGTATGGTATTAAGATATGCAAGTGTTAATTCTAATAACTTTTCGCTGCAGTAAAATTGTTGAATAAAAAGTCAACGGGAAGAGTTGACTGAACCAGGCAGGAAAATAGAAGGTCCCTCTACTTTATTACGGTCGTCCTGGGCCTCTGACTTGGTGCCAATAGTCATACAGAAGCAGAAGTAGCAACCTGTTCAAAAATAGTTTTCTGTCCTTTTCCCCTTTAGATAGAAAGGTAGATATGAAAATGGAATAGATGAAAAATTCTAGAAGCAATGTCTTTGATTCCAAGGAACCTTCTGGGGAACAAAACTCCTCTTTTTTTCTTAGAAAGTTGATCTTTTAACAAAAGTCATGAAAGTCTACACAGAAACCATAGGAGAAAAAGAAAGTTGACTAGCAACTGATGACATAAGAGCTGATAATTTTGTGAACTGTAGTAAAAACCGACTCCCAGGCCAAATAAGAAAGAATGTTTTACTCTAATAGCAGAAAAGGCACATAAGGAGAGAATAGCTATTAAGAATTTTGCTTTGTAGAGCCTTTGTTTACAGGGTACCCTAATGAGGACTTGTGTTAATTAATGTTTAAATGACTTACTTCATCTCATATTGTAATTTATTTTCTTTATATGTACACTCAACTGAAGCAGGGGAGAAATTTTGCAGAAAGAATCACCAATTAATTTTGCAACAAATTAAGGAGGAAAGTTTTTCTTTGCTTTAGTGTAAATGTTTCACCCCTGTGTAATTGCAGTATTGTTTGACCAAACTGTCATATTTCACAGCACAGGTGTAGATGTAAAATATACTACAGTCTTGATTGCATATATGGAAATAGGCTAAAATAGAATATCAAACAAGGATGTTCTGCAAATATCATGGACATTTTAATGCAGTAGATTATATTTCTTATATTATGGGGAAACACATTCTTGTTTTTCTAACTTAGTTTCTATAATTTCATTATATATTTTGTCAGGAATGCTATAATTTCTTGTCAACTTAAGTACATTGCATTTTATTATGGGCCAGTTGATCAATTTTTTCTTATTGTTTATTAACATTAAGGTAGCATATATGCATCTTATTGGCACTTTATATGTAAATTAAGCAATGGCACTGAATGTCAATGCAATGTCTTATTTAGAAATTATAAGAATTTGTAACTGTCTGACACTGGCTTTTATCCTGCCAAACCATATAACTCATTTTCTTAAAAATTTGTAGTTCTGAGTGGTTTTATTCTGTATAAAACTTTCATTAACTAACCCATTTAACCCTACAGCTCTCCAGTGTTTAGCCATGTCCCAAATACCCTAGAGAAAAACTGGATCCTGTTTTCTACCCTTTCATAAACTCTAAACTCTAACAAGTCATTTACAGTTTGTGTATCTCATGTTCTCGAAACTTGATCACAATATTTCTGTTCTTCTCTGTTTCTGCAATTTTATTTCTGTAATTTATTTGAACAGTGTATCTGAAAAACCCTCCTAATTCCAAAGTCAGAAGGAAGATTTTAATATCACCCGTATCTTCAAAAGAGAGACAAAAGTTTCATGTTAAACATTTGTGTGCTTTCCTTGCTCTCCTAGAATATGGGAGTTTACAGAGTAAAGTTAGTGGCAACTTAGGTTTCTTTTTAAGTGTTTTAATGTTCTAGCTATATTCTTATGAAAGACTACGAAAACGTGTTCTTTAATAAGCTATCAAGGGTTTATTTAAAATGTGAGAGAAGTTAGGGAGAAACAGAAACCTAATACCAATTGTGTATAACTGAATCAAAGATTCCAATGAGAAGAGAACTGAAGGATAATTTGATCTGTCTTTAGTTAACAAGAATGTTAAGATATAGAGTGTGAAGAGATTTATGTGAAATCCCATATTGCAGACTCAAAGATGGAGTGAGATTTTGAATAGCTTTTAAGATGTAGCCACTTCGATTAGACTTGAACTCACGCATCTTCACAATCATATCCTAAATCAAGTCATGGACTCAAATCACTACGCAGAGAAGCCTTAGACTAACCATCCTAAAGTTAATCAGCTCCCGCACCCCCACCTCTTTTTTCATTTACCAAGGCAGAACAATGGGCTGGTGGAAATTTTTTGACCTTTTATTTTGTTCCATGGATAAGTGCTGAAATAAGGTAATGTGGGGGGAAAAAAACAAAAAACAAGTGAGTGGTAATCAGGTATATCCAGATTTTAATCCTCACACTGCTATTTTCTAGCTGTCTATTTCGCAGCTCTTCTGTGTACTTGTTCTCATCCTTGGCTTGCTTATTTCCAAAGTCAGAACATTGAAAATCTAACACCTAATACTATCCAGACCCTGATCACTGCATAATGGTCTAAAACGCTTTATACTTATTGTCCTTAACCCGAAAACATCCCTGTGGGGTAGGCGCTGTTATTACACACACACTTATGGGTGAGGTAGTTCCTATAATTACTCCCCCATTACAGATGTAATGAAGGCTTGGACATGTTAATTGATGTTTAGAGGCACATAATTACGGGGAAGTGGGGCTAGATAGAAACTCTGCTCTTGTGACTTCAAAGCCCTTGCACAAATTGACACCGTGAGGATTAGTTGCAGAGGACACCACTGCTATTTGCTCTGAAGGGTGCTTCTCAGGATTCAAGTTGAGTTTTGTTAACACAGGATATCCTGAGCCATGAGTTAATTTTACCCCGGTTAGTGGTGAGATTTCAGGTCATACCCATGCCCCTCCTATTACTAATTAAAGCCTCTGGCTACTTTGTCTTTTAAGTTCTATTCTTCTCAAATTCCACAATGTCTTGAGTTTCCCAAAACTTGGTAGCCTTCATCAGTTTTGTGAAGCAAAGTCCCCTACTAATCCTTTTGGTACAATTACTATTTATGACAGTTTTTGCTACCTTCAGTTTCTGAGTTCACTGAAGTGCAAGGAGGAATTTCCTGTAAGATAATACTACTGTGTTGTGTGGAGCATATTTTTCTTAACAATTAAGTATGAACTTCTAAAATATATTTCACCAATGTATTCATTCTTCTCCATAATTGTTGTTTAAAGTCCCATGGTAATATTTTAATTATTGTGAATTACATTTATTAATACTAAAAACCAGAAGTCTTCCCTGGACCAAAACCCATTTAGGAGTAAGTAATCCAATATTTAATAATTTGTTTAATATAAGCAATAAATGAAATAAATTGCTAAACTATAAAAAATGTAAACAGTCATTGTTCTTGGCACTGTGGTTCAAAGAGAGGTTTTCATTTAAGTGTATACTATGTATTGAACAAATTGTACATGTTTCTTACCCTCCTGTTAGCCCTCTTTATTCCTCTAGACAGTGTCTCTCCTACCCCTATCAAAACATCTGTTGTAAGAGAATAAGCCATCTTAAATATCATCAAAAAGAGAAAAAGTTACCAAAAGTACCTATATTCCTTTTTTTGTTATGATAAACACCATGAAGGGACTATTTGGGCTATGACTAAGACTTCATCATGGCAAGGAAGACGTAGGTGTGGCATTTAGACTAACAAACCGAGAGGTCACATCTTGAAAAGCAAGTACGAAGCAGAGAAAGTAGACTGGTAATGCTGTGATTTAGTTAGAGCTTTTATGGCTGTGATGAGCTAACTGCATGACCAAAGCAACCCAGCGAGTAAGAGGTTTATGTGCTGCTGTGGAAGTCAGGACAAAAAATCTAGCAGGGCAGGAACCTGAAGCAGGAACTGATGCAAACATCAAAAAGGAATACTGTGTACTGGCTTGTTTCTCCACAATTTGAGCAGACTTGTTTTCTTGTAGAGCCCAGGACTGCAGAGCCCAAGATCACAAGCCCAGATACCACCCATAATGGGTTAGGTCATTCCCCATAAATCATTAATAAAGAAAGTGCCCTACTAGCTTGCCTACAGTCTTACCTTGATCTTAGGTTCCCTCCTCTCAGATGACTTCAGTATGTGTCAAGTTGACATAAAACTATCCAGCACATGGTGTGATTCCCCGAACTCCCAAAACCTGCCTCCTGTCCATACTTCCTGCAACAATGTCACCCCATAAGCCCCTTAAATGGATCCTTCAGCTGGGGGCCAAGTGTTCAAATGCATGATATTATGTGTGACATCTCATTCACACCACCAGCAGTACCCATTCATTCACAATTTTTCAGACTCTTTGAAATTTTTAAAACAAAAGCTAACAAGGACAAGGGTACATCCAGGCGCTTTAATGGATTATTTGTGCTATGGTTTGACTACTTGAGACCCATAACTAATTGGCTATAATATAACATTGTTGAGCCTGGATAGTTGGTTATTTAGGGGTAGGATTTTATAGATTTGGTTTTTTTTCGGTTATACTATTTGTTCTTTTGTCTATAAATATGCATTTCATAAACACACACATACATACATATATATGAGGAAGAGAACCCTTCAGACCTTATAATCATAAAATACTGTGAACTTATGCTTGAGAGAGAGGTAAATGAATCTACAGACCATTGAGACCAGTGGCTCCCCCAACTATCATCAAGGAATATTTTTGTTTGTTTGTTTGAGACAAGGTCTCTCTATAGCATTGGAGCCTGTCCTGGAACTCACTCCATAGGCCAGGCTGGCCCCAAACTCACAGAGATCTCACCATCTCTGCCTCCTGGGTACTGGGATTAAAGGTGTGCACCACCACCTCCAACTCAACTAGGAATCTTTATATCAATATATCCCCACACTTGCATCCAGGTTTCTTTGACTCAAGTTCTTACTACAAATATGGAAGATGATATATCAGGGGTCAGAAGAATAGTCTGAACAAGGAGTCCACACTCATGCTTACTTATGCCTTAGTCCATTGTTACATCTATAGTACTTTGGTTGGCTAAGATTTTCTGTCTCTTGTGTGTGAGAAAAGCAAGGAGGAAGCATCATTCACACACTGAGCTCACAAGTCATGAATTCACATTCTCAAATGATAGATGGGCTGAGAATAAAGAAAAGAATTATTCGATTAAATGCTTATGTTTGGGAGTTTCCACGTATGGTAGAAAAGATGCGGAAGAAACTTGCAACTGCAAGAAACTTGAGCAGGACTTGATATTTTTCGTCACCTAGCGGGCAAGGACAAGATGCTCTCTGTTCTTCATTCTGAGTATGCCCCAATCAATGCCCTGCACATCTGTTTCAATTAGATTAAAATGCAAATGATTCTCAATTGTTATTCTTTTTAATACTATTAATCAAAACTATTTCTTAATTTTGCATAATACATCAGGCTTTGCAGAGATGTTTTTTCCGTTACCTCATGAGAAACTCAATAGCACATCACTATGGAAAATATATGCTGTTCATCTTTTCATAGAAACATTTTTGATATTCAACAACAAACCATGGAAATGACTGGAACATAAGCTTAACAATATTTCAAAATATCAGCAAATGCTTTGTTTTAACCAAAAAGCTAAAGGGTGCTTTTTGAGAACATACCGATTGCTGCTCCTTTACTGGGCTGGGTGTGAGACACAATACTGTTTTCCAGTCAACAGCAGCAGCAGAAGTAATATTTTTGCATAATAATTTGCATATTTCTAAAACTGTAAAAATAACTGACTTTACAGTATGTTGCAAAAGAATCATTACTACATTTTTATGAAATATACAAATGAATTTCACTACTAACCATTCTAGTACTTGCTTTGTTTGATAGCGATGGAGGAAACGGTGTCTCCATGAAGATACTTAAAACTGGGACTCAGGGAGTGGATTCTGCCTGTGCCCAGGTCTGCCCAGGTGGCAGTAATTAGCTTGGAAGTACCCACCTGAAGACATATAATTGACCATAAAGCTTTATTGACTTACCTGTGAAGTATCCAGTTAGAGCTGGTCTATTTAAAGCAATTAGGAATGCACAGGTCAGCGCTTTTAGAAAGAGAACATTTGTAAACTTCAGGAGGCTTTAGAAGCAGTTTGTCTCCTTATCTGACCCTCCTGATGATTCTGGGCAAGCACACCTCTAGAAAGCCTGGTTCCTCTCACCACCCACTCTCTTTGTGTTTCTTGGCTACTAGATTTGCTTCCTTTGCAATAGTCTTAGTGTCCTTGGTTGCATCCTCCTCAGCATTTTCTGTACACAGTCATCATTTTCTCAGAAGTACTCATATGTCTTAGGTATCACAAGACTAAACTCATGTTCTGTCAGCTGAATTAGGCCAACTCAGTACAAATAAATAGAAATAACCAAACATTTTAGCATAATGAGTTCCTACTGAAAGTCGGAAAACACTCAAGAGTCTAGTCTTCCCCCAAAGAAATATGTTTTGGCCAAATCTACGAATATGGAGTGTTCACTGTGTGCAGACATGTTATATTGACATTGTTACAGTGGATTTCTCTTTCCTACCGCTTTGAAAATTTTATTCCACACCACATTAAAATGTATTTCACAGAGTCTTCCCCTCTTTCTTTTATGGACATTTGACCAAAGCTGATGTACAATAAAAAGGAAATAGTTGCCATAGTGCAAAGAAAACTTGCACAGCTTTGCATGTCTGCAAGGTAATTTAAGAGCTCAGTAGGAGCCTGTGAGGTTTCTTTATTCCCCTCATATAGAGGTATTTACAAAAAAACTTTTATGTCCTGACCATTCACATGAAGCAGCACTGAAATCACTGAATTGGCCTTGAAGAACACCATAGAACAGACATGATAGCAAAAATCCTCAGGCTGGGGATCTGAGAGCTATCTAAGCACCACTGCTTACCATTTAGGGGAACTAGTTAGGGAACTGGCCAGCTTCAGAGCCCAGATTTCTCCTCTGTAAGTAGGTTTCCTGAAAATTACATATATTTGCATGATAAGGGGAATGTATAGATGTGTTTCATTATTTATGTGTGCATATGTGCCGAGATAGTGCAAGTATAAGTATAGGTACATCTGGAGCCCAAAAGATGGTGCAAGATCCTGTGGGGCTGAAGTTCCAGGTGGTACTGAGCTGCCTGACTCAAGTGTTGGGTATTAAACTTAGGTGTTCTGCAAGAGTAGCAAGTGCTCTTTGCTGAGCCATTTCTCCAGCTCAAATATGTGTGTTTTATACATACATATACATACTTATTTATTTCCCATTAGATACAGGACATGAAATACACCCAAGAAATATATCAAGGAAAGATGTAAAATCTCAAAATGAACTACCATTTGAGGCACATAAAATGCAGTTTGAAAATTCTGTTAATCAGATCTCAGGCATGGTCACAGTGGAACCTTTGAACTGAGCCAAGTCCTATTGTCATCAAGCTTTATGGTGACCTTTGGCAACTTTCTGTACGACAGTCTTTCCCACAGAGACTGACATGGCTGACCCTCACTGCCTTTCTTACCAGAAAACTTAGTTTCAGCTAGCACCAAAGGACATAAAGCTCATCCATGAGTCCAAGTCTGATGAGGGTAGACCTGTATGCACACTTCCAACATTTGTGAGACCACAGACTGCATTTTCATAGATTGCCTTTTTGTATTGAATCTCTAATTCGTCCCAATAACTGTGCTTTAATTGTTCTTCACTATGGCGTTTCTGTTCTCTATCAAAAGTGTAGGTTTTTTCTTTATTTGTATGTTTTTTTTTTAATTTCTTCTGTTCTTACATAGATGTTTTTGTTGGCTCCCTGGAGTAGGTCAGAGCTGTCAATTCTAGTGCTGGTGACTGTTAAGGAAGAGAACCTCTGAACTAATGCTGCCACAATTCAATCAGCCAATGTATCCATTACTGATGTCATGGAATGACTTCACTGGAACAATGCAAACATCAAGAAGGAGTTAGAAGGGGGGCAGATTATGTACTAATGAGATGACCTAGCACCCTGAAGCAAGCTTGACAAAATAGAATACCCAGGCTCAGTTTCTGCTTACAAGGAGTGTTCTATTTTAGCATGAAAGGAAAGAACTAAGTCTAAATAAAGTCTAAAAGCAGCCAAGAGTAACAGGGTGGATATGGTTGGCAGATATGTGCTGTCCTTTGCCAAAGAAGTATGTTGTGGAGGTCAGAGGACAACATTGACTGCCCATCCTTGCTTTTTCACTTGTTTGATGCAGGATCTCTTGTTGTTTGCTACTGGGATAACAAGTTATCTGCCCTGTAAGCGTCTTGGATTTCTCTTGTCTCTTGCTCTCATATCACCATAGAAACACTGGAATTAGAAACAGCCAGTATCACAGCTGGCTTTTTATGGATTCTGAGAATCCAAACCTTGGTCTTCATGATTATGTGGCGGGTGAATTATCCACTTAACCATCTCCCCAGCTATTTGACCATGGATTGAAAATGTGGACTTTATTTTTCAAAACTAATGATGTAATATTGGAGAGATAGTGTGCAAGTCAGAGGACAACCTTACGTACTGTGTTTCAGGAACAGTGCTCACCTTGTTTTTAAGACAGGATCTCTAGCTAACATGGAGCTTGCTCACTAGGCAAGAAGACTGGTCAGGAATCCAAAGATCTACCTGTCTCCACCTCTCCAGGACTTCATACAAAGCCCTTGGTATTATGTTTGGCTTGGGAGGTTCCTGGGAGTTGAGCTAAGGTCCTCTGAGTTGTGTGGTAGGCACTTTATCTACAGGTGTAGCAGATGCATGACTGGCAGCCATTTTCCAAGACCTCTGATAATTTTTTAACACTCAAATTCCATTTAAAGGATTACAAATGCAACAGAATTAGAAAATGTTCATAGAAATTAGAGACATAGAACACTAGTATTTGCTTCTCTTGATTGTCTTCTCTGTAGGTTGGTCTTATTAATTTTTGGATGAATTAGAAAAAGAATATGATTCACCTTTAAGAGTTCTATCAATCTTACATTATAATATCTACTCTTTGTTCTGAAACTGTTATTTGTATTTATATTCATGCTTTATAATTATACACTGATTAGCATTTTTCTCTATCAGGTAAATGCGACCTTCAACTTGCTGATCTTGCTTTGCTTTTCGAGTGTTCACTTATGAATAATTTAAGTTCAGCCCATGGGCATTTTACAAAACACAGTGACATGGATATCTTGATAAGCTGCTAATTAGTGATTTTATCAGCAACCTTTCCCCAGTGCAGAACAGACATCATGCCTTATGAATTTTATGACTTAAAGTTTGTCTAATATTTTATGCTACTTTGAGATGGGTAGAAAAGGGTTTAAAATTAAGGAATTGGGTACTTCCATAAATTGCACAATGAATGTGTTTCGGGTCATTTCATGTACTTTTTGTAGAGAAATAGTGTCCATGATGCCCTGTTCTCTTTTTCTTGAGGGCCTTTTCTCACTGTTTGTTGCCTGCTGCCTCTGGGTTCAACAACTGGTTGAAATCAGGAACCTGAAACTTAGGACCCACAGATAGTTTTCTTATAATAGTGAGATACATAAACACAAAGATAAGTGAAGGCCAGGTATAAAACTTTATAGGAAGTGCTTGGAATGACAAAAATAGAATTTTTATGCTCAAAATGAAACATGGTTTCTATTACACAGAAAGACAATATTTTTAAAATTGAGGGAATCCAGTCTTAGGAAACCACATAATGATGAAAAGTATCGTATTCTTTTTAAAAAGTGTTCATGGTGTCAAGCTTGATTTAAAAATCTGATGTTACATAGAATTTACTCCAAAATTGTACAGTTTTGAATTTGAATATATACAACTAGGAAATAGCAGATGAGGACATTATCTGAACATTATTTATAACAGAAAATATGTAACTTAAATGAGAAATGAAATAATTATGACATATCTTAATGATAGATAGATTTCTATAGGCTTAGGGCCATGGATATCGTAGGGTATTTATGATGCCTTCAGTTATGATCAAAAAATACTGATTTTATTTCTTTTAGGAAAGTAGATTAGAGGTTTACCTCATTTTTCCATTATATACTTACTTGTCACCTTTAACCACCACATATAAGTTTTATAAATGAAGAAAAATTAACTACCATATTTACTATAATAGTTATTTTGTAGATTATGAACCTGGTCTACTTCAAATTCAAAAACTGTATTATAAAAAACAAGATAGCATAATTTACTATCTATGACTCTCAGAATTAAAAGAGCTCTGGGAAAGCTTCTTTCTCTAACCAAGCAAGTGTGGAGGAGAATTGAGAACACTTAGCCTGGTCAAACGTTGATATGTCCAAAGAGTTCAAATAGAAGCAGGTTGCAGAGCAAGGCATGGAGTCAGCAGATGAAGTGAATATAGAAGAGGGGCAATTCAAACTCTCCCTCATTGCTTCTTCGGGAGACAACATGATTTAGTGATTATTTAAAAGAATACTGACAAAGCCCAATTTACTTTTTGAGGATATCCTTGTGGGTATTGATAAAAGACAGAAATTAATGTAGAAAATTGCAAAAGGTAATGGGGCTTGATTAGAGACAGTGACTGTAGAGAGGAGCTGAGAAGTTTGAAATATATTGTGAAAATAAAATTGGCAATTCATATAGTCTAAAGTTGCTGACACCATCCAGGCATCGAAAGGTCACAATTTCTGTAACATTTAAGAGATTGGTCTTTAGAAGAGTAAATCCTGAAAATGGATTTCCCATGAATGGGTTTCTCAAAGGTCTTTAAAGGGACTTGAGGAATTCTATATAGGCAAGTTATGGATTCAGTGTGTAGGTGCCCATCAATAGATGAGCGCTCAGAGAAAATACAATCCACACTCAATGAAGTCTTAGTAAACTAAATTATTCAATAATTCCATTTGAAAGGTAATAGAAAACAAACAAAAAGTGAATATAAGAAGGCAGGTATCACGTGCTTTCTGCGACCGGAAGAAGATAAAATTGCAAAACAAATCTAAAGCTATAAGGGAAAGATAAGATGATTGGGGAGAGGGAAGGAGGGGAAAGAAGGAAAGGAGAGAGAAGTTAGAAGAGGGGATATGGCCCAAGCATGTTATATGGATTACAGAAATGTCACAGTTAGAGCTCACTTGTATGTACAAGTAACATGCATGAGTAATCACAGACTTTAAAAGGGACTGAGTGGTCTGATACAATGTACAGGATCCATTCTGAAAGCAGGGATTGCACTACCCACACACTGAACTTGGCCTTCCCAGTTCCCAGAACTATGGAAAATATATTTCTGAAGTTTAAGAACTCATTCTCAGGTATTTTGTTTACCATCACAAAATTACTATGATTGGAAAATTGTATAAGGAATTAACTGTGGGAGAATGGGATAAAGAAGTTCCCTTTGACTCATAAATGGTTAAGAGTCTTATTGACAGTTAAACTAAGTGAGCATTGAACTTGATCAAATCTGTTTTAACTGCTATCATAATATCATATAATCTCATCATTATTTCTCTTCGCGTGGTATGTCATGTTTATATGAATTTAATTGTTAATTCGCTAATAAAATTCTAAGACAAAATGCACTCGGCTTCAAGGAGACCCATGAGAGATAAACGATGTATATACAGATGTTTGTTAGATAAATGTTCATAGCAGCATTTTCCAGGCCTGTATTATGTGCAAACTGCACAAGCATCCCTTAACCCATACATAGATATATAAGATGTAGACTATATATTGACTTGATTATTATTTGACAGATAAAAGGAGGAAGTGCTGTTACATGCTGGGATGTGGATGAATCTTGAGGATAGTATGTTAATCTAAAGGAGCCAGTCACAAATGTCTGCAGATTGCACAACTCCACTTACATAAAGAATATTTAAAATAGACATATTTAGAGAAGACTGTGAGTAATGGGGAGGAAGGTGGTGGAGTAAAGGGTTAGGATTTGGGGGAGGGGTATTTAAAATTAGAGTTTTTTAAACTTTGATAATACTTTTACAAACCAGTGAAGTTACTGAGACCATATTTTAAACTTCACATGATTCATTTTCCTGTATGTCTATAAAACAATGATAATGCCAAAATGTTGTGCAAAAATGCAGAGATTGTCACATTTTAATTTAAAAACATGATACACATGAAGCATATCAGACCAAATTAATTACATGTAGTAATTGCTATGTCTATTTGAATTGGACAGCCATCCTCCTTATCTGCTCTTTTGCTTTTAAGTTTTCAGTTACTCGTGGCTCACTCTAGACTGAAATATTAAATGGAACTCCAAAAATAAACATTTAATAGTTTTAAAATAAACTCTACGGTAATATATTGTTAGACTTCTAACATTATGACAGTCTGTCACATTTTATTGTGATGACCCAGTAAGTTGAACTTCATCATACATATGTCTCTGTGGATCCAAACATAGTATATGGGGAGTTTAGTATTCCCTTTAGATTCAGGCACCCATTTTGGATTTAAAAATATTCCCTATGAATAAGGAAAATGAATTATAACATTTTTACTAGTGCTGTTTGTGTGTGTGATTTCATATATACAAACACACACATCTTCATGTGTCTGCTAGTTGTTTACCAGTCTAAAGCCTGCATTTCTGCCAATATAAAGAGTTTTGATGGAATTATAGAAGGGGAATAATTGTAGATTTTCTGCTCCAAATGATGTTAAAGATTCATTCTTTTACAGTAAACTGGAAATGCTGATCTTCTTAGGAAACCTTGCGTTAATATTACAAGGACACACACGTTAAAATTTAGCAAACCATTCCTAAAGAAGTGTAAACATTCATCTGAGGGGCCTATAATAGTTTCATCTGTGGCTGAGTCGTACCTTTCAAAATCAGTTCAAGCCTGCTTTGCCTCCACTGGTCACTGCAGCAGCTTAGTGCAGAAAAGGTCCGTACTGAACATGTATGCCATCTCCGTCCTGACGCCTTAAAACAGAACGTTAAAAATGGAAAACTTGTGTGATTAACAGTCTTCACAGGATTGTCAACTTTGATCCCTAATTGCTGTATTATAATTCCTAGTTTTCCATACTTACAAGTGTCAGAGGTTTTTCCATATATAAAACTATTGCTATATATATAGGTATGTATATATATCAAATGTAATATTTCATAATAAAAGTCATAGTTAATGCTGCATGTCTGTTTATAATTTAAGAAGCATATTCACGAAGGCTCAGAGGTGTTAGAGCTCTCTATCAAACTAGCTAATTAATTAGAACACAAATTATACATGAATTTAAGCATTATGGTGAAAAGAAAACATGTAAATACATGGAGAAATTCCTATGCTGAGACATAACCTTTGATAAATGCTGAGATTCTTGTTCCAGATAATGAGCTAAAACCTTTTGCAAACTTTCTTTTCTTTTGATTCTGTCATTTTTTTCCTTATGGGTTTGAACTTTGAATTCTATTTTAGACACCCAGTTTATTTACCTGTTTGGTAAAATTCCTTGTCTCCTATTCAAAAGTAGATCACTAAAAACCAAGTAGACATGCTGAGCTGGGCTTAGTAGCTCAGATCTTTGTGATTTTTGTGGTGTGGGGACCAGCATGGTCTATATCGTTAGATACTATCTCAAAACAAACAAAAAACTAAGTATTTGTAATCAATAAAGTTGGGCAGAAATTTTGTGCAAAAGTATTAGAATTCTGTTTCTTTTCTGAGAGTAATATCAATTTAACCTGGCTGGCAACCAGTTTCTTTTCTAAATTTTGACGGAGAAATGGTGTTGAATCTACTTCACTTAAGAGACGCAGATATGCTCTAAGCCACAGCTACCTCGCTACTTAAAAAAAAAATTCTTCCAACTTATTGACTTCATAGTAAAAGTAACTAGCTTGTAGGATACATCCACAGTAATGATCTCTTACACTTGAAAGGTGGAATACATGGGATAAGAAACCTCAATATTATACTTTCACTGCTGTTTGTAAGTTGGCTTACTTCTTTCTTTCTTTCTTTCTGTCTCTCATCCCTTAAACAACACACCGATGCATCATTAACAGTTGGCTCCCATATTTTTTAGATTTATTTCATTGCTTCGTGCATCACTTAAAATCTTTTCTTAAAAACTGCATTCCTTTGTGGTTCCATTACTTTGGCTTGATTTAATGCTCCTATTTTCCCTTTCTTTTTAACAATGTTAACATTTAATTTTAGCAAGATTAATGTGGAGCTTGTAAACGCTGTCAATTTTGAGAGCTTGCTCCCATGGACATGAAAACTGACTAGGGATAGACGTGTGGCCCAAGCTAGGCTAATGCAAAAACCTTATCTTAGTAGAGTTGACAGATAAGTGAACTTCTCTGTGGTTTTGTTAAATGTTGATGCTCCCTTCAGCTTCTTAAGCAGTGGCTGGTTTTGTGCCTCAAATGTCACTTAACTTACAGTGGGGACTCCTTGCTCCTTCAGACATTTCCCAATGCTTTTCTCCCCATCTCCCCTAACATCTCCTGGATTGGAATCTGTTATCATCAAATGACTTACTACTACTCTCAACTGTTGTCATGCTACTTTACTAAGTTTGTAACCTCATTCCTGCAAGATTTATTTACTTGTTTCCTGATTTTCTTTCCAGAAGGATGCTTAGAGATTTCTTTCATTTTTAAAACGTGAATGTGAAGTCAGGGGGAAAGGTCGCATGTGCGTGAATGCCAGAGAACAACCTCTCAGGTGTCATCTTTGGTTTCTAGCCCTTTGAGACAGTCTCTCGTTCACCAGGATCTCACCAATAGGATAAACTGATTGACCAGTGAGACCCAGGAAGCTACCTATCTTTGAGACCCTAGCACTAGGATTACAAGTGCACAGCATGCACAATGGCCATCTAACAACTGAAAATGGTCCAAAGCCTGCAGCCCACCCCATCGAGCTTGGCTCCATCAGCTGAAACAAATTCAGTCAAACAAGAAAGAATATGTGTTTTTTTTCCCTTATAATGACTCAGTCTTGGAATGTTTTATTTCATAGTACTCTGGAGCATTTAAGGTATAATCCAATTCCCAATATCCTCATCCATCCTGATGAGAATTTCAGTCTTTTGATTTCTCATGACCAAAGTAAGAAGATTATTAAGAATCCATATCTTCTTTTCACATTCCAAACCCACACTGTCAAGCACTCTATTTGCTTGGACTTCCAAAAAAAAAATCTTTCCACAATACATTCATTTCTCTGCTGTGTGAACCTGATGGAAGCTATCATCTCCTCCTTCCCGGGGAATCACTATAGCTGCTGAGTGGAGCCCCAATTCTCTAGTGTCAGTCAGATTGGTTTATATATTTATTAAATATATAACTACTTATCTATTTAAAGTTGTGATGTAGCAGGACATTCATCTTGCTAAGCAGTAACCACTTCACTCCTCTGCTTAAGACTTTCTGCAAACTTCTTGCCTCACTGAAGTCAAAGCCAAAATACTAACAGTAGCGTACAGGCCTTGCAAGCTTTGTCTTTATCTCAACACCACTCATGACCTTGATGTTGAGTTCTGTTTGTAATGTCTCACTCCAACCACACTAATGAACTTGCTCTTCCAAGAACAAACCGAACGTGCCTTGTGCCTGAGTCTTTTTGGCACAGTTTTCTGCTCGTGGTACCACTTCCCACAAAAACAAACAAACAAACAAACTCTCCTTCAAACATCAGTGCTCCTGTGGCTTTCAAACGCCGTGTTCACAGTCAGCCTCTCGGCAGTAGTTACTAGATCACTGTTACAGAATTCCACACGCTGGATGTATTATGCAACAGAGAGGTCCTCATTCACAATTCTAGAGAACCAGGTCTGTTCTAGGCTTCCACTCTTGGCTTACAGATGGCCATGTTAATGTTCTACACATTATCTTCCTTTAAATGTCTGGGTTGTCTTGCTGAATAAATAAAAAATAATCATATAGGGCTAGGACTCATCCTAATATTCCCATTTTACTGTTTTTTTAAATAAAGATCTTATCTTCAAGGAAGAGCACATTTGAAACTCAGTCGTTAGGATTTAAACATGAGTGTGAGGGGATACAATACATCCTAAAGAATGTCCAACTATCCCTACTGCTCAAACTAATTCTTTTCTCGTCTCTTATTTTTCCTTATTCTCCTTACTACATTTATTACCTTTAAAAAAAATAGTGTTTTTATTTATTCTTTCATTCTTTTCAAGAATGTATTGCTACTGTATCCCCAGATAACATTTAGATGTGTTTGACAATTATTCACTGAATAAGCTTATCTCTCCAAATCTGTGATTTTTTTTCTATCTTCACAATTTTCTTATGAAATCTGATCTCGTCCTGGGAACAAGCTGAATATAGAATAACCATTATAATGACAATCTTTGAAAAAAATGAGATGACAATAAAGTAAACATTAAAACACATTTTAACATTTCAAATTACTGTTGATATTCTCATAAACTGATGTCCTTTGGACACACTTCCTGGTTTATTAGCAAGGTAGAAATCACTTAGGACGAAGGATGCCACTCTGCGACATATTCCTAAAATCGACTTCTGGTTCAACTGTAGAGCTATTGACATTTTTATTAACTTCTCTGTATTCCTTTGAATTATCTTTAATTCAACATCCTGAGATATCTTTTTCAATTGCATTTCTCTGATTATGTATGTTTATTTCAAAGTCTCCTCCAGAATTATAATGACATCTTTACTTTAAATTATTTTAATTAGTTAGTTACGTTCAGAGCAAATACTTCATACAAACCAAGGGATTCCCTAGAAAAGAACATATAGTTAAATAAAAAATTTTACCCCCCAATCTCTAACCCATATTCATTGCTAAAATAGACTAAGTCCCCTAAAAAACCCTAACACCAGCTATTCTGCCCTATCTCTAGGCAATAGGCATAGGAGAGAAGTATTTTATTAATTTAAAAAGGAAGAAAAACTGTTAATAACTCACAGGAGTGATGGAGTGGTACTGGCAGCATATAATTTTAATAAACCTTTAATAATTGTTTTTGTGGCCAGTAATCAACAGTTTCATCAAGATGATTTTTGTTTCACACTTATGCTTAACCACATGTGCCCTTTATGCAGAGGCACAGTCAAGAATGTGAAACAAAAGTGTCTTTGCTTGTGGCTGTATCGTCTATGGATGGTCTTAGGACACCAGCAGTAATCACCCATTCCACCTTTGTTCTGAAACAGTCTCATATCATTTAGAAACTTTTATTTTTAAAGTGAGGCATAAGTTGTCACTGAACCAGTCATTTTGTGCATGCGTCAATTTTAAAACTGCAAAAGGCAATAGGACCCCATCACATAAATACGAGGCTGTCACTTAGGAAGCAAACCTGAATCTCATTTTAAAAGAAAATAACATAGGCACAAAGGAAAATGAGCTTTAACTTCTCTTCTCTTGAGAGAGTCAAAGTGAAACTGAGAGCCGAGGCTAATTATTTTCGATTTTCCAGTCGTTGTATCCATCTTTATGGAAATCACAGCATACAAACAAGAACGCCGTTTTTGCCAGGCTACTCTATGTAATAAAGTGGGCGTTTTTAGAAGAACTCCTCTGTCTTCCTTCTGCGTTAAACACGCCTTCCATGCACAGCTGCTTTTGGAAGTCGTCTGCAGTTTTAATCAGGTGCTGTCGATGACCGAGTGACTGCCAGGAACACCAGAGACAAAGCTGCTGGAGCTGCTGGCTTCTGCCCATTTACATTTGTGCTTTTAAAAACGTGTGTTGGTTTCAGGGAGGGTGACATGAATGCAGTGGAATGAGTCAATTCTTCATGACACCAAATATTTCCATTGGTGTGTCATTATATATAATGGTGATTATATACCTGCACTCCCCATTGCTGATGAATCATGAAACATGTTCCTAGGGACATCCATACTTGCTATAAAGAAGGAAGACTTAGAACAGCATGAGTTCTAAAACAGGAGACAGAAATAAACGTGCTATGTATCATAATATGTAATTTTTTTTATTTTTCATATACTTTATTTTCATTTAGGTAAGATAAATTTCTCAGTTTATCTATGACACATATTGTGTGTGTGTATAAATAAGACACAAATAGTCTGTATTACATATGTGAAAAGTTTGAAACCTATTACAATTGCTGCTTCAAGTTATTGGCTCATGACTTCTTGACTACAAGTATTGCCTTCTGCGGTGGTTTGCGTAGGACTTGTATACCAGATGTCTCCTGTGGTTAGAGGCTTGATCCCCAGGGTGCTGATGCTGGGAAGTGGTGGGACCTTTAGAAGGTGAGCTTCATGTGAGACTGTATTCTCACTAGAGGTGTACTTTCAGCACACGGACACAGATGGTGCTTAAAAAGATGGTTAACGGAAGTCAGGGTGTGTGCTTCCCTGGTGCCTCTGTTTCTGGTTCAGGATGCAATAATTAGTTTGCACCGTGGCTGTCCATATCATAAGGTGCTGTAGCAAAGGGCTGGTCCTTATCATGTTTGTTATACCATGTTTATTTTCAACCTCCAAAATTATAAACAAAATATGTTTCTTCATCAGTAGATTGTCTCTGATTCTCAATTTCTGTTTTGTTGCTTTGTTTTGTGTTTTAAAACAAGGTATGTAGTACAGACTGTCTTCATACTCCTGATTTTCCAGCCTTAATATCTTTTAGTTGTATTGAAATTTTTTTTCATGCCGTATATCTTGATCACATTCCCTTAGCCAGCTCCTTCCAGATCCTCCTTATTGTCCTATCCACTCAATTGTATACCCTTCTTTTGTGTCTCTTTAGAAAATAAACAGGCAAACCAATAAACAAAAATTGAAAAGAAACACACAACAACAACAGAAATGAAATTGGATACCATATAGACAAGCAAAAGATCAATATGACAAGACAATATGAGATAAAAATCTACACAAACACCATTGAGGCCATTTGGCCTCCTGCTGCTGGAAAGGGGGGCGTTAATAAAGTGTGATTAATATATCCAGTGAGACTCCATTGGATGTTGTGGTAATAGGAGTGTGCCCCTATACCTGAATTTCAGATATTCCTGTATACTGAAAAAGAACAGACTAAAGCACATTGGGTATCAGTTGAAAAGCTATAGGCAAAAATATGTACTTGAAATTAACCATTCTATACATTATTTGTTTCAAGACATTTAAAGAGAGAACTATGCTTCCCCAAATAGGGAAAACTGTAAACATTTGTCAAATGGATTAGATTGTCTGGAAAAATTGTTAGAAACTAGGTCTTCTCCAAGTATGGTGACTTTTCAGCATGAAAGTGCTCACACACAATCACGGCCCTCATGCAGATGTAATGACTGAGGTATAATCATAATGGATGCTTATTACAGCTCTGCCTCCTGAGTATTTAATTGAAATGGTTTCATATTCTCAGTCTTAACACAATGAATTATTTTTTAAGCATGTTAAAATTTAATATTACATTAAATATTGTAGTAATTGTTAAAATTGATTATTGATAATTAATATTAAATTTAACATCAATATGATTTTGCAGGGATTATACTTTTCCATGACTTTATTCATATATAATTGTTATCTTAAAGTTTTAGAAAGTCAAGACAAAATGGACGAGAGTAGGTATGATATAATATTTATAATAGTTAGTGGCCTTTGGAGTATCACCTATGTATGCCTTCCATATGCTTACTTACAATTAATTCAAAAGGAGAATGTTCTTGTAACTGTATTAGTGATGTATTAATGACTTAATTTCACACTGACCTTCAGTCACTGAAGCATTCCAAAGTGCTTTCTGAGTGATCAAAGACACAGTTCTGCTCAATTTAATTTTAGTGCAAAGAAGGATATTAATAGGAGTTATGTTAAATTATTACATAAAACTAATAATATGCTATGCATAGTAATGTATATTAACAAGAATAATATGTTCACCGACACTGTAATTTATTATATATTTGGAATTTTTGTTTCAAGAATTTTCAAACAAACACATATTAATAATGTTCTAAGGATGTGTTTCCCAGACACACTCTTTCAGAAAGGCTCTTTTATAATTTGTCATATCCAAAATAAATGGTTCATCTCCAGGCTCTCCTAAAAGCCCCCTTTCCCTATACATTATATGGTGATTGTCCATTGACCTGATCACCTCCCATTTAAGACTATCGGTGTCTACTGGATCAGGACCCCCTTGTCTATGCACAGCTTGTTCTAGAGATGCTTGTCTATGTTCCCCATTCATTGTGATCTGGTGGGAACAGAAGGCCAAAAGGCGGTAATTACAAAGCATGAAAATCAATGCTATTGGGGTTAATTAGAATCTATAGGAAGATACAGTGTCAATGCTGTAGGAAGATCTTTCTGTATATTGTGAATATATATTGTTCCTATTATTGGTTCGTAATAATAGCTGTATGGCCTATGGCAAGGTAAGATAAGGTCATTAGGAATAACCAAAGTGAGGATTCAGATGAAGAGAGGTGGAGTCAAGAGAGATGCCATCCAGCTGCAGAAGCAGCAAGATGTGTTAGATCACAAGCAAAAGCATGAGCAACGTGGGAATGCATAGATTAAAAGAAATGTGTTAATTTCAAAGTAGGAGCTAGTTACCAATAGGCCTGAGCAATAGGCCAAACCATTTGTAATTAATAGTAAGACTCTGTGCTATAATTTGGGATCGTGTGGTCGAGACAAAAAGTTCCACCTCTATTAACAGTGCAAAGAGGATGTGAAGCTTGCGTGTAGTTCTAGAGTTTTAATTGGTGCCATCATATAATACAGGAGCCTGAAGAATGACATGAATTCAGGAAAATTCTCAGTAAGTTAGATTGTGCAAAGTTTAATGGACCTAGATGGAAAAGCACATGAAGACTGTTGGGAGCTAAAAAAGAGAATGTAATACAGAAAGGGAAAATATTGGGAACTTTTATCTTATGGACTACAAGACACAGACAAGAACAGAAAACGAACAGAGTGGGAAGTTAATGAAAAGCAAAGGAGAAATGGGGAGAGAAACAATGAAGTTATTCAGATAAACAGCTGTCTTCTGGAGGAATAAGATATTGCCAGGCTACTTGGAGGTTTTACTTCGGTTAACTTTATTTTTATGTTGGAGTATGTGATCTGCTTTTGTGATTTTTTTAATTGATTTTATTGAGCAATGCATTTTTCTCTGCTCCGCTCCCTACCTCTCCCCTCCCTTCAAAAGTCTCCCATGGTCCCCATGCTCCCGATGTACTCAGGAGTTCTTGTCTTTTTTATAGTAGCTCTGTGGAGCATGTCCCATCATCACTAATTTCTACTTACAGTTAACAAAAGCAAAACTTGGTGGTGTGTAGTTACTTGTGCAACTGTAAGGCAAAGAGATGATACAATGAGATTGCAAATCTAGCGCCACCTGCCTCCAGAGTGTACATGCAGTATCCACATGAGCACTCATCATTATATTTTACGTAACTTTTCAATGGGAATGCGTTACTTACCACATGATCAGAAAGGATTGAAAAGCAACACGATGAGCATACCTACACATTAGCAACTCTCAATAGACAGCTTGCCATCCACCCAACCCCACAGCACCTGCAGGAATGTCTTCAGTGTAGCTGCAGTGACTGCTCCACAGAACATGACGGTGGCGTGGCACTGAGGTTATGAATTACAGAACTCATTAAGCCCATGAGAAGCTTTAGTGAAAGGATGAATGTGTAGAAGACTGCATAGTAGAACCTAAGACAATCAAACCTTAATATAGAACAGTCCCCCAATGGCAGCCTCCTGTTCCTATGGACTGGATGTTACAATTAATATGTATGTTAGGTCACAAGGTCACCAAATCACTTAATATCCTTGCTATGTTATGTTCACTTTAGTTTGCTCTTCTTTGGCTAGGGAAATTAATTTCACAAATAGTCTTTTTAATCTTCTTCAGCGAGTGCTCTAATTTACCTTTGAAATGAAATGCATTGTCAGTGAAGGAATGAGTCTCTATTACAGGTCCACCTTATGACATGTGTGCATCCTGTTTGAAATCTTCCAGTAAAGACAGAGACATCTGGAGTGGATAAAAGCCATGGTGCGTGAATGTGCATGCATGCATGCGTGTGTGTGTGTGCATGCACATTTATGTGTGTATGTGTGTTCATGCACGTGTGTGTGTGCATGCAAATTTATGTGTGTGTGTGGTGTGTAGTCGGGGGGATCAGAGGACAACTTCCAGGAGCTGATTCTCTCCTTCCATCACGACGTCTAACCATTGTCTGGCTTGGTTGGCAAGAGCTTTTACCTGCTGAGCCATCTGGTTGCCCCTGTTTGCATACCCCCTGAAAGTTCAGCGTTCTGACTCAGTGTGTATGTAACTTGCAAAATTTCAACAATAAAAGAGAAAGAAGAGTCAAATTCTGGTCCAGAACATTCGATTTTATAAAGTTCATAGGAAGTGATGTCAATATCCTCAACTTCCCTCAAGTTCTGAAATTCCCAATAGTTAAAAGTAAAGAAAGAGAGAAAAACAAAGGCAGCATGCTGTCTATTACTGCACTTCGGCATCCTGGAAGCTAATGGAGGAGAATCACACTGTTGAGACCTGTCTAGCTACATAGAGAGTTTGGAGTCCAGTTTGGTACTTTGTTACAAATAAGCAAGAACTTCCTTTCTGAAAAAAAAAAAAAAAAAACTAAGGTTAAAAAAAAGAGTTCAATAAGAAAAACTTATATTTCTCCTGTCTTTTCTCCATGAAATGTAAATATAAATATACTGTGACCTGAATTCTAAGATTTAGACATGGGGCTGAGTATGACAACATGGAGTAGCGCAGGTGTCTATATTAGGACACTACAGATTTCATACTAATTGTCAATTCTTTAAAATTGTTCTTTTGAGTAAATCAGAGAATTTTGTATCCTTTTATAAGCTGAATTTGCCTGATGAATTTGCATTGTTTTTTGCAATAAACATTGCCTTGAAAAACTAAATTTGTTTATAGGAATTAATGTTTATATATATATATATAATAAATAATTATAGATTCTTAATTTTTTCTAATTTTGGAAAATCTCTGTATCTCATCTGTCTATATCTAAATACCTACCTTCTATTATTCCCTTAATAAAGCTCATCCATTGTTAAATGATACAGAGTTCTTATGATGTAGTATTGCAATTAAAATCCATACTCAAAAAGGTGAAACAAAATTAGCATCAACTAAAATTAGGAACCAGGAAACATTAGTGCAATAATATGTGAGTTATCACTACATATGCAGGAGTGTGAATAAGTTAAGTTAATCACAGTTTACGATCCCCAGGAGAACCATGTGTTAGAAGAATTCTCTGTTTAGTCCAAAAAAGCTACTCTCAGTATTATTTTACTTGGAATGGATATGACAATATGATTTGCATTTGTAAAAACTTGATGCAGTCATTTGAATAATTCTTCTGATATGAACCCAGTCTGTCTGTTCTAAGGTCAGCTTTAAGTTTGATTGCCTAAGCCAATCTCAGTAAAGAAAAAGATATTTATTCAAGTTTGCTAGAAATTAAGGGACAGATTGGTTGGATGAATGAACTACAGAAAAAAAAAACAAAAAATGTCACACACAGATTCATTATGTCTTTATTGAATTTTTCATGCATGTGTGCATACATGTGTGTGTGTTGTAGGTAGTGCATGTCAGTGTGGGTGCATTGCAAATGTGTGTGGAGACAAGGGAAAACAGAGCTCAATACCCGCTATCTTCCTTGACTGCTCCCCTCCAAGGTCATTACTTGAGACAAGGTCTCTTGCTGAACCCGGAACTCATCCATCTGGATAGGCTGGTTGGCCAGAAAGCACCATGGATCCATCCTTGTCTCCCTCGAAAGCCCTTGGGTTGCAGTAGATAGCCACCATGACTGCCTTTTTCCTTGGGTGCTGTGGATTTGAACTCAGGTCTTCATGCTTGTGTGACAAACAATTTACCAACCGAGCAACCTCATCAGCCCCACACTTTTTCAACTTGTCTAGTTTTAGCGGACATTAAAACTTGTTCGTCATACACAGAATAGCAAAGTTGCCAGAATTAGACGGTGGCATATGCTGTGAAGGCAGGCCAACACTTCAGGGATCATACAGAAGCAACTCTTTGGGGACAGATCAATTAAACTGAGCTCTTAATCACAAGATGTAGAGGACTGCATGAGTGGTGGTTTGTACTTTGGTCTAAGACTATTGTTTCTCACCAGGGAGTATTTGACCTATTCAAAAGAGATATTTGAGGACAGTTTAATAAAGAATCTATTTGTGGATTTGAGGACTGGGATATATATAGAGAGAAAGCAAGGAGGAATGCTTAAAGCTAGCACCACTTTTAGGTTTAGAGGTGCACAGGTAAGGGATTAATAACTAAAGGAGGGGGAGATTGAAAGGGGGCTGTGGTGTAAGTAGGGAGCTGCATCCGTGTCCTTTCCATTGCTTTGGAGATATAGAGCCTATAGATCGTTATTCTGCTGATCATTCCTGTGTCTTTTAACAATTTGTCTCCATTTCCTATTGGCTGAGCCCAATCCCAAAGTCCTAGAACAAGAGCCCATTAATAGAAGTCCCTACAATTTAGCCTCTCAGATCAAGGAAGGAGCTGGAGAGCATGGAGTCTGAATCAGGTTGGGCACACAAATAAAGGCTAGCATATCTGCCCTTCTGAAATTAATGACAGTGTTGCACTGAGCCGGGCTGCAGCCTACAACATATCAAGGGAACGTGATAGTATGGTTGTCTGGGTCTAAAACACTGCTATTTTTCTCCTACTGGGATTTCTGCAGTCTTTCTATTTGGAAAATATGGAATACTGCAATGCCATTCCCCTTGAGTACCACAGTTGTCAATTCCCCACTCCTCAACACCTCTGCCCAGGTCATTATCAGTGTCCTAGATTTCACTTTCTGACAATTACACCGGATTTTGCTGTGTGTTTGGGGATGTTTGCCTCTTTCGCGCATCCATTGAGAAGGATTGTTCTCAAACCCAATGGGAAAAACATGTGCGCAGATCCTATATGCATAAAACCTGAGTAGAATTTTATGCCTCAGAACAATCAAGACTATTCATATTGTTCTCCCTGCCAGAAAGATTTGTGTTTGACTACATGCGTAATCTTAGAGATTGGCTTATATTCAAATAAATGCTGTTAAAACCACATGACTGAAGGTAGTTTGTTCCTAGATTTCCCAACAGTTGAATCCTCTAATTTGGTATTAGTGTCTTCTAACTCACCATTGTATTACACTCAAAGGTTTCTGAGTATACAGGAGGTGTTTTTATCTTTGGCTTCTTCATTGCTATCCCTCCAGAAAGTGAAAATTAGTTAATCAAAAAAATATCATTTGATTAAAATGAATGAATTGAACAATGTTCATATAGTATAAGAACCATGCACTTCACATTGGTCATTTTCTACAAGCCGGTTTAAATGAAAACTGGGGTAACAACCTGGATGATGCTATGGAGAATTCTGCCTTGTATTACGAGACAAATTAAAATCAGAAGACTCAATTTCAAAAGAAGTGCACTTTCTGTCACAGTAGCCAGAGGAGTGTCCCTGCCTGAGGATCCTATGTCTTCCCAGCCAATTCCCAGTGTTCTGTGCATTCTGCACACTACAAAATCAAAACACTGCCAGGTGTGGGAGAAGCAGGCTTGAGTTATAGGTTAATAAACACGATCTTTAATCTTTGTTCACTACTTATAAGTAGTTTACTTTTTTAATTTATTTATTTCTTTATTAATTAATTAAAGATTTCTGTCTCTTCCCCACCGCTGCCTCCCCTTTCCCTCCCCCTCCCCCAATCAAGTTCCCCTCCCTCGTCAGCCCAAAGAGCAATCAGGGTTCCCTGTTTAAACAATAATCTTTTTTATATGTACTTGTCACTTTACATTCATATTCATCCAAGCAATAGGTCTTGCAAAAATTGATTTTGACACCCAAAACAAAATATGAATCTATCAATGTACACTAAAGTAAAACATAGATTTGCCTTACTTGCATTTTACTGGTATATATGTGCATATATGTATTAAGTACTGAAAAATAATGAGTAAAACTATTTTAACATTGCATGATTTTGGAACTGCTGCTCGGAGTCTTATGAGAATGAATGACTTTTAAGTTTCCAAGTGAAATCACTTTCATTTATGACAATTTTATAATGAGAAATTATTTAGGTTAAATGAATTCTGATTGTTGTTAAAGGAATGCAGCAGAAAACTAATCAGTAGTTATTAATAATCTCTTATCTTAACCTAGAATATCACCAAACTTACCTCTTAGAAAGAGTGAAAGAACTTACTTCTGTACATATTTACTATGTAGTTTGTTCCCTGTCATCTGTAGTGATGTGTGTTAAGTCAGCTCCTCGTATTACAATACGAGAATACTAACTAGTAAATACATCTCCAGAATTCCTACAATGTTTCTTTATCCAGACCTATAAACTAGAATCACAGCCGGTGTAATCCTCCCCATGTCCGACCAATGCACATTTCGAGGGGTCCTTTCTCGTCATCCTGTCTACTACGGTACTTATCAACCATATACTTACACATTCTCAGTTAGGGCTAGGGAGATGGCCCAGTCAATAAACCTATTTCCAATCCCAGATCCCATGTATAAAATGTCCTGGTACCTGAAGAGATGGTTCAGTGGTTAAGATCACAGACTGCCCTTGCAGAAGTCCTGGGTTTGATTTCCAGCACCTACACGATTGTGGTTTACAATCACCACTAACTCCAATTCCAGGGGACCAGTAACAGCAAAAAAGTGCTCTTAACCAGCGTGACAGTTATTCTGAATGTCAATTTGACAGGGTGTAGAACAAATCTCTAGGCATGTTTGTGAGGAATTTTATACACTGTCTTAACTGAGGAGGAAAGCTGCACCGTAAATATGGGTACTTCATCTGTAGGCCAGGGTCTTAGATGACTATGGAGGAGAAAGCGAACTGAGCACCAGTTTCCAAACCCTGCTTCCCAGCATAGATGTCACATGAACAGATTCCCAAGCTCCTGCCCCTATGATTTCTCCATGATAAACGGCTATTCCTTGGAACTGTGTTTGAGAATAGACCCATCCTTTTTTTCAAGGCAGTGTGTCACAGCGATGAGACGAGTGACTTTGTATAATGGATATAGAACTTTGGTTTTACAAGATGAAGAAAACTCTGGAGATGGATGGTGGTGATAGCCACAAAGATCGTGGACTTTTTTAATGTCATTTAAAAATGGCTAAGAGGTAAATTTATGTTGTCTATGTTTTAATACAGTTTTGAAACTGATACATCAAAAGGTAACATGACGGAAACCACTCCCTGGGTATCTAGGATACCCTATAAGAAGCCAATGCAATGAAGAATTCTTGATGATGTCACTAGAATAGACAATGTGAAATTTGACTTCTCATATTTTCCAAGCACTGAAAAGCACTGAGGTTTCAAAGGTCAGAATACTTTTATTATTTTGAATGTCACATACTGCTTATTACCCTTTGCTGAGTATGTTCATAATGAATGTGACATTAATCTTAGATGAGCTCATATGTGACAGCTAGAAATATCTTTTTTACTTTGTATAATTTAAGGACATTGTAAGGAAATAACTTAGCAACAGGGAACAACATTTGCCTGAATCTAATGAGCTTACATTTGAATTTTATGGTTTAATGTATGTCAATAAATGGTGTGTGTGTGTGTGTGTGTGTAGTATAGTCTAATGTATCACAACGTCTTACAGTGATATGTATTTTTTTTCTGAATGAGAAATCGAAGAGGTCATATACTTTAAAGCTCCTCTGATCCTAATTCAATGTTGATATTATTAATGATGATAACAAAGATAATGTGTGTGTGTGTAGTGTGTGTAGTGTTGTTTCACCCTGAGTATAGGTGTTTGTGTGCCCTTGTGAGTAAAGTGCCCACAAACTACAGAAGAGGGCATCAGATTCTCTGGGGCTGTAGTTAAGGGCAATGGTGAGCCATCTGACATTGGTACTGAGAAACGAACTCAGGTCCTCTGCAAGAGCAGTGCTCACTCTGAAAATCGGAGCCATTTCTTTTGTACCGTGAATTTTGAATTTTGGTGGTCTAAGGTGAACCGGCCAAATTTCACAAAAATATTTGGCTATCTTACAACCTGCGCCATAACATTTTGTAAGATTACTCAATTTGAGGTAATGTTGAACATTCTGCCCCATCTAGCAGTAATAATTTTATGGAATTGAGGCTAAGATATTTGCTGTTTTGTACTCTTGAGATTTGCTATTTGATTTTGAAATACAATAATTATTGGAAAATGTGCTATATCTCATTTTAATGGACATTTTCTGTTTTATGTTTTTAGAGAATGACTTGTTGTTGCTTGTTTTATATTCATTTTTCATATGGAAATGATTTTAGACCAAAAGCAAATTCAAGGGTTCTTATTCAAGTTCAAAATGAGTCATAAAGTAGCAGAGAAAGAATTGCAAGGTCAACGACTCAATTAACCGATTTGAACTATTAATGAATGTACAGTGCAGTGATGGTTTAAGAAAAATTTCCAGGAAGATGAGAGCCTTTAGGAGAGGGACATAGTGGCAGGCTAACAGAAGTTGATAACCAATGGAAAACAATCGCCCACACTGATCCTCTTATGACTCCGTAGGAAGTTACTGAAGAAATTACCAAGGATCTCAACAAAGCCCATTCAAAGGTCACTCAGCACTTGAGATAAATTTCCAAGGTGATACACCATGTTCATGGGAGAGCTTTATGAGCTGAATGGAAACCAAAGACTATAATAATAGGGCCAGAGAGATGGCTCAGCAATTAAAAGCATGACTGCTCTTTCAAGGATCTGCATGTTGGCTTACAACGATAGAAAACTGTCTTTCCAGGGCACCTGGAGCCCTCTTCTAGCCCCCACAGGTACAAGGAACACTTAAAGTGCTTTTATATACATGTAGGCCAAACACTCACACATATAAAGTAAATATTTTTTTATAATAACTCATCATGTTGGATTCTTGTTCTTTTATTCTGCATAATAGCATACCATTTCTCAGTCATATTTTGATAGGCAACAACAATGGAGCCCCATACTACAACTGGTATTATCAGTTCAGTAGCAGGACACGGAAGATGTTCCACAGCACTCTCCAAAACCTAATTTGCGTCAAAAGACAGTCCCGGTAACTGCTGGTCTTCCGCTCTGCTCCGTTACAGCCTTCTGAATTCTGACAAAACCGTAACACCTACTTAGCATGTCAGAAGTTCTGTGTGATGCACTGAGAACTGTAATTTTTGCAGCCCTCACTGCTGAGCAGAAAGTACCCAGTTTCTCCACATCAACCTGGCCATGTCTGGTGATTTGAATAAGACTGGCCCCCATGACCTCACAGATTCAAAACATTAGGGAATGATTAGGCCTTGTTGGAGTAGGTGTGGTCTTGTTGAAGGAAGTGTGTTGTTGAGGTTGGGTTTGGGGTTTGAAAATGCTCAAGCCAGGCCCTGTGTTGCTCTCACACCCTGCTGCCTGCTAATCCAGATGGTGAACTCACAGCTACCTCTCTAGTATCATGCCTGTATTCATGTTGCCATTCTCCTTTCTATGATGAGAATGGACTAAAGTTCTGAACTGTAAGTCAGCCCTAATTAAATGTTTTCCTTTATAATAGTTGCTGTGGTCACGGCACACCACAATAGAGCATTGATTAAGACACCACATGGTTCGCACCCTAATGGATGTATTGGGCTATGAAATTTTGCCTCATCTACCATATTTCCCTTACCTTCTATGTACACTGTGGTCACTATGGCTTCTTTGAACACCTCAGCAACTCTGCAAGGAAACCTTTTGCACAGCCAGAAAACAAAGAAAGAAAGAAAGAAAGAAAGAAAGAAAGAAAGAAAGAAAGAAAGAAAGAAAGAAAGAAAAGAAAAGAAAAGAAAAGAAAAGAAAAGAAAAGAAAAGAAAAGAAAAGAAACATTCCATGGGTTTGTTAAAGGCTGAAGCATAGGTTTTTCACTACAGAAATAAGCAAAGTTATTTCCCATGGGCAAAAATGTATTGACTGTAAGGATTGCTATTTTGATTGATAAAGATGTGTTTGAATCTAGTTATGATGTTTCAAATTTCAAAATCTAAAGGAAGAATTCCTTTTGAATCAGCATACTACTTCTGCATTAGTGTTAGTTTCTGCCTGGGAATGTCATGAATCATCAAGAATATGTGTGCTTTATGTTAATATGAATTAGCTTTCATATAATTCTGGAGGCCATGATTCAGAACCAGTTTCATGGAACGAAATTCAGTGTTGGCAAGTCGACTTCTCCTGGAATCTCTAGGGGATAATCTTTTTTCTTGATGTTGTTACAGCTTCTTGAAGTTGTTGTCTTTATCAGACAAATGTCTATTTTTGTCCTCAGAATCCCCTTTCCTTTTTTGTTTTAAAGTTGGCAAGAATTTTGGAAGAATGATATTTGAGTATGTCTTACTAACTATACCGTATTTTTATCTTAATATGACTATTTTCTTAATGTCTAGTCTGCATGTTGCATCCATCAATACTCTGTGAGGAGCTTATCTGCTCAAAACACAACTGCAGTAAAAAAATAACTAATTATTAAAATTTAGATATGAAGCTAGCTCCAGCAATGTACATTTCAGAGAAGAATACAAACTGTCTGAAATAGATCACAAATGTCCGCAGGATTGGCTTGATGGAGCTTGAAGAATTTGCAGTTTTGGGACAAGTTGAAAACTAGTGGGAACAAATATGTAAAAACAAAACAGAAGTGAAGACAAGCCCACGACAATAGAAATGGCGAAAGATGAACCATAAATACATCATATTTAAATGCATGTATATGGTTTTTGAAGCACAGCTAAAGCCAAATTTGTTAGAAAGTATGATATCTATATAAGAGATGCAAATTAATAAGACTGAAAAAGTAGACTGATGCTAGATAATATTTATTTGTTAAATTGTCATATAGTTTAATTTGTCATAACATTATAGGTGGGCATTTTAATTATCTTTTTTCTTATAGCTAAAGGTACAGGGTAATAACACACAATAGAAAGAAATTAGATATTCCTTCTAGATATAACTCTTTACAAAAAATAGTGTATATTTTACTTTCTCTATCCTATTTTATAATATACTCCTTGAAAAAATAATATATAATAGAAAGATTTATAAGGTTAAAAAATACAAAAAAAAGCCAAGACAAATAATTATGAGGGGCAAAAGCCCCCAAGAATCCTATCAAGTTCCTTTTGTATTTTCCATCTACTGCTAGTCATGAGCCTGCACTTAAGTGTGGTTTGCATACCCAGTGACAAAAATAATTTTTCATTTGAGAGTGATTATGAATTGGTGATAGTTCCGGCTTAGGGTTGGGGGGTTTGTAGTCATTTTGTCTCTCAGTGCTGGAACCCAATCTGACATAGACTTGTGAGTGCCCTTTCGATGTTGCCGTAGTCTCTGTGAGTTCATATGTGCATCCTTCTAATTCTGTCTAGGAGACCTTATATTGTCTACCATCCCCACTGATTATTAGAAACTTTTTACTTCCTCTTCTGCAGACCTTTCTGCTGTGTCTTGAGGAGGGGAGTTTGATGGAAACATCCCATTCAGGACTGAGTGTTGCAAGGTATCTAACTCTGCTCATTGGCCAGTTGCGCATCTCTGTGTTTGCTCCAATCTGCTGCAGGAAAAAACTTCTCCAGTGATAGTTGAGCAGGATACTGACCTATGGGTGTATCAGGATGTCATTAGGACTCACGTTTCTTTAGTAAAGTGATTGTATTTTGTTTTTCCCTAGATCCATGGCCTATCTAGTCTCTTGCTCTTGGTCACCCAAGCAGTACTAAGATAGATTTCATCTCATGAAGTGGACCTTCAACCCAATCAGATATTGGTTGGTTACTATCGCAACCACTACTGAACCACTGTGTCATGCAGGGAGGTCATCTTTGTAGATCAAAGGGTTTGTAACTGGGTGGGTCAGTGTTTACTTGACTCCTCATGTTCAGAATGCCATCCAGTGCCATAAACACCAGTTCCAGGCACCAGCTGCATGTTCAGTAAGCTATATAGATGTTGTCTTCAGCAGTAGGGCCTTACAAACCATTTGTAGAGAGAAAACAATAGCCCTTTCAATATCGTGAGTTTTGTAGGAGTTCCCATGGGGCCCCTATGGCCAACAATTGAATTCATTGTAAGCCATTGCTGACACTCAAGGTTTTATTTGGTGGTGAGAGATGTCTAGGTGAGGCTTTGTCTCCTTCATTCTTTGGTGTTTCCATTTAGATTTCTTTCATAAAAGTATTTTTAGAAGTTTACTCTGTGCAGTCAGTTTCCCCAAGATCCCTAAAATGGCCCTTTGTTTTAGTTGTCCCTCCTGATATTCCTTCCCTTATTCCCTCTTCCCTCCTTTTCTCCACTTAATCTTTCTATTCTGTTCCAGTCCCCTCCGGCCATCCCTGGTCATCCATACCTATATATTTCCTTTCCTTGGGAGAGTCTTTCCTCCATTTCAATTCCTTACTCTAAGCTAACCCCTGTGGTTATATAGATTGTAACCTGTTTATCAAAGACTTTAGAGCTATATTTAAGCAAATGAATACTATATTTGTATTTCTGGGACTGAGTTCTCTTATGAGGTGATTTTTTTCTAGCTCTATTCACTTACCTGTAGTAGGAGGCTGCTTGTTTGTTCCCGGATGCTCAGTCCTGAAATAACCACACAGAAACTCCATTAATTAAATCAATGTTTGGCCTATTAGCTCTAGTTTCTTATTGGCTAGCTCTTACATTCTTAATCCATTTCTATTAATCTGTGTATCTCCACATGGATGTGGCTTACTGGCAAGGATCTGTCTGGCATCTGTCTCTGGCTGGGTTACATGGCTTCTCCCCATCTCTACCTTCTTTCTCCCAGCATTCAGTTTAGCTTTCCCTGCCTAGCTCTGTTCTGTCCTGCTATAGGCTCAAAGCAGCTTCTTTATTCATTAACCAGTGAAAGCAACACATATCCAGAAGGATTTCACACATCACTTTCCTGTTGATTTTATAATTTCAGTTTTTAAATAACTGAGTAATAATACATTGTACAAATGTACTACCTTTTCTTTTATAAATTTATTTATTTATTTTACATCCTGGCCACAGTTTACACCCCTTCTCCCAGTCTCCCACCCCCAACCCTGTTCTATTCTCAACCACCAATCCACTCCTCCTCCACTTCTGTTCAGGAAAGGGCAGATCTCCTATGGATGTCAATAAAACATGTCATATCTAGTTGCAGTAAAACCAAGCACTTCCCCTTGTATTGAGGCTGAGCAAGGTGACACAATATGAAGAGTGGGGTCCCAAAATCTAGTAAAAATGTCAGCAACAGCCCCTGCTGCTACTATTAGGAGTCCCGTAAAGTGACCAAGCTACGAAACTGTAACATATATGCAGAGTGTCTAAGTCAGTCCCAGGCAGGCTCCCTGGTTGTCAGTTCAGTCTCTGTGAGCCTCTACGAACCCAGGTTAGTTGATTCTGCTGGTTTTCTTGACCCCTCTAACCCTTACAATTTTTTCTCCTCCTCTTCTGCAGGATTCTTAGAACTCTGCCTAATATTTGACTGTTGGTCTGCATCTGTTTCCATCAGTTTCTGGATGAAGCCTCTCTTATGACAATTGGTCTAGACATTAATCTATGAGAATAGCAGAATTAGGCATCATTATATTGATATTTTTTCTTATTTATTTATTTATTTATTAAAGATTTCTGCCTCCTCCCCGCCACCACCTCTCATTTCCCTCCCCCTCCCCCAATCAAGTCCCACTCCCTCATCAGCCCGAAGAGCAATCAGGGTTCCCTGCCCTGTGGGAAGTCCAAAGACCACCCACCTCCATCCAGGTCTAGTAAGGTGAGCATCCAAACTGCCTAGGCTCCCACAAAGCCAGTATGTGCGGTAGGATCAAAAACCCATTGCCATTGTTCTTGAGTTCTCAGTAGTCCTCATTGTCCGCTATGTTCAGCAAGACCGGTTTTATCCCATGCTTTTTCAGACCCAGGCCAGCTGACCTTGGTGAGTTCCCAATAGAACATCCCCATGGTGCATCCACACACTGAGACAATGGGGATATTTTTTTCTTATATTCGTGTTTGGTTCCATCCTAGGTCTCCGGATCATCCAGCCTGTGGGTTCTGTTGCTCCAGGCAGTATCAAGGGTGGGCTTACTCTCTTGGTTTTGTGCTATACTGGTCCTTGGTTGGCCACCAACTCAATCCCTAGGCCACCCTTTCCATAGCACATCTCATAAGCAGCACATCCCACCTTTTCCTTTTCAATTCAAGCATTGTTACTTTTAGTGCCTGTGTTATTGGTTCCTGGTTGAGAAATTTTTTTTCTGTGTCAATGAGTTAAAGGCTCTCCTCACTGTCTCTTCTATCTGACTCAGTGTATGTAACTTTATTCTGAGGTACTTATTTGGGAGTTAAGTTTTATAATAGGTCATAAGTATGACTCTATTTTGATTCTTTTACATGTAGCCATCCAGTTTAAACAGCACAATTTGTTGAAGATGATGTCTTTCTCTAGTGTTTTTTTTTTTTCTGGCTTAATTATCACAAGTCAGGTAGGTGTGCTGAATTAAGTCAGGGTCTTCAATTACCTTGCATACTGTTTTATGGAAATACCATGTTTCTTTTTATTACTATAGCTCTCTTGTACAATTTGAGATTAGGGATGGTGTAATGAGAAGCCTGGAGCTGGGTCTAAGTAGTCTCATCGCTTGAAGAGTTAAGTATCAAATCTTCACAAGGGAATCAGGAAAATTGCACAGTGCTTTAGAGAGCTAATGCAGACAGTAAGGTCCAAATTTGGGAGACTGTATTAGTTTGCTATGGCTGCTGTAACAAGACAGCCAAAGCTTATAAATGACTTAAATTTTCTATCAGAATTCCAGTTTAAGAATGGTTTTGCATAACCATCCTCTGGCTTCTTATAGTTCTTTGGCTCATGGCACTGACTCTGAACTTTACCCTGTATCCTATGAATGTGTGTGTATCTGGGTATGTATTAGTTCCCTTTTACAACAGCCTTATTGGCTGCAGACATAGTCTAAAATCGCTTCCTTCCATAATGTGATAAAGCATAAAAGCCACCATCCATGAGAACCATGACCTAACTAGACATTGAATCTCCCGGTGCCTTGAATTTGGACTTGCTAGCTTTCAGAACAATAAACAGCACATCTGTGTCATATGTAAATGTGCTAGGATAAGATATTTTGTTTTAGCAGCAAGAATGAACTAAGACATACCTCATTTCTAAGCAAGGACATGCCCCCATTGGCTAAGAGGTTAGGAGTTCAGCATCTTTGTGGAAAAACACACTTCAACTAGCCATATACAGAAAAGAAGAAAGTGAAGAATTGCCTGTTTTGTGAAGAGAGTCTAGACAAAACCAAAGGACTGAGGAGACTGTGGTCTTTAGAAATTAACAGCATGAAGGGAGAATACACCAAATACAATATGGATCTTACACGCCATAGCGTTATTTATAATGAATCGATTTAAAACTTCAAAGTAAGCAACACAACTGCTCATTAATATTTGCAAAGATGCAATGGAACTGCAAATCTGCTGAGAAGCTCAGTCTCCCACCCACGCACATCGTGATGCTTTTCCTGCTGCGGACCAGAAAATGGACGTGCTCAGCACTATCTTCACAACACAGAGGTTTCCTTTTCTATTAAATTGGATATGCTTTTTTTTAAGAAACAAGATAAACATTGTATTTTAAAATAGTTTTTCCCTCTTTCTACAGACTCCATATTTCTGACTAAAGCCTAGAAAAGTAAAAGATTTTAACTTAAGCAAATGCAAATTCTTTTTTTTTCCCCAACTGTGAGTGAATTGCAATCACATGCTGGTAAATGTTTTAAGAACCACACTGCAATGAAATCTTCTTCAAAAGACTTGTCATGCATAGGATCTTTGATGTATATGTTCTTGCCACCCTCACTTCCCTAAATGAATACTCCGAGAAAACTTCAAAAAGGCAAATTAAAAGTTTTAATAAATTTACTTAAGGGTGAACAGGGGTGAAATATTTGTATGTAAATTCTTAGAATCAAGAGATTTTCATTTACGTTAATGTGGATGCAAATAACATTTCATTACTAAAACTGTTTCTGAAAAATAAAAATTAAAATTAGTTATCATATATAATTTTATGGACACTTGTGGCATGTCAGTATATTAAAATTCAGCACAAATAAATGTAGTTTGTCTCTTTTAAGAGTGTTCACAGTTCAGCCTGAAAACGTAAAATCATTTCCTCATCTCATCTTTCTCTTTTGTCTCGAATCTCATTTTCTTTCTCCTGAAACTGCCCAAGGTCACTCCCTAGCCATGAGTGGAAAATTAATGGAGCCATTTTAAAAGACTTAGTTCATGATTATTTTAGCAGACTGTTTACTTGGTCTGTGTTTCCATCTCACGTGCATCTCAGAAGAATAACTGACTCCCAGGTATACATCTGTGTTCTCAAAAATTTCTGTTCATGAATAATTGCCTTTTACTTTGACTGATTTCACAAGATCAACCTCACTCTCATAATTAGAATGAAGAGAAAGTGTTTTGATATTCCAATATCAAGAACAAAATTCACATTGGTCATACCTTAAACTTCACTGAGAACTGGAAATTTTCAAATTCATGCTTCAAATGAAAAAGTCTGATGAAGGTCTAAATGAGAAATCCTAAGGAATTAAAACTAATAAGTTTGTCACATCAAAGTTGTTGTTTTTGTGTATGTGGCATTTTATTACAATACACATGGCTTTTGAATCCTAAATAAATGTATTTCTTTTGTGTGCGGTTATGAGATTCCCCTCTCTCTGAACCCCCTTTAATAGATTCTGTAGGGACTAAAGAGCAACCTTGCCTACTTCGTAATTTTTTCTGTGCCCAAGCCCAGTCTACCACTCTTAAGTGCTTTCAGCTTTGTTGAGAAGGCAATAACAAGACTGTGTTGACATTTAGTACACACTCACCCCACTGCTGGGAAACCCACTCAACCTGGAGCCTCCTAATGGTACATCAATAATCTTTGTGTCGTAGGTGAAGACTAGTAAAATTAGCACTTAATGTAGACAAGTCTTCCCAGACTTCCTGGGTTAATATACGGGAGGAAGTGGATGACTCTTTCTCCACTCTGTTCTGTTTGTAAGGCAGACTTTATTCCTTGAAGATGTTATTCATTCCCATGGATTTCATATCTTTCTCATTCATTAACAAGACCTAAATTATATGACCCCAATGTAATATTCTAGTCTCATAGGCTCCTCGATTTTCATTCTCCAACATTGCCTTCCTCACATTGCATTGAAATTGTTCATTATATATGGCTGCTTTACAAGATCCTTAAGGTTAAAGCCCAAGCTATGCTAATTTTTGCATTCTTAGAATCTGGTATAACGATTAGGGTAATTACCCAGTATCCACTGGATGAATGAATGAATGAATTCATGGGCAGCAGATGCTATCAAACGCTTTATGGCTATCAAGAACTTCCTCTTCTGTGAATGGCAGATCACTGGCACGTGTGGCAGAGTCTGCTTTGCTTTTCCTTTCACTTTTTACTTTTCTGTAAATTGACTGCTCACTGAGCCGTGAAACTCTAGAATTAGTCGTCTTCAGAAAAACAGAACCAGCAGCTTATACGGAGACAAACAAAATGAAGTCCATATTGGGAAGTGGATCATATCCTGGTCCTGGAGAGTAAGTTCCATGAGATGCCCTCTGTACTCTGCTGGCTTAATCAGCCCAGAAATCCCAAAAGCCAAGCTCTTCAGATTCCTATAACATTTTGATATGAGCCCTAACAACAAAGAGAAAAGAAAATTAACATCTCCTCTGTCCATTCACTTGGTAGGCCTGCAATGGATTAGATGATGACTATCCGGTACTTATATATGAAAACACTTTCAGAGACACCCTCAGAAACCTGTCTTCCATCAGCCATGGGGACATCCCTAGATGCTGTGTAGCGGTTTCCCCAAGATTGAAGCCATTGGTCCTGCAATTTATCCGACAAGGATGCTCCTTAAGCCTGAAAGTAAACAACACAAAATATCTTCAGGAAGTCTCTAAAACTGAACAGATTCATTAAAACACTCCCTGCCAGAGTAAATAATAAAGATCACTGACAGTCAGTCTCAGACAAGCCAAGCTGCAAAGAAGACTGAGACAAGACCAGATGCATGAGACGTCTGGAGGAGGTTTAGACCACCTGAGCCACCTGGAAAGAACACTCATCAACCTGTTGAGCTGCTTGTAGGCTGTGCAGTATGCTCCAGGTTCTCAGGTTTTGTGAGCTCTCAGTCATACTGGGATGATCTTTGGTGATGTGGTTGTCTTTGAGTCACTCTGCTCCTACAAATAACCCCTCGCTCATATTCCTGTAAGCAATCCCAATAAAAGTCACTGGTTCACCAAGCTGAAATCTGTTGTTATCTATACTTTGGTTTGTTGTGCCTTCCCTATCTAGGTTGAGCAGACATGTATTGTGTCTCCGTAGCAATAGGCTCACTATACAATATTAGTCCAGTCAAACTGATATAGGGCATTAGTTATTAAATCATTGGGGTCCTGCAGCTCACACTATCGTAGGTGAAAAGAATGCAGTTCTAGATAGACGAGGACTCCTAAAGGATCAACATTTGCTTTCACAGAGAAACTGCTGTCAATCAGAAACAATTACTGTTCATGGATCCTCCAAAACAGAATTTATGTTCAGGTAAATTGTATTCATTATGAGAAACAAAATAACAATGAATACAGTAATTTTTTTTTCTAAAACTACAATTTTTGGAGGATATTTTTTAACTTTGCCTAAATCATTAAATTTTGAATAAAGAACCTAAACTTATCTAATATTTGTAGTAAAGTTTCTCTACTTTATTGGGCGTAAATATACAAAAGTTTAGGGCAGTAAGACATTTTATCTCTATTATCTATATTGATGACAAAGAAGGTAAATTTTTTAACCTTGAAATATATTAAGAATTTGCTTTAATATACTTCATTTAATTGAGCAAATAAAAGTAGGTAATTATTTTTTAAAATTGCTGTAATTAGTGGAAATTTAAATGATATAGCTAAGTATTTTGTTTGCCATCATTTATAATTAACCTTTTAATCCAGAAATATTTAATTATCTCATACTTACTTTTATTTGCTGGTGACAAAACAAAGAAAATAATCCTAAACAAATAAAAGATAGTGCATCACGAATTGTCTGGAAGACTTAGACATTGGTAAATATTTGAAACTGGAACATAGATGATATCAGAGTATAGATGATATCTTTTTTTTGAAGAAAAGATATTTCTGGAAAATTTAAATGGTGTTGATACTGAGTCTTGAAATTTTGGGGTTATAATATTTTTGGTAATTTTGTGGCAGTTATTCACCCTAATAACATAAGGCTAGATTCAAGAGCCAGAAAAAAAATAGAATTGATATTATAATTCTCTGTGAAGTGATTCATAGCAATTTCAGAATTCACAACTTTGACTTTCTCTTTGTGTGGATTATACATAGACATATGTGCCCTTTGTTTTCACTGTAACTTTAGGCTTTGTTTGTAGAGAACAACACAAAGTTACTTGCCAACTCTCTTGTTATAAAGGTGCACATTGCTTCACAGAGATGTTCACATCTCTCCGAGGTTATTATGTGGGTGACAGATGAACAAATCAAGAACACTGTGTCCCAGGGCTAACTGCTACTCATCCAGTCACCATAGCAGGACAATTAACTTAGCTGAACTATTTTGAGTATGAGTGTCCATGATGACACCAGCAACCCCTCCTATTAAATTGTTGCTTTAATGAAATAGCAATGTTTGAATAATATGTCGCAGTGACAGTTTAGGAAAGCCATTTAAAAGTAGTGTTTTTAATGTATTGAAATGTCCCACTTTACTGAGTCATTCTATGGGTGTCTCATCAAAGAATAACATTAAAATAAAAAAATAGTTCTTGTCCACAGAGTCTCACTGAGATTACAAATGATTCTTAATGACTCGACAGCCAGCAGGAGAGTTTTCTGCACGTAGACTGCCCCATTATGCCCATCCCGACCATTGAACCCTGCAAGAGACAAGTCCCACCCCAACTCCTCCTATCCCTCTGCAACCTCAGTGGAACTCTGAAATATAGCCTGCTATTACACAAAGAAGACCAAGAGGTGAGTGATCAGACACCCCGTTCTCTAGGCCCTCTATCCTGTGTCAAAACCCTGAGTACCTCCCCCACCTGCCTGGGTTCTCTAGCCAGCCAGCAGAAGAGTTTCTTGCAGGTAGGCTGCTCCAATATCCCCATCCCATTCATTATACCCTGAAAACTAGAATTCCTACCCTACCCAATAACTTGCTTATTCTCCCACAACCTCAGTGGAACTCTAAAACAAAGTCTGCTACTACACAGAGAGGACCAAGAGGTAGGCTGCTCCAAACCCCCTAAGACACAGATAGTGACGCTACAGAGAAGACCAAGAACAGTTCCCAAGACACAGACAGTCACTGCAAGGATTGGACCAAGACCTGAAGACACTGCCGCATCAACTGAAGGAAGAAATGGGTAGGCAACAATGCAAGAATTAATTCAACAACCTAAAAAGCAACATGTTAACACAAGAACCCAGTGGTCATACAATAGGAAGGCCTGATCATCCTAAACCAGAAGAAGCAGAAAAAAAATCTTAAATATAACTTTATGAAGATGATAGAGACCTTTAAAGGAGAAATAAAAAAAAATCCTTAAAGAAATGGAGGAAAAAAAAAACAAACAAAAAATTGGAAGAAATTAATAAATATCTCAAAGAAAACCAAGAAAAAATAATCAAACAGGCGTGGCATAGAGGACAAGCCCGCATTGGGGGCGTTGTGATTTCCAGTGTCCAAGTTGCTAGCAGATAGGACATGGTCTTGTAGGAGGTTTAGAGCAATATCGTGCCATATGGCCATTTAGGCCACACTTGTAACAGCCTGCCTGCGAGGTTGACTTAGGCTGGGCTCCATCAGGGTAGAGCCTTGTAGTTGGCTTCCCTTTTCCCCCTTCCCATGGCCTTAGGGCAGCTGCTAAAACCTGAGCTTACAGATTAACTGCTTGTTGTAGCCTTGTCTGTAGGGAAGACTCAGCTGTTTCTTCTTAGGCATTAAAAACTTTAAAGGCCATTTTCACCAATTCCCACATAGGGTTTGGGGACCCTCCTCAGCCTTTCGAACTTTTCTTCTGTTTGCTTGTTTGTTTTGTCCTATTCCAGTTTCTTTGTTTTGGTTTTATCTTTTTACTATTATTAATTAGATGCTAGTTTGTCTTATAAGGAAAGGCAGAAAGAGTGTGGCTCTAGACAAGAAGAGTGTGGGTGGGTAGGATCTCAGCGGAGAAGGGAGAGTGAAAACAGTGATTAGAATCTATTGCTTTATAAAAAAATATATATTTTCAATAAAAGGGAGAAAAAATAATTTGAAATAAAAAGAAGTAAGGAGTTTGCTGTGAGTGGAGAATGAGTAGGATATTTAAGGATGCTGTTAAGAAAGGACCCATGCTCTGCCCATTAACCATCCTAATCTTGGGTTTGAGCTTTCTTTTTCATGATTCCCTTAGGTACTAGACATCCTTATCATAGCTCTATCCCAGGGAAATAAGAAGACAAAGGGTTCAAGATTAAAAAAATCTCCTTCAAAGAGAAGGTTTCTTCTTCTATGACTACTATTATCTACCCCACCTCCTCCTCCTCCCCTCCCCCTAAAGTCCCCCTCCTCCTCCTCCTCCTCCTCCTTCTTCTTCCTTGGAAAATAAAAGTAACCATTTTCCAACAGACTTTGATTCTATCTCATTAGGGAGTAGAAACATTTCTTTTTTCTTTTCTTGGCAGTTTTAGGTTTTTATTGGGCCATGACTAGTGTGTGTGTGTATGTGTGTGTGTTACAATGTATATGTTAGGTGACACATCAAAATATCACTCACATTCATATCCTAACAAGTTATTTTTGTAATATATAAGAAATCAGGCATCAAATGATAAGTATAACTAAAATGTTTTTATTTAAGTTTACATTTCATGGTAGGATATTTTTTTTACTATCGTTTGATATCACAACAAGTGTTAGGAAATGGTAGTGTCCTCCAGAGTTTTACTTTTGTACGTGTAACCAGTTTTCTGCTTAGAACCGAGAAAATCGGCTCAATTTTGTGCACATCATTTCCTTTTTGCATTCAAAGTGAAGGGGTGATAAGATGATACCTAATAGCTCAAAGATCTTCAATTAAGTGGTTTCATTATTATCAAATTTATATCTTTCAAAAATCAGTTTGATATCTCTAGCAGCAGAATAATATATTGGGAAAATGCACTTTTGTTGAGATAGTCATTCAAAGGTTCTTTATTGCCCTTAGCTGTATGCTAGGACACATAAAAGAGAAAACCAATTAAAAATATGTCCCCTTCTCTCCACTTATGAACCTAAATACATATGTTGTGGCGTGTAGTCACTACTGGTGCAGAAGAGATGGCTAATATGCCATAAGGAGTGGAAGGTGACTTCTCAAAAAAGATTTAATTAAAACTCAGTTGTGAAGTATTTGGAAATAAGTATGAAGCAGAAAAAAATTCTATTAGTTGAAGAATATATGAAGACTATCTCAAGTGAAGAACTGCAGCACTGGTATAAATACAGATTCTAAGGCATAATTTGCCTTTTGTTAGCCAAGGAGGTATCTGTCCCACTTAGAGAGAACCATGTCCTGGTGACTGATAAAGACAAGGCTTTCCAACAACTCTAAAATTGGAATTCGTTTAACTTTTATGTTAAAAATTTGTGTTTAGTTATAGAGATAGAAGCCAGGCCTTTGATAATACTGGGTGGGCATTCTCCAACTAGGCTAGTATTGAAATAAGAGCTGCGGGGCTGCATCCCCAGGAACCCGGCCGTCTGCTAGCTTATGCCCTGAAATAACAACACAAAAACTGTATTCATTTAAACACTGCTTGCCCATTATATCCAGCCTCTTCTCGGCTAACTCTCGCACCTGGACTAGCCCATTTCTAATAATCTGTGTAAGCACCCCAAGGTGTGCTTACCAGGAAGATTCTAGCCTCCGTCCATCCTGGGTTGGAGCTGCCTGGGAGAGGGGAGCCTGGCATCTCTGCTCCAGAGAGCAGAGCTGTCGAGTCTCTCCGGGAGCAGAGCAGAGTCTGAGCTCACTTCCTCTTCCTCCCAGCATCCTATTCTGTTTACTCCTCCCACCTATGTTTTAACCTATCAGGTCCAAGGAGTTTCTTTATTGCTTAACCAATGAAATCAACAGATTGATATATGACACTCCCATATCAGGCTAGCTCTAAACACTGGCAATTTTTAATCTTATTCAAATGTATAACTGCGAAGGTAGTGGTACCACTTTTCTTTTAAATGCTTTACTATTGTACACAGAGTACAAATATTTGCAATCAATACTAGACACAAGTTTCTGTGATTTGGAAAGTTCAAAATAACCTGTACTATATGTGGCCAGTATCAAACTAAGATTGACTTTGTGTGGATATTTTTAATAGTACATCATGACGTATTAATCCTGATCTCTGGTTCCCAATTTGGATCGCCCACCAGAATATGTTCAAATCTGCTCTATGTATTATTTTTCAAATTGTTAAGTACTAGGCTATCATAGAATGTGAGCTCACTCTCTGTAGCCCTGTCTAACTGACCACGTCTTCTGTGAATTGTTGTGAGAGCGCTGTGATACCAGTTCATTGAGGAATACAGTTCTTGAGTTGGTACTTGAAGATAAAGGGCACTTAAAAAAGTTTATACACTTTTTTTTCCCTTGGAAGAATTCAAAAGGGGAAAATGCTTGGTATCTGCCAGATGAGATAAAATGCTGTGTGTTTTGACTTGGATTATAAATTTTGTGAACTTAGGTTGAGGCAATACACATTTGAGTGGAGGGGAAAAGTAATAGGATTTGAGCTATTGATCGGGACTAAGAATCAGTCGTGACATATAACGTTTGTTTTTTGATGTGTACTTGTCTTGTATTTTTCATCTGGGCACTATGCTCAGGAAGAGTCTGGAATCTGAGATTCCAGCCGAGAAAATAAGGTACAAGATCAATGTAATCAGAAGGGGATTGAGAGTAACCCTCTGTGTTAGCTTCCCTTCACTGTAACAGCTACCTGAGCCAACATTACAGAAAAGGCTGAGTTGAGGGAGGGTCACTATTTTAGTAGTTCTAACTCTGGCTGATTGGCCTGAATACTTTAGTGGCTGTAGACATCATGGTGAGAGCCTATGGCAGAGTAAAACTACTCACTTCCCAAGCAGACAAAAAAGAAAGAAAGAAAGAAAGAAAGAAAGAAAGAAAGAAAGAAAGAAAGAAAGAAAGAAAGAGGGGGGAGAGAGGGAGGGAGAAAGAGAGAAAGACAGAAAGAAAGAAAGAAAGAAAGAGGAAGGAAGGAAGGAAGGAAGGAAGGAAGGAAGGAAGGAAGGAAGGAAGGAAGGAAGGAAGGAAGGAAGAAGATACCAGTGTCTCACATTCCCATTTGAGCCACAGCCCAGGAACCTAAGGACCATCAAGGCTCACCTCTTAAAGTGTCTATCATCTTTTAATACCGCTTCTAGAAAAATCAAACGTTAACAGTTAGCCCTTTGGGAAACACTCAAGATCCAACTGAGGTGGCTGTTCATTTGACATTAATGCAGGCACTGAATGAAGACTCTGAGTAAAGTAGAATGAAGCCTTTGACACTTTAGATTGCTTGAAATGTTCAGCATGGCAAGATAGTCCAGTGACAATATGCCTTAGGTCATCAGGCCAAAATTAGGAAACCAGACAGACGATACTTCCTCTAAGGACCTCTGCATTTTAATACTCCAGCAGAGCTTAAATCTGCCTGTGAACCTGTGTTTGCTTACCTATAAAATTTCTACTTATAGATGTAATCTGTCTGCTATTTCCACAGCCTGTTCCATTTAGAAGCTAATTTTTAAAATGACATATTGACTGTATTATATTGATTTGTACAACAATGATAAACTTTACCTCCCATTTTAGTAAACAATTTAATAGACGAGTGAGGAAAGGTATATGAATGTATTTTAAATAACTGATTTATATTTTTAGCATAAGTTCAACAGTTAGCATATGCCTAGAGTATTTTTAATTAATATCTTTCCCCAATCCAGTACAATATCATAAGTGGAAGCTTTTAAGAACTAATTGGTATGTGTAGCTTTTAATGGTCTAAATCTTGAAAATTATTTCTCTTTTTTTTTAATTACTGAGTTTCTTTTTTAAAAAAATCATGATGCTATGGCTTTTATCTTTGTAGTTAAAATAGCATTACCTGGAAATTCCCAAGGGTTTATGCATCACTTGTCAAATCAAATCTAATAGCTTTCAGAGACTCACTAAAGATGATTGCATCAATTTGCTTACTCTATACGTAGCCAAAGTTAATGCTAGAAGTACCTTTCCCTCCGTTTATGTGATTTTTTTTCTTCAGGAGTATTGAAAAGCTCAGCTTTCACATTCAAAAGTTAAAGTAAAACGCAATTTATTTCAAACATCCCTAAAGTCACTTAATGAAGTGAAGAAAGCTCTAAAGTGTATGATTAATTAGTAACAATATTGCAAATACGCAGATGCCATAGTTTTAGCTAAAAAGGGCTTCTAACTGAAGTAAAGGTAAGAATATGCCCCAGGACTCCAAAGCATCTGTTCTGTAGTGCTGACACATCTTCTTGAAGGAGAACACTATAGCCTTGACCACAGCCATCCTGAGCCACTGGTACTGAAGGGAGTATACTGGACCACACACTGCATACAGAAAATCCTTCCCTTGTATCCACCCCCTCTTTTCCCATTTACCTGACTGATGGCAGCCATGGGCCTTTTATAACCAGGGTGTCCACTGCACATTGCATACTTTCTTATCACTCACATTAGAAATATTATCTCCTATAGATCAGGTACTTGAACAAATCATATCAGACCAAAACAAAAATTCTCTCCGAGCTGTGAAAACCATGTTCTAGTGTTAACAGGAAATAGCATAAACATGTTTAAAAATTGATAGACATTGTGAGGATTAACTGTGAGCCAAACATACTGGAACATCCCCTTCTGTCAGTTACAGGCACACGTCAGGTGTGCGGAAGGCAAAGCTGTAATCCCTGCATTGGAGGTGGGGGCACGGGAGAGGATGGGAGATAGGATAGATAAGGGTTTGGAGGAATGTGATTCTCTTTCTCTCCTCTCTCTCTCTCTCTCTCTCTCTCTCTCTCTCTCTCTCTCTCTCTCTCCTCTATCTCCATATGGATCAGGAAGTAGCACTAAGCTGCTCCTGTGTCCCGCCATCATGCTGCCTACCATGCTGATAACAGACTAACTCTCTGAAATGGTAAGCAAGGCCCCAATTAAATGCTTTATTTGTCAGATTTGCCTTAGTCATAGTGCCTCTTCGTAGCAAGACAACAATGACTGAGTAGCCTAGTTTGGAATTTTTCTTTTAAACTCAAATGAAATTGACCTTGAGTTTCATTTTGAGTCCATTCTTAATTTTTCTTATTCTGGAGACTAAGAGGCCCAAAAAAGGGACTCCAATTTTCCCAGTAAAGCATAACAATTCTCATAGGAAATCCAAAAATTTCCAGCAACAAAGTATGTTTCAGTGATGTTAAAAATTGTTTTTAAAATTATGAAGTGGGGCTTGTAGAGATGGCTCAGTGCTTAAGAATGTATCCTGCTCTCGCAGAGGATCTGAATTCTGTTCTTAACACTCATGGCGGTTGGCTCACAACTATCTTTATCCCCAGCTGCACAGAAATATGACATCACTGGCATCTTCCGGTGCCTGTACATAACTACACATGACACAGTGACGCACAAGTACACATAATTTTAAAGTGATAAAAATAAATATAAATATTAAAAGGTGGAGTAAAGATTTCTCTGTGGAAACTAGGTGGAACATACAGAGTGGACTTCCGATTTTAATGGGTGAGTAAGCCTGTACTGGTTTCTGGTGCCAGGACAATTAAGTTTGTTGTTTCCTGTCTCTGAACTGTCTGGTTAAAAATCTTGATACTTGCAAAGAAAGTCCATGAGAAACGTTATAGAGGTATTTGTGGCTCAAGAGATGACTCGTCAGGTTAGGAGCATTTGCAGCTCTTCGGGAGGGCCAGAGTTTCATCCCTAGTACTTACATCAGGCAGCACACAACCAGGTGCAAGTTCAGTTCCAGGGGTCTAATAAATCCATCTACTGGTCTCTGCAGTCACACGTGGCACAAACATACCCGTGAATAAACATTTGATTGCTCCTGTTTGGATCGTAAATACCTCTAGACGCACAGAATCAAGGCATAGTCTCCATCTTTTACTACTAGGAGGAAGTAAAACCTATAGGAGGGTGGAAACCGTGGGCTTGAATTGAAATATTGGCGCTACATCTGTGGAAGAAATATTGGACCCAAGCCATTTCTTTTCTCTCCGTTTGCTAATTATTGTGACATGAGACACTTCCTCTAGCATTGCCTCTCTGTCATCTTTTGTGTTCTGGGAGGGATGAAGGTATTCTAGAGACACTGTGCCCCTAACTTGGACTGTCAGAATTTTGAAACAATGTACCCCAGGAACTTCATACTGAAAGAAGAGAAGGTTTTCAACCTGTCAGACCAGCTCGCAGGAGGTTAGAATCAAGACAACACAAGGAAAGAGATAGGTATGCCCACAAATTACCAGGGCTGCTTAAGTAAATAGGTATCTGACCTCAATCTTACTTTAGGACTGAAATATGGATATAAGGGAAAAGGAGCACCAGACCTCTTTGTTACTCTACCCAAAGCGGTCAGGTGGGTGAAATCTTCTTTTGCTAGATTTTTGCATTAATTTGACGGTTTGAATTGACTCGTGGAGGAAGGGCAGATGAACTTGGTCTGTTGGGGCTCCGGCTGTAACTTCCGAATTTGATCACACCGTACTATACTACTTTAACACAGATCAAAGTCAACAGAGCTAAGACACCTAAATCGAAATCTTGGGAACCATGAGACCCAAATAAACCTTTCCTCCCTTTAAGGTGATGACCTCAGATATTTTGTCGCAGTGGCTGAAAGCAGACTAACCCTTGTTCCTGCACCTGTGAAGTGTCCAACTATCCCCAACATATTTCCAGTAATTAGAATGAGCCTTTAATAGTATCCAAATATACTCAGGTGTGCTGAACTGTGACCAAGTGACCCTAGTCAATGCCACCTGGAGACAGAGAAGAGCATCAGTGTGTGCCATGCCCTAGTTTCTGGCCTCCTGATCATGAGCATAATCAAATGACCGCTGTTTTAAACCACCTGTCTTGCAATGGCATTCTAGGTGATTGTGGATAACTAAAATGACATCAGCTGCCTACATTCACTCATGATACTGAAGTTTATTTTCTGTCAATTAATATCCTTATTTGTCATTATGTAGTAGCCAGTATCTTGCAGGGCTATTCTTGACCTCCTCCTTATTGTTCACACTTTGCCTGGCCAAATGGGAAAATGTCTAAATATACGGAATTAATTTCTCAATGACAAAATATTGAATCTTCTCCATTTTCTTTGTTGTTGTTTTTGCCTGCCTGGGCAGCCCGTATATGGTGGTTATGTTCAACTTGTCCATATTTGGTTTCATGGTCTAAGTTAATGAAGACTACTGACCAGGTCTCTTCCTCAAGAGGCCACCAGATCTCATTACAGATGCTTGTGAGCCACCATGTGGTTGCTGGGAATTGAACTCATGATCTTTGGAAGAGCAAGCAGTGCTCTTAATGGCTGAGCCTTCTTATAGAAACCTAGAGAAGTCTTCACAGATTTTTCTCCTTCTTTTTACTCTTTTGTTTCTTAATGAGAAAACTCTATACCAATCACTAAATTATTTCTACTTTGGTTCTAATATTAAACTGAGTTCTCTAGTCCTGAGAATGTTTTCTTTTTTTTTTTTATCTTTACCCTCCTACTTCACCTGTGCCCACAAATGTCTCTATTCTCAGTCTTTTCTCAATTCCATAGTCACAATCTTCTTTTAAAATGATTCCTTTTCTTGAGCTCTGAAGACACTGTATTTGAATCATCTTACACATCGCTGAATAATGACCTTCCTGAAACATGTTATATCACCAAGTCTCTGTCTCATGAACTGCCAGTGGCTCCCCATTGTCTTCTACAGACCCTACTTCTTCATGGAAATTTTAATTCTCCATACACACCGCTTCACTTTGTATTTTGGATTTACTTTGAAGGGCTTTATTCAATTGGACGTGCCAGACACCACCACTTCTTGTAAGATGCTTATCTTGAAAGACTTTACTTCTGAATCTGATCCAAGCTTCTAAGCTCTACTGAGATCCAATTCTCCAACTCAGACCAACTCTCCAACAGTGACTGACACACTGTGAACTTGTCTTTCTCTCCAACAAAATTTGTGTTGAGGATTATTTTTTTCCTGTTATATTAAATATTTTGACTTTACTATCTCACTTCCTAACTTATTCCAGGAAACTGCTAAGGGCTATAGGACAACAGGCATTGAGATGCACAAAAAGTAGTCATTAATCTCAGGAGGCAGAGATTAATGGATCTCTGTGAGTTCAAGGCCAGTCTGATATATCTCTTGATATCCATGTCAGCCAAGGTTCCATAGTGAGACCCCATGTCCAATAAATAATGAAAACACAATAATATAGCAAATCTCGAGTAGGAAGAACAACAGAATGGGAATTTGGGAGAAGCTCAGAAAAGACTTCTAGAATATACTGAAGGATATTGAAGTTGAGTCTTTCAAATGCCATTAAGTGGTGAAGATAAAGGAAGTAAGGAACTGGAGAGAGGAAAGCATGATGCCAGGAAGAAGGAACATGGCAACATCTGTCACTGAAGCATGGGATGCTTGGATAAGCAAAGAAAGAGATAATGGGAGAAGCAGGTGAGCAGAGGCTCATGCAATCTGATTTACATACAAAGCTTCATTTGTCCCAGAAGAAACTGCATAGAGAAATGACTTTCACAGATGTGTTGATGAGAAACAAAATGCTGAGACTGAGGCATCTGAAAGAAAATGGCTCTGTTAGTCCTACACTCATATAACTTCTCGAAGTTATACTCAGAGTCCTGCTCAGAGAAGATATTTAACAACATTTCCATTTTTTTGAATAAAGGGCTTTAGAATTATTATATTAAAAACAACTAGTTCACCAAATTTGTTAATGTCATTATTATTCTTCAGCTGAAAATCCACTCATTCTTCTAGAGCTGCTGACAGAAAGACTTCCCAGGACTACGCTGCTGACTTCGTGTTAGCAACTCTTCCTTGCTGCAGTCTTTGCTGAGTGGCTGGTGTTTTTCTGCTTCCTTCTCATCCGTTTTAGTCCGGCTCATAAGTGGTGTTGAAAGGACACACACCATGGCTGAATGTGTGAGTTGGGAAAGAGTTTTCCAGATCAGAAAAGTTTAGCCTTAGCAGAAGTGTGGACGGAGCACCTTTCAACAGCTCGGAGGAGAATGAGGTGGACATTCCTGCTTTGCACTAGAGGTGGAAGGTCCAGAGGGGCTATCATGACTTCCAAGAGCTTGGGAATCCACAGTCTGGGCTGACACTGGCAGTCAGCACCAATCAAGTCTCAAGGACAGCTAAGCAAAAGGCTCATGACTCAGACGCCCTTGATTTCTGTCGTTCCTACTAACATTTGCCTGTTTTACTTCTTGGCTACATTTGGGTAGAAACTGTTTCTGTGGTGGTTCAGAATCCAGATGAAATCTGAGGAGTAAACGTTTTACATCATCTTCTCTCGCAAAATCACCATTGCTCTTCCCTACCCCGTAGCTTCATTTGGATTATAAAATCTATGCCAATGAGATGAAGAATGGTATAGGAAAAAGGAACTTGTTTAAGGCATAAATTATGTTGACGGCTTAAAAAAATGACTTTATCTGCTCTTCTTGGCTATTGGAAGGAAAGCTGGGAGTAGGAAAAAATATCCAGGTTTATTTTGGTGAACACTGTTCGAAGCAAGACTATCTTGAGTGACCAGCTGTGCCCAGATAGAGCTCTCAGGAGAAGCATAACAAAATTCCCACCTGGGTTTCAATTCCCTGTCTGATGACAGTTCTAATGTTTCACAAGAGAAAGCGACACATGTGCCGCTGTTTATAACATGAATGGTTGATATTATAAAATAAGAAGAGTGTTAGGGTATACTACTTAGAACTCTATTTCTTTGGGGCATTGCCTTTGAAAAATTACTGATGTTCGCTAAGCCTTTTTTTTTTTTTTTTTTTTTTGGTTTTTTGAGACAGGGTTTCTCTGTGGCTTTGGAGCCTGTCCTGGAACTAGCTCTGTAGACCAGGCTGGTCTCGAACTCACAGAGATCCACCTGCCTCTGCCTCCTGAGTGCTGGGATTAAAGGCGTGCGCCACCATTGCCTGGCTTAAGCCCTTTTTTATGCAAAGAAAAGCACAATATAAACCTTTACAGGAACACTGCGATGCCCCATTACAAGATACATCACGAGAACTTATCCCATTTCTAAGTCTTTGGTAGCAAGAAGTAGTTGTCTTTATTATTTCATAAACTCATTTCTCACATCACTAAATCGCATCAGCATATACTAAAAGTGCATATGAAGTTCTTTTATTTAGAGAAGCTCAACATTCTTTGCATAATTAATTTTATTGTAAGAAGGATCAGACAAACATGACTCTCACAACAACTTCTATCAATTCTATAAGAGAAAGAAAAAAAAACCTTTGCCAACTAAGTATATGAATAATTTATAACCATTTTGATTCAAATCCATTTATTTACTTAACAAATATTTATGAAGCACATATCAATAGAGTGTTTGTTAGTGGCAGGCACTATTTGTAAGAGCAAGGACAATGTAATTAATATATCCAAGCCTGCGCCTGCAGGGAGCTTCCATTCTGGTCCCATACAAAGGGCCATTGAAAACAGTGAAGCAGGGCAAAGGTAGAGAAAATATGACTACTATAACGACCTGGTGAACTGCAATGGGGCTGGAGTAGAGCCACCTTACTATTTGCAAAATATGATGATCAGAAATTAGTGTGAAAAAATAATTTGCCATTATTTTTGTTTCCCAGTGTCTCCACATACCAACAGCTAGCACCAAGGGGCCATTAGGGGATGGGAAACCTCAGAATGGCTGTGAGTCATGGGGGATAAAGTTCCAAGTGTCTATATTTGTCCGTGGTGGAATAAACTGTCTTTTCTAAACATAAGCCTCACCACTTCCCATTACCCAAATTCCACAGCACATATTTCTTCTGGGAAAATGGAACGGAAACCATTTTGTCCACGGAAAGTCAGTGTGAACTGTTTCACTTGGACTTAGAGCTGACCCAAAGCTTGAAGAATAAAACTAACAGGCTCGATGACAGGATAAGAATTGACAAGAACTTGCTATGCTGGCATAACAAGAAGATAAACACAGTGAAAATAGGGAGGATTTGTACACAGTCCAACGTTTAGACTTTAAAAACCAACAGCATAGGTTTTTAAAGACGCGTTTGATCAATACAGAGTCATCCTTTATTAATCCCCAGGCAGATTCCCAATTGCCTAAGAGCTCAAAATATCATTACCTCATGATCATGCTTTGCTTTTATGTCAATTATAGAATTATAAGGTTATTTATTGAAAGGATACTAAGTTAGTGTTAGGTTGTTGCCTTTTTGGTGCAAAGACAGTTTTTAACCTCCTTTTGTATCCTAGCCCTCGTTTGTAACACACAATCAATAGATCTGTTCATTCACTGCATGAAGCACAATATTTCACTGGAATAACCAAGTATTTTGTACACATATAATTAAAAAATGCTCCCTTGTAGGCTACAGTGCTTAGGTACATTTACAAAGCACTTTCACGTTTGGGCCATGCACTGGAGTGTGTCCATTGGACTATGACCAAGAAGAATGGAATGGTTTTTAAGCCAACAGCCCACAAGGAATTATTCTGCAAAAGAGAACATTTCTAATCTTGGAGAAAAGAAGCTTTGGGGAAAATGATAGCCACATTGAAATACACGGGAAGCTTTCATAAGAAGACAATTAGATATATTCTATGTAGCTCGGGGATGAAGAAGCACAGTCAGGAGCTAAAGGAAGATTTCAACTCGACAAAAAGAATCTGAAGTGAAATGTTCTGCCTCTAAAATTAAGATTCTCATCACCAGAAGTGGTCAAGTCAAATCCGCATCGTTGTCCTTGTAGGAACCCTGTCATAGGTGGAAAGTTCTCATAGGAAATTGGGGTTCTAATGTTCTATCCAGTGGTGATCAGCTGATTTTGCTGCTGTAGAAGCAACAGCCTCTGGGAACAATTTTATTTTAAGGAGAAGAATCACTTCTCAGACCATTATTTTTGGATTTGTCCCATCCGAAAGCTGTTCTCTTGACCTAACAAAAACATTCCTCTGAGTGATGTTCATATTTGGATTTTGATGCTGATTTTAGGCAATGTTATGGTAAGCTGTCAGCATTTCTAGGTGGTTTAAGAGAGGCTACTATGCCGTCCTGCTCAAGTTTCTCTAGCCATTTCCTGTCACGCTGCTATCCAAGCATGCCAAATGAGTCAGGGTTCTGTAAATTCAACTCCTGTCCACAGATAAGCTTCTTTGTCACAGATCATAACCTCTAGCAGAGAAAATAATGTTCTTTTGGCATCTGTCAGTGTCTCACTATTCAAGCATAGATTATCCACACATTTCTTCAACAAAAATTCATTTGCTAATATTTATTGAGCTTAAGTCTAAGCATATAATGCCAAATAAGATATCCAACCCTCCATGAGCTGCCAGCTTAGCAGAAGAAACAAGTTTAGGTGCAGCTCATTACAACACACTGTGACATCCACTTAACATAATTTGCTCAAGATACTAAAGTAGCTAACAGAATAAAGCTGCTCATTATGAGTAGATTCAAAATGATTCCACACAGTATGCTTTGAAATGAAACTTGAGGAATAAGAATGGCTTATTATATTTGGGCACTAAAGGTCATTTTGCAACGAGGAAAGGAATATTGTCTTGGAAGGGTATTGTCATAGAGGTTTCAGTAGACAGGGATCTGACGGTTAAATTCACAGAATTCATTGTGAGTTGCCAGGGCCTGCGTTATATTGAGGAAGTAAGGTTGGTCTGCAATAATTCTCTGCTTTGGAGCAGTTCTTGATAGAGATACCGCCACTACAGCCGTCCTATGTCCAAACCTCTACTTGCTGCCTTGGTGACCGTTTATGTTCCAGTTTTCTTCACCAATAACTTTGAGAAAGTTTTGAGAGACTCCATCTGGAAAACTCATGCAACACTCTTGTAATTGCCTTCCCAGAAGAATCTTTTTCCCCAGGACTGTCTTTCCTTAGATGAAAAGAAATACCTGTTAAGGTAAATTAAAATACTGACCAGGCCTGAACCCTTGTGTAGCTAGTAATGCCTTATAACAAATCTTAACATTGAACCCACAATGGAGCACCAGACTGAAATCTCAAGGTCCAAATCAGGAGCAGAAGGAGAGAGAGCACAAGCAAGGAACTCAGGACCGCAAGGGGTGCACATTGTCCTGAGACAATGGGGATGTTCTATGGGGAACTCACCAAGGCCAGCGGGTCTGGGTCTGAAAAAGCCTGGGTTAAAACCGGTCTCGCTGAACATAGTGGACAATGAGGACTACTGAGACCTCAAGAACAATGGCAATGGGTTTTTGATCCTACTGTACCTATTGGTTTCGTGGGAGCCTAGGCAGTTTCGTGGATGCTCACCTTACTAGACCTGGATGGAGGTGGGTGGTCCTTGGACTTCCCACAGGGCAGGGAACCCTGATTGCTCTTTGGGCTGACGAGGGAGGGGGACTTGATTGGGGGAGGGGGAGGGAAAGGGGAGGCGGCGGTGGGGAAGAGACAGAAATCTTTAATAAGTAAGTAAGTAAATAAATAAATAGAAAAAAAAGAAAACATAAGTAACTTTTAACTTGAGTTATATGATGTCAGGGCCTATATTTAAAAAAAACATATACTCAACCCATTTGTAGCAGTTGACTGGTTTTATTTTTATTGATTTTATTGAGCTATACATTTTTCTCTGCTCCCCTCCCTTGCTCTTCCCTCCCCTTCAATCCTCTCACATGGTCTCCATGCTCCCATTTTATTCAGGAGATCTTGTCTTTTTCTACTTACCATATAGATTAGATCCATGTATGACTCTCTTAGGGTCTTTATTGTTGTCTAGGTTCTCTGGGATTGTGATTTGTAGGCTGGTTTTCTTTGCTTTATGTTTAAAAACCACTTATGAGTGAGTACATATGATAATTGTCTTTCTGGTTCTGGGTTACCTTACTCAGTGTAATGTTTTATAGCTCTATCTATTTGCCTGAAAATTTCAAGATGTCATTTTTTTCTGCTGCATAGTACTCCATTGTGTAAATGTACCACATTTTCCTTATCGATTATTCAGTCAAGGGGCATTGTTTACAGGTTCTGTCTATGAAAAAAAGTTCTGCTATGAACATAGTTGAGCTCATGTCCTTGTGGTACGATTGAACATCCTTTGGATATATCCCCAAACATGGTATTTCTTGATCTTGAGGAAAGTTGTTTCCTAATTTTCTGAGAAATCATCATGTTGATATCCAAAGGCCCAAACAGGGAACTCTCAACAAAAGAATCTAAAATGTCTGAGAGACACTTAAGGAAATGTTCAATATTTCTTTTTATTCATCAGAGAAATGAAAATCAAAATAACACAGAGTTTCTGTTTCACACCTGTAAAAATGGCCAATATCAAAATCACTGCTGATAACTTATGCTGGAGAGGATGTGGAGTAAAGGGTACACTCCTGAATTGCTGGTGGGAGTCAACTGGGTTAGAATTATAGAACTAGAAGCTTCCAAGAGAGGGAGATATAGTGATTCAAACTGCATAATTGATCAAATGTTTTCTTGCTTGGCTTCCACATCTTATAAAAATCTTCCCTCCCTAACGTTCAGAGAAGTTCAATTTCTAATTTGGAGTTTCTAAATTTAAAAGTAGCTGATTACTCAAATAATCTTTTTAAAAGCTGTAACATGGCTCAGTTTACTTTTTACATGCCAAAAGGAAGACATAAAATGTAAACGAGGCAAGAAAACAAATGTTTGTACCAGAGCTGAGACTGTGTGAGTGCTTAAAAAAACTGCTGAGCAGATAGTGAGAGCATCATTTGTTATTGTTTTTATTGAGTTATACATTTTTCTTTGCTTCCCTCCCTTCCTCTCCTCTCCTCATCTCCCCTTCCCCATAACCCCTACATTCCGAATTGACTCAGGAGATCTTGTCTTTTTTATTTTTCTATGTATATCCATGTATGTCTCTCTTAGGGTTTTCTTTGTTGTCTAGGTTTTCTGGGTTGTGGACTGTAGGCTGGTTTTTGTTTTATGTCTAAAAGTCACTTATGGGTGAGTACATATTTCATTTGTCTTTCTGGATCTGGGTTAATCTGGGTTCTCACTCAGTATGGCTTTTTCTAGATCCATGTATTGAGAGCATCATGTTTTTTTTTTCAGAAGACATCATATTTTAATATTAAAGTGACATGTAAATTTTGTGACTAGAGAACTGTGTATGTTTATTCTTTGTCTATATTGAGCCTATCAAAATAATATCCTTAAATTCTAAAATAGCTCTTAATTGTAGGATGAAAACCTTGATTTTAAGAATTCCAATTGATAATTTTAGATTGCTTTATCAATCCTCTGTGGAACTGTGAAAAGAAATAAACAAATCTCTCAGAGAAGGAAGAAAGAAGAACATGTTAATGTTACTAAAATTAATATATATGTATATATATTTGATTTCTAAAATATGTTTATTGTAGTTTGTCAAATATAATGAGTGTTTCTTACATATTTCTCTCCTATTCAGTATGTTCTTTCTTCTTTTAGTTGCCATGACCTAGTGACCTTATAAAATGACCATTTTAATTTAGGTAAAATAAAAGTAGTTAGCCCAGGTACACGAGTGGGGACAAGGTCAGTGTTGACCCAGGTGAACAAAGGTGAATACAGAGACCCATGGCTGCCGAGAATAAGGAATAAATGGTTGAGTGCCTGCCTGAGCATGATTGTACACCCCCTTGGAGACTCAGGGCATAGCATGGAAGGGGACAGGGAAAGAATGCAGGCACCAGAAGATGGGGGAAAGGTTGTGAAACACTCTCCTTTCTAAGCACGACACAATCATTGTCATTTTGAACTAATGGCGGATGCAATTACCTGCACTGGGCCTGTGCCAGACTGCCATTGTCAGCAATTAGTTGGGACTAGAGGAGGAAACTTATTGGGCTCTTCCTGCTAAACTCTCAGCTACTGAAGGATTCTGGAAGAGAGGGATTCATTGTCTACAGTTTTGAACCTACTTATGGTTTCAGCAGACGCCAATCGATAGCTTAAACACCATGGTCAGGCAGCCCACCTTGCTTAAATTCAAGGAGTTACAGAACAAAACAAGAAGACATAAGGAGGGTTGGAGTGATGGCTTAGCGGTTAAGAGCATTGCCTGCTCTTCCAAAGGTCCTGAGTTCAATTCCCAGCAACCACGTGGTGTCTCACAACCATCTGTAATGAGGTTTGGTGCCCCCTTCTGGCCTGAAGGCAGACACATAGAAAGAATATTGTATACATAATAAATAAATAAATATTTTTTAAAAAAGAAGATGTAAAATAACATCCTCATCTAGCCAGTGGGAAAAAAAAAGAAGATGTAAGGTGAAAAGGGATTTATTTCTAGGGAGGAGCAGGAGAAGGCAGGGGTAAAAGGTGAGAGCAATCAGAATGCATCTCATACATGTTTGGAAATGTCAAAGAACAAGTTTAATTAGTAATAATAAAAGCTATAAATGGAGCTTCGTAGGTCCTTCCTTAAATATATAATTTCGTAGTGTCTAGAGAAATGGTTGGCTAGCACTAATCAGACAGAAAATTTTTGTACTATTACAAGGAAAGACAAAGTCATGCGTGATGAATTTTAAGGACATGAACTTAACAACACATATGGTTCATCTTTGAAGCCATGCCATCTACATGGCACCCTTGGGGTGCCTTCATCCCAGCATCCCCACATAAGCTGACCTAGTCTAGAAGTGCACAAAGAATAGGGATACAAATAGACCAGAAGGAAGGTTGTCACCCCCTTGATACCCGGTCCTGTCTTTGATTTGTTAGAAAAATCTAAATCTATGTCCAAACATTCGTATTCATGTTGAGAAAAAATAGAATGGCATATTCTATTTATTCTGTCATTTGCTTACAATAAAGTAATGAAATACATTTCAGTGAAAAGAAAATGCTTTTCTGGTACCATCTTCTCTCCCAGTGACAGTGCATTTCCGGTTAATTCTCTAACAAAAGTCAGACACGGCAGCAGCAGCAAAGAGATATTAGTTGTTTCTCTGGGTCCGAATGAAAGAGCCCAGCATGTTTACTTATACTGGATAAAATATACCTAAACATAACCTTCGCTAATAAGGAGCTTAAGCCTGTATTTAAAGATCTCAGCAACTGCAAAGATCTCCCAGGAGCTGAAGCAGGGAGACTTTTAAAATCTAATTATTTTTAAATGATTCTCACCAGATGCTTCACACTTCGATTTGGTGCCTGGTGTCTCGGCGCTCCATATAAAAGCAGGTTAGCTGAGCTCTCCACTCTCCGCGGGTTGGCTGCAAAACCCACCTCCTAATTAATGGTAAGAAGTGACATTTGTGCCGAATACACCGGGACACTGATGCTCACGAGGTTGACTAATGTGCACCTCGAGCATTAAGTACTCATCTCTCATAAAGTCACCTGTCCCTCTCTGAGCAAGTTTACATCCTAGTGCAACCGTTTTCTTGATGTTAAAAGAAAAGTATATTTATCCCACCGGCAAATGAATTGGAAAAGGATCTGAAACTGGTTATGTCTGCTACCCAGGCATCATTCTTGAACTTAATAGGAGAAAGTTCTTATTTGGGGAGAGGTGGTGGTGGTGAGGAGAAAGGAAAATGAAGGAGGAAGGGCAGAAGCTGGACTGTGCAAAGCTGCGAAGTCTGCTCTGGGGAAGCATGAAGTACCAAGTGGAGCCCAGGCTAGTCCTTTCTAGACCCAGTCTTGCCATATTGAGTCTACAGCGTGAACTGTGGCTTAAACGGTAGGTAGCCCTTGGATCTCATGATACAGAGTTCTTCATGATACAGAGAATCCATTCTTTTAAAAAACAAATTGGCAACCAACCCCAGGTGAAGCCAATTACAGCAGAAATTTCAGTATATTTGAACTAGAGGGTAGATTAGGCTATATGTGCTCCCATTTTATTTGAATGTATGAAGCTTTGAAATATTTATATCATATTTTATGTTGAGAATATAAGATTATTAGTTGGCTGGTTTTATTAGTACCTTGATCTTTGAAAAACATAGTTATACATTAATTTTCCCTAATCATAAGTTTTCCTTTTTGTGAATTTAATCATGGTAAATTATGATTCAAAACCAATAACGGGAAAATTCCAGAACAAAAAAAAACAACTGTTATGGCTAAATTTAGTTGTTAAATTTAAATACCTGGGGGAAAGACCATCAACTGAGGAACTGATTCTATTGGGTTGGTCCCTGGTGATTTCTCTAAGGCATTTTCCTCTTTGTTGACTGAGGTAAGAAGGCTCAGTCAACTGTAAGCAATTGTAAGCAGTCAACTGGGCAGTAGCACCTGAAATGTGAGCCAATCAGAGGAAGAAAGTTAGTAAGTAGGGTTCCTGTCTCTGCTTCAATTCCTGCCTCAGGTTCCTGGCTACAGTTCCCGCTAAGCCCTCCCAAATGAACTGTAACATGTAAACTGAACACATTTTTTTCTTTCCCCTGGTTGCTATTGGTCATGGGGTTTATTAGAGCAATAAAAAGCTAACAAGAATGCAAAAACATTTGTGACCATTAAACAATGATTCATTCTGAGCAGTGTGATTAAATTGCTGCTATCCCACCCAGGATATGAATCATGTCTTTGTATCCATTGGATACTTTGGATCAACTGTCAACATATCAGTGTTCGTTTTCAAGCAAATCTTCTTTCGCTTCATAATGGCCCCAAAGAGCAAGGTCAGTGATGCTGGTGATTCTGAATCCTTAGAGAAACTGTAGTGATGGCTTTAGTTGAAAATGTGAAAGTACAGAAATTTATTTTAACAGAGAGATGGGGGGGCACCTAGAGAGACACATATCGAAACAGAGAGACAGAGAATGTGTGTTAATGCATTTTTACTAAAGTGTTTTATGTGCTATTTTATTAGTAGCTATTGTGATGAGGATGTATTCTATAGCAATAATATTGTAATTACATTTATTTTGGTTGGAACTGATTGAGTTGAAAACTATGGGCCTCGCAACCATACATGCTGTCCAACTTTAGCCAAGTATGTACAGTTATTGACACGGTAGGGATCAGCTTTTCCTCCTTTACAAGTAAAGACTCTGTGAACTAGTAATAGCAGCTGAGACTGATTTGCTAAAAGAAAAATACAAACACAAAGAGATTGTAAATCCAGATTTAAATCTTTTGTTCACATAATCAGATACAAGAACTCATGATGACATCAAGCCTCGTGCGACTTGCTCCGTCTCTTGTTTATCTCTCTCATGGCCTCATCTTTAGTCGGGTCCTCTCTCATTACTTGTGCTTGGAACTTTGAGATTTGTGGATATTCTTTTAGCCAGTTTAACAGATAAACAATTGTTTCTTTCCAGGAACTTACTGTTATTGCTCTTGCTCTGGCCAGCAGTGTAGAAGGTTCTAGTTAGCTAATCCGAGTGCTCCTGATTTCTCTGAACCCTTGCCAACTCTGTCAAATTAATTTTGCCTAGAAGCTGGCTAGGGATTGTTCTTGAAGGAGAAATCTTATGACTATTACAAAAAAAAGTGCAATCCTTATCTGGGGTGCCTTCCTTCCCAGGATTGCATTGGCGTGAGCCTTGCTTTAAAAGAGACATGTTAGAGAAGACATGGTGTCATTTCTTAGTGAACACTTTAAGAACCTGGTCATGCATTGCCATGCCTTTGGAGACAAGATCAGAAAACAAAACCAAAAAGTATAAGAAGCAAAGTTTTGCTGTTGTAAACCATTGGCTGCAGCATTTGTTACTAAAGTAATTCTCAGTTTAAATAGACTGACAAAATGAGGAAAAACAACAGATGTTCACAATAGTCTATTTAACTAGTAAATGCATATCTACTTTTGTTTTCTAACAAAACAGTTTCAAAGCTGTCTCCACCACATTTAATACTGCTTTAATTACACGTCTAAAGTGTGCTAACTTCCTGCCTAAGGAAAGGAAGCATGAACCGCCGTCCTGTTGCGTCCGCCTAGCCACTTACAGCCTCCACATTCAAGTTCAGACGTCTTGATGACAGCTGTTCTGGGTGAAGTATCTATTAAGCTCTACTGGTGAAATAAACTATGGTTAAATTATGTATTCAAATATGCTTAAATGATGTATTTAATCACTTCTCGTACAAGGAACGTACGTGATTTTAAAAAGAGAAGACACGATGATGAAAGAGACAGAAGGAATTTTTACTTTCTTCTCTTTGGAAACTGAGAAAAGCAATCGGGGTTTTAACAGGTTCAGGGCAAATAAGTACTGTGTCCTTCCCAGCATGATGAGGGACTTTGTCTTCTCTGAACGTACCTCTGTGTTTGTTTTTCATCTCCATTGTCCCATCTGAGACAGAGTTGGATGGGCTTCTTCATCTGAAATTGCCCTCTTCCAACAAACGCTAGATTCCACCTGCCCCTCTGTCAGCTATATAATCCTCAAACAGTTCAAAGTTACTTGTTTCCTACCCACAGGCTTCTCCTAGTCTTGGATTGTTTTCAGGAAAGTCTTTAACTAGAGCTGGGCTTCCTGGCACATGCCCTTAATCCTTAATCTGCCATTCAGGAGGCAGCCATAGGTGGATCTTTGACAGTTCCAGGGCCAACGAGGACTACAAAGTTAGATTCTGTATTACAAATTAAAGATGAAGGGCGTTATCCCAAACAGGAAGTGTGCAGGGGGAGATTTGTCATATCTGTCTTCCCTGAGGTTGCACCTTGACCCCCACACACATATCCACACACTCTTTGCTTTCCGTCTTCCCATTTTGGGAACAATATTTTAGTTTCAGCCCTCAGAACCTAATTTTATATATTTCGAGACTCCAGCCAGTTCCAACCAAGTCAGGAGAGAGCCAACTAATGGGAAGCTCTGTGGCAAAGCACAGAAATTTCCACAGAGTAGCCAGCGAACAGGTGCAGATTGTACCTCGCATTTCTTAAGCTTCACTGGTGATAGATTGAACTTCGCTGTTCTGTAACACCTCACCACCAAGGAACTTAAAAAGCTCAAACCAAAATTCTTTGGTTGAAAACAGAGAACTGTGGAGAGACCCATCTTATTTGAAGAGGAAAATAATTTTTTTCAGAGTCTAAATTAGCTCAGAAGAGTCGAATATACAAACTTTTGAGAGAATGAGAAGCAGAAATTCTAGGAATATGGGTAGCAGAAGCTAATAGCCATCACATTCGCCACGAGTGTCCGTAAGCAGGTCATGTCCACCTGATATCTTCATTTCTGCTTCACCATGGTTTTTGTCCATGGCCTTATAAGATGCCAAGGTTCTTAGGGAATAAGGACTTGAATAAAAAGCAGATAGCTAACATGTGCACCGAGGAAGGCTTGACAGTGGGTTTAATCTTTCTTACCAGTTAGAGATGCTCTCAGAGTCATTTGAATTTCAAATACACATGGTTATGTCACCTTAAAGCCAATGTGTCCCTAAGCAAACCGAATGCTCTGGTCATCCTTTGACCCCCTCTTATTATTCTTGTCTTCCCTTAGACCTTCCATCCACCTATTTCATTTCTCCATCTGCAGACTCCATTCAGTAGAAGCAGCTTTCTCCCTAAGAACAGACCAATGTGGAAATAACTTCAGTCGCTCCATAAACCATCTACTGCTGATTCTGCCTCCAAATTCTCTGTGAGGACACACCCTCCCTCTTGTGGTCCAAGGGTTATTGTTCTAGTCAAAGCCGTCTGCATTCTTTTTCTTAGTATGATTCCTTATGTATACTAGAACCTCCCACGATTCCTTCCTTATAGGTTATGTGCAATACGATGTGTGCTAGTCGAGTAGGCGAATTTGTGTTGATCCAAAAACCCTTTTAAGAGCAGAGGTCATAGCTGCCTTGACTGACCTCACACAACACCTGAGACAGCATATCAGAAACAAGTATTCGTGAAGAGACAAATCCACATGTATGTGGAATCTTATACAGATTCTGTAGCATCTCCACAGTCTCAGTGTGTGCACACTGTGCTGCTGTCCACTTTAGATGTGAATTTGGGTGGCAAGAAGGGAGAGACAGGAAGATTCTATTCAAGAAAGCAGGCTTGGTGGTACTTACCCTCAATCCTAGCATTAGGAGGCCGAAGTGTGTGATTTACCGCGGTTTTAGGGTCAGCTTGGGCTACACAATGAGTTCCAGGGTTGTCAGAGATATATAGCCAGACCTTGTCTGGGAAAAGGAAGAAAAAGGCTCCTAGCTTGGGAATAGCTTTTTAAATTGCAGAGTTGTACACATGCTGTTAGGGAGGAAAGATAGATGCGAGGTTGACCCAAAGGGGAAGAATTGACTGGAGATTTCCTTTGTTGACATTTCCTGTTCTCTGTGTTTAATGGGGCCTTTATCTGGGCCAGAGGCTTTCTCTGTGTGGGGATTACTGCAAAAGAGGAATACAGAAAAAGGTGAGAACATGACCAGAGCACAGAGGGAGAGCAGTGGCGACGGATATTTCCTGCTCTGGGCCCCACTTCTTAGATGGGACTTTTTCCATACACTCCCGGTAATTATTAGTCCAACAAATATATCATAAAGTTTTAGGGGAGAGGTAGGAACATTCAGTACCAAGTGCATTCACTTGTTATCCTTTGGGCCAAATCTCCTCTGAGTTAATTAAATTCAAATAAGTATCTTTCCATTTCTTGGGACTTCGGAGGAGGAGTCCAGAGCACTTCAGAAGCCACAGAACAGCCATTAGATGTTAATAACTAAGAACTGTTCCAACCTTTGCTGGTTTCAAATGAGAGGACCAGAGGCATAAAGCTCCACAGGGCATTGCTAACTTCCTGAGGCATTCAGCTGCTGAAAATGAATTCCTCGAATAATAGTTTCCTTTTCCAAAATTTAGCTGGATCAGATATTTTTAGTAGGAAGGTCCTAATGAGTCGCCACAGGAACATGAGCGGCAAGCGGGGACCCTGCACAATCAATCAGTGGAGGTGTGCCACCTTGCCGCTGCAGATTGGAATAAATAACCTTGGTGATTTATAGCAGATGGTTTTCCACTTAGCTGTAGCCCACCAAAGCACACGCTAGGCAGGGTATGCTGGGAAAAGTCGAGGGAGAGCCATTTCTGTCTTTCTTGATGTTTTCTAAAGGATCCATAACAATGCTTTGAGGATAGTTTCTTGGAAAAAGGTTTCCGAGTGGACAAAGTTCTATGTAAAGACTAGAGAACTGTTTATGGTCAGTCCTACGAAAAACAGATCAGTAAATATTGTTCCAGTCTCCAAGTAGGAAAAGCAGAAGGGACCTATTGTTAAGTGAAAAGTTTCAGGTGCCTGTAGACCAGGGCTTTAAGAATGGGAATGGTGCCACTGAGAAGCTAGCTCTAGTGGGCTGCTTTTGTAGATAAGTTTCTTTCCACACGCAAGGAGCATTGTCACACATTTCTTAATTGTGTGTATTTGTCCTTCCTCACCTGCCAGCCCACGGCCCCTAATTTTGAGTTTAATAAATGAATATTTGTTTTGATTGAACTGGCTATGTTCACATTGACTAAGATATGCACTTATAATTTGTTTCTTCGGACATGGTATTCATGCATCAGTCAACAGTCATCCCAAGATTCTTCTTAAACAAAGACTTTATTGAAAAGATAATTGGCTAGGCATAATAGCAAATTCATTAAACACAATGTTTGTCAGGGTGTCCATCTTTAAAATATGAACTCAAATGATCCCTAAGCCAGCAGGTTAATTTATAATTTGAACAAACTAATTTACAAAGGCAAAACCAAACAAACAAAAACAATAATAGAACAATATTTAGCATTTAAATTCTCAACAGACAAAATTTAAATACTACATTATGAATGTGCACGTATTTTTATTGTGTTGCTAAGTACTCAGCAAAAAATGTCAAATTTAATTTGTAATGCTGTTTTCTGAACTGAGATTAGAAGAATCCTATTGTTCTCTTGGTAGTCTGTAAAAACATAGGTTGAGGAACACAAAGAACAAAACACTGGCGAGAAGTAGAATTTATCTGAAATTTCCATTGAATTCACACTTTCCCATGGGGGTGTGGAACTGGTTATATGAGATCTCCATAGTGGAACTGAAGACAAGAGATTCTCTCTTAGTCAACAAAATACCCTGAGTATGAGTTATATCTTGACATTTGGCTAGTTTTATTAATATTGACATAAATTGTCCTCAACGTTTTGGCAGTAGAAAATAAGATACTTCTACTTTTTATATAATTGATGGAATATAAAGGTATTTAAGTTCAGGTTATTATGCCCAAATGCCTGTGACCATGAAGTTACGAAGATGGAAAGATTAAGAACATTTTAATTCAGGCACCAATGCAAGATGTTATAACTTAAAGTTAAAAAACTGTGTGTGGACAGGAAGGCTGGACTTAAATTGCTCCTCACAGGATAGTATCTGAGTTACAGAGTTGCAGCTTGAAGACAGAGATCAAGCTCTCAGGTCTGAGGAAGAGCTTCGTTAGCAAAGAGATGGTCAACAATAGCCAGATGGGGGTTGTTTCAGGTAAGAACCTTCAATTCCCTTCAGTTGTGAAGGGTCAGGAATGTTATAGTGTCAAGAAGGGAGCCGTAGACCCTTTAGTTCCAGAACACCTAGGTGTTCTTGCTCTTACAGGTTTTGTAACAGGGCTAGATAGTTCCATATCATGTAACCGGGATGCTATGAGCCAAGCAGAAATGAGAGTTTTAATGCAAGTTGCCTCAGGTCTGGGCAGCAGTGGGAGACGGCAGGCTGTGAGGGAAAGAACTCAGCTCCCTGAGTGCCTTAGCACCATAGTGTGTGTTCTTGTTGACTCTCTGGGGAGAGATACAGTAGGAAGTAGCCTGCGAAAGAAGGAAGCAGCTGAAGGACATAGGAAGTCTCTTCGCTTGGTTGCTTTGATGGGATAATAACTGGGAAAGATGGAGCGAGGGGAGGAGAAAATAGTTCACATCATTTGGCAAAATGCACAGAAAAGATACAGTCTGGGACCCTGTACTGCCCTTCCAAGGTAAAACTCCCCAAATCAAAGTACCCCCACTAGGTCCAGCTCCTAAAGTGCCACTATACCTTCAATGGTGCTCCCCAGGGACCATTTCTCCAAGTCTAGCTAGACTTTGAGAGCTCTCAAGTAGCTCTCAATAGAGCATTCAATTTGAAATGTAAAAATACATCTCCTTATTTATGTGTGTATGTATGTGTGTGCACACACGTGTGTGGGGAAAAGGTATGTACATGTGTAGGCAAAAGACAGGAAGTTGTAATAATGGGTCTGGGGATGAAGTTCAGAAGTGGGTTCTTGTCCAGTGTTCATGAGATGCTGAATCCTATCTTTAGCACTGTAAAGGAAAAAAAAATGAATGAATAAAGAAATAAAGAAGAAGAAATGGGCTGTAATGATAATACAAGCCCAACTGAGCAAGTAAGAATCTTTGATTCAGATCTCATGATATGATCAGAACAGAGAACTAATTGCTTATGGAGAAAAAATGGAAACGAATTCTGTAGAGACCATTGAAGAGCCTGGGCAAATATTGATGGCATTGTTGGAGTAAAGGGGAGATTCAACAGTCAGTATCAAGTTCTGAGTCGATGCTGAGACAGAATGTCTTGAAATGGGCAGATTGATTTTGAGATGCCTTGATTGCCTGTGAAAAGCCCTCTTTCCCACTTGTACCATTGTCCTTTTTTCCATTCATTCATACTTCAACTCATCCCATTCCAGTTTAATCTCCAACACCCCCAGTTAAGCAGTTTTCTTAAGAATAGGCAGAAAAGCCAGTGTCTGGATTCAGGGCTCTGTCTTCTAGCCTCAGCTTGCCTTCTAGGTTTGTTTGTAAAAAGTGAATTCAAATGGGGGTCTATAGATATGGGGACCTTCTAGCTACCTACCCAAATAAGAACATCATTCTGTAGAAAGGGCACTATTAATTATGATGCTCTTTCCCTGAACTATGCAAAATGCTTACCTCCAGGGTTAGGAATATATCAGGTCATGAAATTGCCCTAGAATGGGTGAGTTCTAGGGCCACGAGAAGAGTAGGGCTGCTAACAAGAATGACGCTTGACAATGGAATCAAGGGCATAATCCTTTCAAGACAGCAGTAGTTAAACGGTTCCCTCAGGATTGTATGTGTTCTGTGATAGCAGTTTCCCTGAGGAAGTTCCAAGTAGATGAAGGAAGGAGGGATGTGGGGATGCAGGCAGAAGCATAGGATCTATTCTAAAGCTGTTCAGAAGATATAATTGATGTGAGAGGTCCTTTTGTTTATGTATTGTTTTTATTGGTTAATGAATAAAGAAACTGCCTTGACCCGTTGATAGCAAAGCTTAGGTAGGTGGTGGGGGGTGAACTAAACTGAACACTGGGAGGAAGAAGGACGAAAGTCAGAGAGAAACGCCATGGAGCCGCCAGAGTCAGACATGCTGAAACTTTGCCGGTAAGCCACTGCCATGTGGCGATGTACTGATTAATAGAAATGGGTTAAGAGAATACAAGAGTTAGCCAATAAGAAGCTAGAGCTAATGCGCCAAAAAGTGATTTAATTAAAACAGTTTCTGTGTGATTCTTTCAATTCTTAGCTAGCCAGGGCACCCGGGAACCAACAAGTGCCTTCCCTCCTACATAAAATTCAAAGAATAGAGACAGTCTTTAACCTCAACTGCTCTCAAGAGCTACCCCAGAATAGCAAAATGATGGAATTAAGATGAGTGATAGCCCCTGGATTTCATATATTAGTGAAATGGGAAAATATGTGTAGTTATGAAAGAGGAAGAAAGATATTTTGGACTCATTTCATTTTTTATCTCTAAATCTATGTAGAAAAACAAATAAAAACACCCGAATTGTAATGTTAAAGAGCTCTTGATGTCTGAGGCTGAGTGAAGGCTTAGATCAATGCCAGACTGAAATCACGAACATTTCGGTGTATTTTTCAAAAAGCTTCTCTTGTGGGAAAGATGAACACCTGGATGCTAATATTGTTTTTAAAAACTGAAATATATCTTGGCATGAGTTTTAATGTGCTGTATGTATGAAGAACCACTGACTGCATCTTAGGAGGGTTTGTTCTGCAGTGCCTTGACCCTAAAGTTTTATTTTTCTTAAGTTGACCGTCAAGATGTTTGTTCTTCCAGTTTGCAGTTTTCAAATGCCAGATCATTTTATGTGGACAATATTGATGTCTTGAAGCACTTCTAAAGTAATAGAACATCTGAAGATGCTATCTTAATGGGGCTGAGAGCCACTTCACTGTCTAAAGGAGGAAACCATCCCAACATTATATGAACTTGAAACTCTGAAAATGTACATTTGAAAAACACTGGTAATACTGCCAGATTCTGTCTTTATGCTTTTTGCTTGTGATAAAGAATATTTGTTAATAAGTAATAAATACATAGGCAGTTACTTTTTCTTCTAATCCCCAAGTTATATTATTTTCAAAATACTGTTTTACTTACATATTTATTATTCATTCATTCATTTATGTTTTGTGGATGTATGCATGTGTGTCTGTCTGTCTGCCTGTCTGTCTAGTTGTCAATTCTTTCCTTCTATTGTGTGGGTCCAACAGATCAAATTCAAGTCTTCAAGCTTGGAGGCAAGCATCTTTATGTATTGACACATCCCACCACCCTAAAATCATTATTCTCAAGATTATCAATTTATGTACTTTGAAACCAAAGTTTCTGTTTAGTTGCATCATTTATACTACCTACTTGTAATTTACTTCTACATAGCTAATAAAAACAAACCCTTCAAAAACTGATATATTGTTTTTCTTATTGCTATTACAAATTAACTGACAAGAATATATAACTTAAGGGAGAAATGTTGTATTTTGGTTTTGTCTTGGGGTTTCTATTTCTATAAAATATCATGACTGAATGCATCTTGGGGGAAGAAATGATTTATTTAAGCTTATAAGACTTGGGTCATACTCCATCAGTAAAGAAAGTCATAGCAGAAACTCAAATAGGGCAGGAAACTGGAGGTAGTGGCTGATGCCATGGTCATGGAAGAGTGTTGCTTATTGACTTGCTCCTCATGGTTTTCTCATCCTGATTTCTTATAATACTGAGAACCACCTGCCCAGAAATGGCACTGCCCACAGTGAGTTGGATCCATCAATATCAATCACTCAAGAAAATGCACTAACTTGGCCACAGGCCATCAGATTATGTAGGTATTTTCTCAATTGAGATCTCTTCTTCTATAAGGACTCTAGTGTATGTCACAGTGATATAAAAATCTCCAGCTCAGACTCACAATTTAATATGCAGGCCATCATGGTAGGGAGGGCATGGAGGAATTTACCACTGCATGGAGCTGCAGAGAACGAGTGTGGGACTGCTGTCTCACATTCTGATGGACCAGAAAAGCAAAGAGAGCAGGCTTGGGCTAGGACTCAACACACAATCCCCACTTTCATGACTGCAAGAAAGGTGCTGAGTAACATATTCCACAGCTTAAAAAGTGGTACCCTTAAAGTGTTGAAACATGGTGATCCTGTCTGGTACATCTCATATTAAAAAAAAAAAATCCACTTTTATTTTATGTGCATTGGTGCTTTGCTTTCCTGTATGTCTACGTGAGAGTGTTGGATCTCCTAGAACTGGAGTTACAGACAGATGTGAGCTGCCAAGTAGGTGCTGAAAATTGCACTTAAGCACTGAGCCATTGCTCCAGCCCACAATATTTCACATTTAAACCATATGAAATGTCATACATATCTTCTGAACTCCCAGAAGTTGGCTCTTCTTTCAACTAAGTGGAGAATAATAAACAAAAGCATAAAAAGTACATGGACACAACACCAAATACTTTAAAACAATAGAAATGAAGTTATCTACTGCCTGTGTTTGCCTGAATATTATAATATCTAGAGGAAGAAGGTGTAAAGCCCAAGTAGGGAGCATATTTAAGTCGGTATTGTGACTATCTCAGGCCTGTGGTATAATCTGAATTATATACATATACAGAATATGAAGGGCCTAAGCATTTAGTTAGAGCAAGTACTGTCATAGTTTTGGTCCCTAGGAAAAAAAATGATGACAAAAACGTCATGGTGTTTCCTTAATTTTTATCTAAATAAAATGGAGTGGGTATTTGTTTTTGTTTTGTTTCATTTTGTTTGTTTGTTTTTTGTTTCTTTTATTCTTTCTTTTTCTGCATGGACACAGTAAATAAGATAGTTTTGAGGTTCCAGAAAGTAAAATAATCTTCCAGAAAAAGCTAAGAATATTATTAAATGTCATTAAAAGACCTAAGAAGCCCTCATGAAATATACAATAGACCAGGTGTCTAAAACTACTGATACCTGAAGAGAGAGGAGAATGCTGGATTTTATTCTCTTTGACTCATGGTTAGATTAAACACTGATAGAAAACCAAGAAACTCCAAGAAGATAGTATCAACCAACTAGTGCTAGATACTACCAACGAGCTTCAGAATCTACAAGGAACTCATTGCCAGGACACTGGCATAATTTTATTTTATATTATTTGTTTGTAGTAGGTGAAGTTCATTATTTTTTATACTTAAAATTTCAGTAAATAATGAAATTTGGTAGGAAAAATTAAGTGAATTTGAAATAAAACCCTCTCAAGTCTAGCTGTGTCGTTATCCAGAGGAAATCCAATCAATGGGTTCGCATAGCTGTAACCTTAGGCTTTATTTTCATTGGACAAATCCTAGTTAGTTATTCAAGAAAGGGGAAATGAATCTCCATCACTGTCACACATCTAATCAAAAATGCAAGATTAATAGAGAAAAAAAACAAAGAAAATGAGCTTTAAGAAATAATTGTCTTTAGATTGACTATTTCTATTGTTTTACTGTATTTCTGTAATTTCTGAATTGGCTTTCTAACAAAATGAAAACTGGAAGTCTCATCACAGACCAGCATATATTGTATGTGCATCTGTTCCATGCAAGGAAAATGAGCCTCCTCAAACATCAAGCACCACTAAGATCTAGTTGTTTGTTTTGTCTCTGTCTTAGTTAATGTTCTGTTGCTGTGAAGAGACACCAGGCCCAAGGTAATTTATAGCAGAATGCATTTAATTGAGGTCTTTAATTATCTTTAATTAATTAATATATTTCCTGAGAGCTAATACCTGATCATCATGGTGGAAAGTGCGGAGGCAGGCAGACAAGGATGGTGCTGAAGCAATAGCTAAGTTTAGCATTTGCATTCAATGACCACTGGATCCATAATCAGAGGTAGGGTGGGGATTTGAGGGTGTGGGACCCAGGTGACAAACCTCTTCCTAATCCTTCCCAAACCATCCACCAACTAGGAATCAAATATTAAAATATGTGAGTCTATGGGAGCCATTTTCCTTCAATGTTTTAAAGTGTTCTGGGATCTCTGGCCTTAGCATCTCAGTCTTTTTCAAAATTTCCCAACCTAAAAGAAATCATACTTCAGTTAAATGGCAGTAATCTGTCTTAGTTTTGTTGTTTTGTTTTGTTTTCTAATGAGTAAGGCAATGTCTATGCCAAAGGATACAAGAATGGCTTGAAATCGGCTGCTATTTGCATTTGGTGATGGGTCTGATATCTCTCTCACACAAGGGGTCATGTGATACCCACAAATTACTCATATTGTGGACACGGTAATGCTAGTGATTCTCCTGAGAACATTGTACCTGACCCACTGAAACAGCCTGGCCCATAATACAAAGGTCAAATTGTGTTTTTTAGTATCTTTAATTGGAGCCAGATATCTCATGGAACGTCCTTGAACCCATCCTGTAACAAAATGTGTGTGTGTGTGTGTGTGTGTGTGTGTGTAAGCAAACTTCAGTGTTGTTTGCTTTGTTTCAGTTAGATTTTTTTGTGTCTGTAGTTCTCTCTCTGTAATAACAAGGCCACTCAGTTACAGGAGAAATCTGAAGTTACATTAAACCGTCCTTTTCCTTTTGGAAAGGTAATATTATTTTGAACCACATTTTTGTTTACAGTAACTATATATCCCCAAGGATGCATTAGTTCACAGAAGATGAGCAGAACTGTGTGTGGGTCTCTTTGTAGGTAGCCCCTTGAGACTAGTTTGACATATGACCATGATTTATGACAATGTATACAAGGAGTTTGTGTGCTGGATGGGAAAAAACAGGTATATGGCAAAATCGTACCCTTGGAGAATGTGCAATTTCTAGAAAAGGCACAGTGTAGGAATTACTAACAACTTTCTTCAGACAGGAAATAGCAAAATTCAGCTGTGTAGACAAGAATGGGCAAAACTAGTTTGGGTCACTCTTTTGAGTCCCACATGAATAAGAAAGAGCCTGCTTAAATGTGGGCCCATTCAGGACCCATAACCACTACCTTCATTGTATAAAGACTGAGTAAGATCAGAAATAAATAAGAAAGTCCTGAAGAAATTATTATTTAAATCATTTGTTTGCAGATAAAACTTTTTTTTCAAGAGCAAACTAATTATATGCAAAAATAATTACTAAACTCAGAGTATTAAACACACAAGCCTCATATGACAACTCATGACTGTCATCACAGCTCTCAGGACCCAAGTCAGAGGATTTCTGTGACTTCAGGGCCAGATTGGACTAGAGAAAGAGACCTTGTCTGAAAACAAACAACAGACAAACAAAAATAAATAAATATAGCAAGTATCTAAAAATGTACAAAAAATGCTTTTTATTATTCAAAGAAGAGCTAGTAACTTCTCCAAAATTACCAAAACTAATTATCTCATAATTCAATGAATTTTACGAAATAATTGTTCAATATAACACGTGCCTTGTAAAATGTATTTTAAAAACTTCTTAGCCTCCAGCATTAGACAATAGCTTCATGTTTTTACAAGTGCCACCCTGCCATGCCTTTATCTCCTGTTTCAGACATAAATTACCTTTAATTTAAAATAAAACAAAACATGTTTGTTGACCCGAGGAAATTCCTTTCAAAGGAGAGATAATAAGCAGATTTTTAATGACACAATATCAGAAAAAAAGTCCATTCCCCATAAGTTTCTTCACAGATTCAATGTATCCACTCAAAAATGATAATAATAAAAGCAAAGCTTTTCTGTATTATTTGGCAAGTTAATTCCAAAGTGTATTTGGAAGAGCCAAGGGCAAGCAGAATGGGAGCTTATCACTGGAGATATCAGACCTTGTTGTGAAGCAAAAGTAATTAAGATGGAACAGGGTATGTCCGCAGAGACACAGCTAAGCCAAGAAAGTGAGAGAAACCTAGAGAAACTCACTGACATGTATAGAAATCAGTAATTAATGAACCAGGGCTTGTAGCTCTGCAGTGAAGAAAGGGGCTGTTTATCAACGGTGCTGGCACATTTAATTACAGATTCCAAATAATGGAACTGGGATTGCCAGGTTGCACGCTGACAAATCTCAATTTAGGGCAGATTAAAGGCTGGTATTTTCAGGTGCAGCTCTAAACTCTTAGAAGACAACATGAGCAATGTCTTAATTACCTCAAGGTAGGACAGTTTGAAAAGGTGACATAAAAGAACCAACCATAAAAGACATCAAAAGACAGATGAAACTCTTACATTCTGATGAAGAAGTTCTGATCATCCAAGGGGGCGATTAAAATGTTAATGGAAACAACCTCCAATAGGAAGGGTGTATTTGCACATTGCAAAAGTGAACAAAGATTTATACAAATCTCTGACATGAATTAAATTAAATAAGTGAATTAAAAAGTAACAGGCAGTAGACAAGTATCAGAATTTATCAGAAGATATCAGAATTTATCAGAACATAGCTAAGGATAGAGTGAACATTATCTGAAAAAAATGCTAGCTCTCATTAGAAATCAGAGAAATTCACATGTGCAACTGAGACACTCCTGCCTTCCCTTATTCTTAGGATGAGAATAATTCTTTTCAGCTGTATTTTCCACAGTCTGTTCTGTTTTTCTACATTCTTTCAAATTCTAATTCCTTGCCTTTCTATTTCTTCCTTTCTTCTCATGCTTATATCAGTTTCTAATGGATTTAGCAGCAAGGAGACGTTCCTGTTCAACTTGTACAAACTCGTGAAAGCATAAAAGGATGGAAATGGCAATGGAAATTTCAGACTACCAGATGTCTGCGAGGATATGCAAGAAATAACGCTGCATAAAATTGACCCTAGCCTAGTTTTAAAGTAGAAAAACACTCCTTTAATCCACACAGGTAATGATGGATGGTTAACTTGCTACTAATTTGCTGAAAACTCAAATCAGAAAATGCAAACAACCCAGACATTAAGCCTTCCATGAGTGCATGACATTCAGCAGAGTCTGGCACCCTGGTACTTGGCTTCTCAGGACTCCTCCAGGCTTTTTCCTCATCAGTGTAATAAGCTTTTCAGAACTCATGAACTCTCCTGCTCTTTGCAGGTCTAAGGTTACATCTCTGTGTTTTCACAGCAAAGGATTGTTTACTTCTGTAAGAACAGATTGGATAGCTGTTATGAGGCCCCCACTCTTTTCTCTATCCTCTTTGTATCTAAGGGAAGCTCTTCCCACCACTCATCTTTCTCTTCCTTCCCTCTTCCTCTGATCCTCTTCGCTGTCATGCTCACTACAGAATTTACAAAAACTACTCAGATAAAATCTCCAACCTTTATAAAATACAATTCTGGAGACTACTGAAAAGCACAGATAGAATTTTATAACAACTGCCTAAATATTAATAAAATATAGTAACTTATAACCCTACTTCTACCAAGGTACACCAGAAATCTCTTTGGCTTTTCAGTTTTAGGGTTTGTTTTGCTATGAGACAAGGTCTTCCTATGTAGCCCTGGATGTCCTGAAACTTTCTTTGTTGACCAGGCTGTCCTCAAAGTCATTAGAGATCTGTAGACAAAGACTACTTATTTGTTTCCCAACCACCAGACCGAAAATAATCACACAGAAACTGTTTTAATTGCAACACTCTTTCTCCTTCAGTGGCTACATGGCATCTCTTTTACTCCACCTACTCTCTCTCTATGTATCTCTTTGGATTTTCCACTTGGCTTTACTCTGTTAAACCATTGGCTGAAAGCAGCTTCTTTATTAACCAATGTCAATAAAACATATTCACAGCATACAAAGGGAAATCCCACATCAGAGATCTACCTGTCTCTGCCTCCCCAAGTCTGGAATTAAACGTGTGTGCCACTATAACAGGTCTCATAATGAACAACTGATCAATCTTTTCTGTATCAGAAATAGTCTCTAAAGTTATGAGGAATTTAAAAACAAATATTTTTATTTATTTTTTGAAAATATTATATATGCATACAATGTATTTTGATCATATCTGTTTATCAACTGCATCCTAATATTCACCTGGGTTATACTCAACACATCTCCCTTAATGCATTCTTTCTTCTTTCCTCCCTCCCTTCCTGCCTCCTTTCTTTCTTCTTTCCTCCCTCTCTCACTCCCTTTCTTCCTTCCTTTATTCCTTTCTTTCACCAACTGAGTCGAATTAGCACTAGAGTTTTTCTTAGTTATTAACACAATTTCTCACAACCTGGCTATCAACAGACCTCCCATTGACTTGTACTTTGTTCTGCTGTTTCTTTGTCTCCTCAGAAAGGCACCTGACAGGTTTTGCTCTCATCTGTCCTTCATGGGCAGGTCACTGATCAGTCAAAATGCTAACCTCAGATGTTGACAAACCTTTATTCTTGTGGTGAGAGAGTTAGAAGTGGGGAGAATGGTCTCTTTTCTAACACAGCCTTCCTTATCCCAAGTGAACACTCATGAACATTTCAGCTCTTCATAAGTAGGTTTGGACTGAATCTGGGCAAACAATGGCCTCATTACTGGCTGAGGTTCATGCATGAGAGAAATTTCCTCTCTTGGGGGATGGAGCCTCATGACATTCTCCTAAATTCTATCCCTCCTAGAACTTTGAACAATTCTCTGTATTATTCTTCTTCAGTCTGTCCTCTGTGTTATTTACCTCTAAAAGTTAATTTATAGATTAGAACTAGAACAATTTGACCTTTTGCTCTCAGCTCTCTATATTGTCCTTCTTTTCCCTTGGCATCCAAGTCAAAAGTCATGGCTTTTTGTGTGTAAAGATGCAGGGAAATCAGGAAGGAGAAAATAACCTGGCATGCCCCGCCAAGCCTGGAGATCTCATTAGTTAATTAGAGTGACCCATTAGACTGAGAACTCAAACCTAATATGTGATCTTCATGAAAGATACTGATCCCTTTATCCCAAACAGAAGAAGGAATACTGTTTGCATTAATTTAATACTTAACTCATACTCTCTGATCCTTCTGGGGTTCTACTCTTGATTTTTGTTTATCTATAGTACAGTGTTCTATGCTGTTTTCATTTCACATGAACACAATGCAAAACATTAGACAACCGCACAAAACTATAAAAATGCAAATAAATTGTGTTGAAATTTTATCTTCCTGAAGCAATTTCTATTAAATATCCTGTCATCTCTATTTCATGCCTCTGTAATGAAAATACAAAGGCAAACATTGATATTGATTACATGGGGTCATATATTTCTGTATAAATTTTGAAAATGTAAATTGACTATTAAAAATAGTCTCCACAAATGCTTGTATAAATTTCTTCATTCTTATATTGTTCTTTGAAAGATTTTTATTGTGTTATGGTAGGTATACTTTTCTTGCATTTTATATGTGTGTGTATATATATATATGATTCCATGAGTGTACCACATGCATGTAGTAGCTCAAAAATGCCAGGAGGGCAAAGCACCTCCCTGGGAACTATTGTTGAAGATGGTATGGGTCATCATGCAGGTGCTGTGAAATGAACACAGGTCCTCAGTAAGAGCAGTAACAAGAACTCTTAGCTGATGGGCAAGCTATTTTTCTATCTCTTTCTTTCCCTCCTCCTTTAGTCATCCTTCCTTCCCTCTGTTCTTCCTTCCTTTTTGACACTATAACTTCAAAGTAGTCTTAATAACAAGTAACTGCTGTGAGATAATGCTCTTGTACATTGTAAAGATTTGTCATTCATATTAATTTAATAAAATGCTGATTAGCCAGTAGCCAGGCATGAAGTATATGTAGAGCAACCAGACTAGGAGAATTCTGAGACGAGGAAAGAGAGATGCAGTGGCTACCCAGACACAGAGAAAGCAAGATGAGAATGCTTACTGAGAAAAGGTGCCAAGTCACGTCCCTAAACATAGATGAGAATTATGAGTTAATTTAAGTTGTAAGAGGTAGATAATAATAAGCCTGAGCAACAGGCCAAACAGTTTATAATTAATATAAGCCTCTGTGTGTTTCTTTGGGACTGAACATCTGCAAGAGCAGGAGGAACAGAATCTTCTGTCTACAAGTAGCCTGTATTCTCTTGTACCCACATTACCTAAATTAAACATAAATCATCACCCATATGCTATCTGTTGAAATAGGAGCGGCGGGGCTGCGTCCCCAACACCCCGGCCACTTAGCTAGCTCATGCCCGAAATAACAACACACAAACAGTGTTCATTTAAGAACTGCTTGGCCCATGAACTCTACCCCTTACAGGCTAATTCTCGAACCTGGACTAGCCCATTTCTAATGATGTGTGTAAGCACCCCAAGGTGCGCTTACCGGGAAGATTCTAGCCTATGTCCATTCTGGGTTGGAGTTGCCTGGGAGAGCTGAGCATGGCGTCTCTGCTCCAGAGAGCAGAGTTGTCGGGTCTGTCCAGGAGCAGAGCAGAGTCTGACCTCACTTCCTCTGCCGCCCAGAATTCTATTCTGTTTACTCCTCCCACCAATGCTTTAACCTATGAGGCCAAGCAGTGTGTTTATTACTTAACCAATGAAATCAACAGATTGATATATGACACTCCCACATCACTAGTTTTCTCTTCCTGATTGACCTCCTACAATTACATTCTTCTATACAGACACTAGCCATCTCCCTCATTTTATCCAACTTGATATTTTCAGTGTGTGTCTTCTATATGTTTGTCATGAATCAAAACATTCCATATTTTTCTAAGATTCAAACCAGCATGCAAAGATTCACTATATACATTACTATGGAACCTCTTTTAATTCACTTGATATAGATCAACATGAACAAGCTAAGTTTATTCATTTTTGGTATTATACAGTATTATCCTGTGTGGATACACATCAAACTGTCAATTTCTCTTTCAAGGGGCATTCTTATTAACATTTTGTTTTCCTATAGTATCCACTGGAAACATATTCCAAGTCTAGAGTAAGAGCAGTAGGTAGCTGAGAATGTGGACCTTGGTCTCAGACAGATGAATTTGAAGTTTTGCTGTACCACTTAACTGTTACATTCATTTGAAAAATTATTGAGACTCTTTATATCTCAGCTTTTCATCTTAAAATGGACACAATAACAATTGTCTCATAAGTATATAGAGAAAAGAATTAGGTTTAGGGCATTGGCATGATTCTTTTATGGAAACATTTTCTTAATAGGAAACATCATTTAATAGGAAGAACCCTCTGTTGAGATCTCTCTGAATGCCCATCCTGAGGTCTTTGGCATTGTTTCCCAGGCAGGCCTTTGATTCAAAGTTACCTGCTCTAAATATGCCTTCTGCTGCTGTTTTGTCTTTGCTTCCCCATGCCAGCTTTAGAAAAGAAAATTAATTCTCTGCTTTCTATTGGCTCCAAACAATTTTCAGTACAGTTTCACCTCATTCGTCTTTGACATGTCAACTGCTGGTTGCTGTCTTTCAATACACATAAGAGCTCTTCTCTTCCTGATTGTATATACCACAGGGCAATTTCTTGTCCATTATCTCTTGGACCATCCTCCATGTCCTTCCCCAGCCTCTTCTTTCCTACCAGAGACTGGGCCCTTTCAGTTCTTACAATAAGCTAGAATCTCTTGTCCACTTGCTGCTGCCCTTACAGAATGTTGTGCTCTGCTTTTTCCTCATGGTAGTACAGTTTATCTTTTGTTTTTCTCAATTTAAGTATTTATTTGAGAATTTTATATATGAGTACAATATATAAACCATTTTTACTCTTTCCTCCCCTCAATAACCCCTATGTTTTCTTCATACACATTCCTCCTCAAATAAATTATTGACCTCCTTTTTAACTATTGTTCACACACACACACACACACACACACCTTTTTTAGTTCATTTGGTGTTGCTTGCATATTTATGTGTTTAGGCTGACCTCTTGGTATGGGATAATATATCAAGAGTTTGTCATCCTGGAGAAGACTGATTATTCCTCTCTCAGAGCCATTAATCACCTTTAGCACTTTTTCTAGGGTATAGCCCTTAGCAGACATCCCCTCTCCACATCAGCAAGTAGTTGGTGTTGTCATTATGCAGATCTTGTTTTAACGGAGCACATTGTTGAGATTTCATGGCTGCAGCTTCTCTGACATGTATATTGGTCACTATCTGACAGCAGATTGCCTGTCTACTCTTCTGAATCTTAAAATCTCTCCGCTCCCTCTACTGCAATGTTCTCTGAGCCTTAGTTGAAGGAGTTGTGTTGTAGATGTGTCCCTTGTGGTTGGGCACCTCACACTCTGTAATTGACCAGTTTGTAGATTTCTGTAATTGTCTCTGATCGTTGCATAAATAACTTCCTTGATGAGAGGTAAGAAGGATGAGCATTTATAATACAGGTAGAAATTCTACTGGCTTAGAAACATGGTAATAGTAGGAACAGGTTCTGTTCTAGGGTCTGAGATATCACCAGCCATAGTTTTGAAATATTAGGCATGAGTTCGTGAATTCTCTCCTACTGAGTGAGTCTCAAGTCCAATTAGACAACTGGTGGTCTCCCCCAAAATGTTAAGTGACACTATTACAACATTGAACTATCCCCTAAACCTAAATACCGCTTACTCAGGGAGGCAGCTGCTGATCCTTCAGCCTCCTGGGTTCAGAGTCAACAGCTATCCTTCATGCATATTTAATCACACATCTGTTGCATCTTTAGGCCCACTCAAAACCTCCAAGTTTCATAAGAATCAGAGACATTATTTTTGAGATAGGGTCTCAGCATATTGGCTAGGTCAGCCTAAAATTTTTATAGCAGCCCAAGCCAGTTTCAAATCCCATGATTTTCCTGCTTTGCTTGCTTGTGTCCTGTGATTACGGGCATCAGGCAGCAGGAAGAGTTTCTTCCTCACTGTCACACTTGCGTAATTAGATTATATTAATTGAGTACTGCATAAAATTCCAACATGTAACTCAAAAAAGGGGGTATATATGGTTGACCTGAAATAAATTTGGTTTTATACTGAAAGATGCATTGGAAGTTGCCTCTGTAGTGAGAGCATCCTTAGCTTTAAAGTAAATGGATTTTGAGTTTTGTTGGTAGTCAATAAATATAGTTATAATTTGCCTTGTAAATCACAGAACAGAGTTTTGAAAATATTTCAATACTCTGACATTCCTAAATGGAAGTTTTCTTTCTGAAATTGACCATATTTCCTTGTGAGTACCAATATTCCTGAAGAAAAGATAATATGTCTTCCAATTCGAATGATTTATTCTCTGTATAATAATAAAAATTTATAAGATCAAAGCAAAAAGACAATATAGATTTAGTAGACTATTTAATGAAAGCTTCTTTATGTGTTATGGCTTCCAGGTAGCTAATGTTCTTTTTTATTGTATGATGGAGAACACCCATTCAGATACCACAGGGATGCAAGCTTCAGTTCCTAGCTCAAATTCCAGAAAGTGTAGCTTCCTGAAGAGCAGGCTGGAAATACACTGTGGGGCCATTCCAATAGGGGCTAGTGGAAATCCCTAAGATAATTCAGAGAAGAAGTACTCATCTCAGAGAAAGCATCTCACAACCAAGCTAATTCACTCTGCGAAATTTAATTTCATTTGCTTCTAAGAAATAGAAATCCCTGCATCTAGCCATTAGACAGGAATAATAATCTTTATTATTGGTAATATTGGATACTTAATAACAAGTTCTGGAAAGTGGCTTATAAGACATTAAAATTAACACTGTTCATAATATGACTTTTTAAAAAGTGCAGAAAGACAAGAAAAATAATGTGAATGCACTGTACAGTCTATAGGGGAAAGTTTTAATATGGGTTTTATGTATTTAAAACAGATGTAGAGACTTTTTACTTCATTTTGGTATGAGTTTTCTACCATTATTAGTGTCTGAGGCTCCACCTCATAAATTATTACTCTTTACTACCTCTTCTCTGTGTGAGAAATCCACCATGCATGACTTCTGGAAGCACTGCCTCGTAGAGGGTGTGGTGCGTGCACAGCAGTGAGGACCTGCCTGTAGTGAGCCAGCCACGGGTATTCTGCAGTGTGAATTGATGGCGTGTCTAGGCTTACATTTCATAAGACTTAGAAAAGCATTGCTGAGCCAGCTCCTTACACAATCACACAGGAGAAGATTAAACATGAAACAGGCTGCCAATTATCTGTCCTCCCTTCTTACCTCCTTCCTTCTGTCCTTCCTTCCTCTCTCCCTTCCCTTATTCCTCATTTCCTTTCGCCCACTCTACTTCCCCTGTCTTCCTTTCTTCTCTCTCTACTGTTCTATTATCTGTCCATCCTGTTTCTGCCTCTCTTTCCCTCTAGCATGCTCTCATAGATAATTCTCATTTTTGTCATTCACCTGTAGCATTGTCTCATGAATGTGAAACAGTGCTGGTGATGCTTCCTGTCTGTTATCTCAAATAGTAACCAGCAGCCCCATATGAGCTAGGGAGTTCCTTCCAACTCTGAGCTCTTGAAATACAATTTAGTCATTGCATTTTAAACGTGTGTTTACATAGCTACGTTTGGATAGTGATTTGGGCATAAGTGAATAAAATTCTACCCTGACCCTTGGAATGCCACAGTACCTTCTGTAGCAACAACATTCTACAAGAGATATTCAGAGAATTAGTTGATTGGAAAGTGTACTGTTCTTTACCAAAAGTTATCTCAAGAAACAGGGAATGCAATGGAAATTCAGGCAGATGTAGCAAATTTATAAATGCACAATCCATGATACATGCGAGCTAGCAAAAAGGACATTACTTACAAATACACCCAACAATTCTAAGAAATGTGGTAGGTTTTCATCAAATAATTTGTGCATTTAATATTTATATTACTCCAAAATAATTGTATTAGCCGAACTTAGACCTGATTTCTAGCTTGGCCCTTTGACTATCTAACTATTTGAGGCTGCATGACCTATGGATGTTTCTTGATCTTTGCCCTTTAGGGTAGATCAGTTTTATCAAGAGAGTCTCTCAAGATGGCGCCCAGCCACTGTGCTCCACCAAGTCCTCTGCTGTGACAAAATAGGCTTTTCTCTATCATTGACTAGTCCTTTGAAAAAAGTTGTCTCATGAGAACCTTGAGTTGAATTTTAGGTTGTGAAGGCTGTGAGCTGCGCTAAGGGTGAGAGTGAAGGCTCTCCACTGCCTTCCTTATTGGAAGCTGCTTCTGAGACTCTCCTCCCCACCAAGGAGCTCCATGTCCAAGCTTCTTGGCTTCCCCGTCTTCATTTCTGCTCTTCCATTGTCTTCTCGCTTTCCGTGGTTTTTCTAAAGCTCTGATGCTTCTCACTTTGGGATAAAAACCGCTTCTTTGTCCTGCCTCCCTTCTTCGCCATCACTCAGAAAGGCAGCCATCAGTCTGTCATCTCCAGATGGTTTTTATTTTTACAGCATACTCATGTCATACACGCATTAACTTTCAAATCTTAACCCAGGAGATGGGAAACCACTGTCATCCGGGTTGGTACTGGATCCTGACCATGTTTTAGTGTTTTCGGTGTTCCCATTTGAGAAGCAGCAATGAGAGGGAAAGAGAGAGGTGGGAAAAGTTTAATTGAAATTATAGTTAATCTACCATTTTATTTTACTAGTATTTTTCTTCCTTCAGATGTTAATATTGAAATATACTACACTTATGGACAGAGCATAGGTTTCGCTCACACAGCCTGTGACTCTAGAAGTACTCATTTTTTGTGCCTTTAGGTCACTGAATCTCGAAACTCAGTTTGTAGCTCTCACTAGAAAGATGCCTTTTGAGATTTATACTATAAATGTTCTCTCGAGCAGAATCTGTTTTTAATTTTTATGTGTGTAGACTACATATTGTGCTTTCCTAGAGAATGTTTCATAAATATTTAGAAGTCAAGTCCAGTCGCAGGGGCTCGACTACTGTTTGCTTAGAAAATTCTTATGCTTGCTTAGTGATGCAAGCCCGTGGATAGATGCTCTTGCCTTAAAATTTCAATTTTGAATAATTGCACTACTTAATTCTCCTTTCCCAAGTCATTCAGTACCTCACACAGTTATTATTTATTTCTACCTCTATTCAGCAAGGATTTATGGTAGCATTCAACACATCCAGTGACTGCGACAGTCCCTTCTGTGGATGGAACGCCTAACTCATCATTCCTGAATAGAAAGCATTTTTCAGTCCATTCTCTATTATCCACACTAATGGATGGAAGCACTAGAGCAGATGATTTGAGCCAATGAATGGGTCCAAATCCATTTTATATTTTACTTTGGAATATGCGTTAGTATTTATATTTGAGAGCATGCATGATTGATATTTGGCCATCCAACCTAAGTGATGAAAGCAAACATGAGAGAAGTTTGCCAGGAGTGGGCAGAACACCTGGCTTCAGACTGTCCTTCTCCACTGCACTTTAACCTTCTCCGCAATTCACCTTTGAAAACAAAAAGCATCACTTAACATGCCGATGAGAAACAAGAGCCCAGAGCAGAATTTCCTTATCTCTAGGCTTCTGGCTCAGACCTTTCCTGGGACAGAGAAGCAATTAAGCTTTTTGGTTGAGGTCATTTCTCTTCTAGTTACTGCTGCAAGAGAAAGGTATAATTAGTCATGGGAGATGATAATACTGCCGAGAGTCTGCATGTACACCGTTTGAAAAGACAAGTGCCGAATCTCCTACAGGAGAGTTGGTTTCCCCTTGCTGAATAGTTCTCTCCCTGTGTTTCTTGGAGTAGAGGCTTGTTTTCTTTCTTTCTTGGCCCACTGTAATAGATGAACCACTGCTGTAGGAATTTCCCACACTCGGCTGAGGCCAGTGCTAGTGAAATAAAATAACTCAAAATTAAAAGAACATAACAGCATGAAATGAAGTGAAGCACACAGGAAACCTGAAAACCAGTATGATATATATTGTGCTACAAGATGCCTGTGAATGCTAGTGACAAAGAGGTAAGGTATCGAGGTCAGGCCTCGATGGGGTTCACACTTTCAGGGTAGGAGTGTTTGGATTAGAAACACCAAGCAGACAGAAGAGGAATACAAAAGAAATAAAGAGACATAAGATAAAATCAGGAGGGCAATCCAGTGAATTCTGAATTTGCCCACATTGATTTTCCATATGCTTATACACTCCAACCCAAAAAGGCAGAAAGAAGGCAGAAGACTGCTTTAACAAGATACAAAGAACAAATAGAGCAATTAGCTCTTCAATACCTGAAGCATCAAGCAACTCTGTCCTGAATAAAGCATTCTGTTGTTTAGGTAGGACATGCAGTGACCACACTTTGGGCTATACAGCCTATATTCAGTCACACCCTGGGTCAAACCTGCTATCATATCCCTGAAAGAACAGGAGTAGTCCTGTACTCTCTGACCTTTGGTCAAGGTGGACCTAATTCACTTTTGTGGGCTCCCTGATTTTTGTGGAATTGCTTTGAGTTTCTTTCCATTTAATGTGATATTGGCTGTTGGCTTGATGTATATTGCTTTTATTATGTTTACGTATGTATATTATATCCCTGATCTTTCCTAGACTTTTATCATGAAGCATTGTTGGATCATGTTTTCATATCCATTCTTTTAACCTGTGTCTTTTTGTTGGAAAACTGAGTCCATTGATATTAAGCGATATTAATGACTAGTGATTGTTAATTTCTTTTATTTTTTGTTTTGATGGTGTTGGCTGTGTGTGTGTGTGTGTGTGTGTGTGTGTGTGTGTGTGTGTGTGTGTGTTTCCTTCTTTGGGTTTGAATGGTGTGAGATTTTCTATTGCCGATGTTTTTCTGAGTGCAGCTAACTTCCTTAGGATGGAGTTTTCCTTTTAGTACTTTCTGAAGGGCTGGATTTGTGGAAAGGTACTGTTCAAATCTGGTTTTGTCATGAAATATCTTGGTTTTTCTGCCTATGATAACTGAGAACTTCACTGGTGATAGTAGTATGGTCCGTGTGGTTTCTTAGTGTCTGCAAAACATCTCTCCAGGATCTTCTGGCATTTAGAGTCTCCATTGATAAGTCAGGCATAATTCTGATAGGTCTGCCTTTGATTTTTTTCCTTTGCAGCTCTTATTAATCTTTCTTTATTCCGTATTTTTAGTGTATTGATTACTATGTGAGAAGAGGACTTTTTTTGTCCAGTCTATTTGTTGTTCTGTACGTTTCTTATACCTTCATAGGCATATCTTTCTTTTGGTTGAGAATGTTTTTTTCTATGATTTTGTTGACTATATTTCTATTCCTTTGATCTGGGATTCTTATTCTTCTATTCCTGCTATTTTTAGGTTTAGTATTTTCTTGGTATCCCAGATTTCCTGGATAGCTTTGGGATAGCTTTGAAAAAAAAAAACTTTTCTTTGGCCAATGAATCTGTTTTCTCTATCATGTCTTCAACGCTTTAGATTCTCTCTTCCATCTCTTGCATTTTGTTGGATATGCTTGCATCTTTAGTTCCTATTTGCCTAGGCAGATTTACCATTTCCAGAATTCCCTCAATTTGTGTTTCCTTTATTGTTCCTATTTTGTTTTACAAGTCTTGAACTGTGTCCTTTACCTGTTTGATTTTTTTCTTTACTTTCTTTAGTGAATGTATTGATTTCTTCAATTTTTTGTTAACCTTTTCTTCAATTTCTTTAAGGTATTTTTTTTATTTCTTTTTTAAGGGCCTCTGTCATCTTTATAAAGCTATTTTAATGTGATTTTCTTGTGCTTCAGCTGCATTGGAATATTCAGGTCTTACTATTGTAGGGTCACTGGATTCTAGTGGTACCATATTGCCCTTTCTGTTATTAAATGTATTCTTTTGCTGTTATTTGTACATCCAGGTTTGGGATGATTATAGTCTGGGTATTGAATCTTGTGTTATCTTGTTGGATAGTTGTTTTGTTCTTTTATTATCTCTTTCCTTTATCATCTTTCATCTGAAGGGCAAAGGGTTCTGGTGATTGGCATGTCTTCAGGTCTAATAGGCTCTCTCAGCTGAGGTTTGTAAACTTTTGGGTGCCTAGATCCAGCATATCCTTCTATCTCTCAGATTGGTATGGGCTGTACCTGTGCCTACGGAGTCTGTTTTTCTAACTGGTGTAGGCTGTACTGTGTCTATGAAATCTGCTGGAGTTGTGGAAGGGGCTGGCAAAGAGAAGGAAGATGAGGTGGGTGGGACTGGGCAATGGAATGGGTCTTGGCGGAGCAAAATCCAGTGAGCATTAATGGTGCAGCCTTCAGGCAGTTCTTTTACCTGCTGACTAGCTATTGGGGACTGTATCAGAGCAGCAGAGTTCCACTAGAGTTGAGGGTGGGGATCAGCTGCCTTGATGGTGCTGACATGGGAGGAGAGGGGTCATGGGATGTGTCCTATGGCTTAGAATCTGGAGGCTGGGGAAGTTCAGCTGGGAGGTTAGTCACTCACCTGTTCTTCCAACTAGTTTGTGTTGCAAGGAGGGGCTGCTTGTTCATCCCTGATGCCTGGCTAGCTTAGCCCTGAAATAACCACAAAGAAACTATATTAGTTAAATCACTGCTTGGCCCATTAGCTCTAGTTTCTTGGCTAATTTTTACATCTTAATTTAACCCATTTCTATTAATCTGTGTATTGCCACATGGCAGTGGCTTATCAGGTAAAATTCCCAGTGTCTATCTCTGATGGATCCATGGCATCTCTCTGACTCTGCTTTCTTCCTCCCAAAATTTAATTGCATCTTCCCTGCCTACCTAAGTTCTGCCCTATCAGGCCAAGGCAGTTTCCCTATTCATCAATCAGTACAAGAAACACAGAAATAAGGACCTCCCACACCAGGTGTGAGCTGTAACTGTGCCCATGAAGCCAAATGGAGTTGTGGGGAAGAGATGGACATGGGGAGGATGATGAGATGAGTGGAGCTTGAAGTCTAAGTGTGTCTTGGGGGAGCAGAACCCAGTGGGTGGTTGTGGTGGAGCCTGCAAACACAGTTTTCAGAATGCCTACATTTTAATGAAGGATATCATATAAATATGTTGAGAGCCAACCTAGAATCAAGGCGAGGGCAATTTCTAGGAAGTGTATAGAGTGTTCTAATACTCAAATCCTTACAAGGAAATCAAAGAAAATGTACTTCAACACATTAAAGTGATGGATTTCAATTTTGGATTGGAAAATGCATTTTGTACCAACATGAAGAATGATTAACAGTGTCATTAATGACATATAAATGAAAAATGAAGGTGATCATCATATGACAGCTTTCACAAACTTTAGTTTTCACCTTAGCGAGATTAGGGTTTAACACAATTAGTAAAAAATTTAGTCCCTGTTCTGTACATCTAGCTGACTGCAAACAAATCTGACTCAGAAAGAAAATTAATATTAGACTATTAGAATTATTCTAAGTATTATCATTTAGAGCATTTGAAATTTAATTATCGAGAGTTTCTCATTACCATGTATGATGGAAAAATTATACAGAGAGAGCAAAGATTTTCCAAAAAAATTGGTACTATAAGGTGTTCTAATTATTAGAATGTGTGTAAAGTAAGCATTCTTAATCATGAATATCAAACTCTGTGATAATTACACTTGCATCTCCTCTATCCTATTTATCACTGTATCGCAAACCTGACTCATTTTCAGCTTCTCTCTTTTTGGCAGTGGTAATGCTTCAATGGAACCCAGAGACTTGTGTATACCAAAGCAGCTCATGCATTAAGTTATATCCACTGGTTATTGGCTTTTTAATATTTAATTGTCAATTAAAAAAAGAAGTCACCCCCTCAGACAAAATGTAAGGAAATAGTAACTCTAAAAGTTCAATAAAAATGGGTTGAGTAAGAATGTTTCTTATGCAACCACAAGAACTTCAATTTAAATCCCTAGCGCGCGCGCACACACACACACACACATATACACACATATAGATAGCCCACAAACCTAGCCAAAGCATGGAGCTTGATTTTGCTGAGCGACTTTGTCTAGTGGCACTAAGGTGAAGAAGGACAGAGAAAGGCACACATGGTCCTCCTCCATCTTCCGAGTGTGTGTGCATAGACAGGGACCCACATTTACAATAGAATCTGAGCAATTGAAATGAAGTGAGTTAATAATATGTTTCTCATACATCCTCGGAGAAAGAAGAGAGAAATGCAGTAAATGTGAACTAAATATAAATAATTTTTTTACAATGCCCATCCCTTACTTGGATATTTATATTAACCCATCTACTGAAAGTTGTGGGAAACATCATGGTACAAGAGAAGGGGGGAAAAAGGAAGAACCACAGTGTGGAATAGAATTATGGCGCATAGGGAGGAGTACTCTGAAATACCACTCGCTAGACACGACATGGCAATGACAGCCATAAACTCACAGCAGCTGTTACTACCTACATAAGACCTGTACAAGACCGAGCCAGTTGCAATCTCAAGAAATGTTGCCGGAGAGAACTGCATGTTGGTTCCCACTGCCCAGAACTGAAATAATCACAAAGAAACTATATTAATTAAGTTACTGCTGGGCCAATTAGCTCTAGCTTCTTTTTTTTTGGCTAACTCTTACATATTAATTTAACCCATTAATTTGTGTATCGCCACGTGGCTGTGGTTTACTGGCTAAAGTTCCCAATGTCTCTCTGGTGGGCTACATAGCTTCTCCCTGATTCCTCCACCTCCTTTCTCCCAACATTTAGCTTAGTTTTCCCCACCTAACGTAGTTCTGCCCTACTATAGGCCCATAGTAGTTTCTTTATTCATTAATGGTAATCACAGTATACAGAGGGAAATCCTACATCAAAGAAAGATGTCCTGAATAGATGATTTTAAGGTTCCACCCAATACTGGGGAACTATTGACAATGACGTAGTTGCTGGAGAAGCAGAATTAGTATTTAGTGAGCTGTTTCTCATGCTTCAGTGAATATTCTCCCATCAATGTTCACATGGTAGCCCTGACAGTACTTAATGAGTTTAAAAAAGAAAACATGAGGCAGGGAAAGATTTGATATGGGGAATTGTTGGAGTAGGAAAGTATACATAGGCATAACCATATTTCATTGAAAATATGCATAAAGTTCTCAAAAATAAAAATGTTACACCATGTTAAGCCACAAGCAAAATTCCTATTCAAGATATTATTGGGAGGGCAACACTTTCTCTTAAAATATCAGTAAGAAAGAAAGAAATTGGCATTTACATATCATCTCCTGTACTATATTATCTCACAATACTAAATTTAGGTTGTTTTTATATTTAGTCAAGCCTTTAAAAAGCTAAATAACTTGCTCAAAATGACATAGTAAGTAGTGAGAGTCACAAATAAAAACACAGAAATATGAATCCAAACTCAATCCCTTTCTGCCATGATAGCAAAAGACGATTGAAGTTAAAAATAATTACTGAAAAATAGTTCCCTTCTGTAAAGCTAATTTGAATTATAATTATCATTTACAAATAGTTTCAAAGTATAATAAATCAATCTTGTACAAATTAGCCAAGACTAGGAAAAAGTAGAATTTAAAAAATTTTCTTAATTTTTAAATTTAAATATAATTACAATTTCAATTTTAAACATTTATTTAAATGCAATTATCTTACACATGTATTGCTTACTGAATGCATATTGAATATGCCCTGTGTGCTACACACTGTATTAGGAATGGGATGTATAATTATGAATTATACTAATTTTGTCCTTCTGAAATCAAAATTCGAACTTTTTGAATCTTCAAATTAGGTTTAATGGGAAATTTGTTGCTATGGAAATCCTCACAAGACAGAAGTCAGTATAGTTAAAAGAATAGCATGCTTCTGAAGGAAGAAGATATTTCCATAAGCTACATAGGAGCATTTATGTGATTACTTTGTCTTCATACTGGGCACCTAATGATTTGTTTTTGCTAACAGACTCTGGAAAATCCACCCTTATCATCCCCTCACTTTCCTTTCTGTTTTCTCATTTCCCGCCATCTCTTCTCCGTAACTCCTTTTCTGACTATTTCACTCTACTGTCTTCTTCAGACACTCATGGTAAAGACAGCATTAGAAATTCCTCATATACAGAGAAACACTGTCTTGAAAAAAGAAATCCTCAGAAAGAGTCACCCAGAAGACAAACTTCTGTCAGGTAGGCTGCTCCAACACCCCATCCCATCGATCAGGCCCTGTAAACTACAAGGCCCACTCTTCTCCCAAACCTACCTATCCCTCATAACCTCAGAGGAACTCTGAAGCACAAGCTGTGTCTGCACAGAGAAGACAAAGAAAACAGACCAAGAGACTGCAACTACACAGAGTCAACCAAGATAGCAGGCTAAGAGAGACCTCAGCTGACTTGCTGAGACACAGACAATGACTACATAATACAGACCAAGAGCAACTCCCTAAGACATAGACAGAAACTGCAAAGATTGGACCAAGAGGAAAAGACACTGCTGACATCAATTGGGAGAATAGATAAGAAGGCATCAATGCAAGAATTAGTTAAACAACCTAAAAAACAATATCGTAAACACCAGAACCCAGTGGAGAACTAACAGATGTCATGAATCAAATGACCTTAACAGACATATAGAACATACCATCCAAACAAAAGAATATATCATCTTCTTACTACCTCAAGGAACCTTCTCTAAAACTCACCACATATTCAATAACAAAGCAAACCTCAACAGATACAAAAAAAATTGGTATAACTTTCTATATTTTATCATACCATCATGATTTAAAGTTAGAACTTAACAACAATACTACTCTCAGAAAGCTTACGTACTCAAGGAAATTGAACAGTGCTCAATTGAATCACCCCTGTGTCAAGGAAGAAATACGAAAAGAAAGTGAAGTTTTCCTACAATTCAACAAAAAGGAAGGCACAATGTACCCAAACCTAAGGGACGCTGAAAGCAGTGCTAAGAGGAAGGTTCATGGCACTAAGTGCCTACATAAAGAAACTGGAGGAATCTGACACTAGCGATTTAACAGCACACCTGAAAGCTCTAGAGCAAAAAGAAGCAGACTCAACCAGGAGGAGTAGATGACAGGAAATAATCAAACCGAGGGCTGAAACCAATAAAATAGAAACAAAGAAAACAGTACAGAGAATCAATGAGACAAAGTGCTGGTTCTTTGAGAAAATCAATAAGATAGACAAACCTTCTTCCAAACTAACCAAAAGGCAGAGAGAGAACATCCTGAGTGAAGTAACCCAGACCCAGAAAGATGATGATGGTATGCAGTCACTCATAGGTTAATACGAGCTGAAAATCAAAGGATAAAGAGCCTATAGTTCAGGACCTTAGAGAAGCTAAGTAACAAGGAGAACCCTAAGAGAAACATGCACAGATCCCCCTCAGAAAGGGAAATAGACAAGATCTCTTAAGAAACTGCGAGCCTGAGACAGGAAGGCAGAAGGGGAAGAGGAGGGGAAAAGTTGAGGTGGGAGGGAAACTCGAGGAAACAGGATAGTCAAGATGAGGGAAGGACAGAGACAGAGAGCAAGGAAAGAGCTATCTTGATTGAGGGAGCCATTATGGGGCTAGCAAGAAATCTGATACTAGAGAAATTCCCAGGAATCCACAAAAATGACCCCAGCTAAGACCCTAAGCAATAGTGGAGAGGGCGTCCAAACTGGACTTCCAGCATTTCCATAGTCACTCAGTTCTAGAGTCCTCCTATTTTATTACCTGCTCTAGAAACTTATCACATAGTAGCTAGCGACCAACAGTGAGTAGTTATAGGTATTCAACACAGATACACACAAATGGCTCAGGGAAAAAAGAGATACTTGTCATACACTTTCAGTTAAATTAGAACTGTTTATAATCTACCATAGTAAACCCATTCCATATTTATCACACAAATGTCTAATGCTATATGTAAAACATGCTTTGTATGTGAAAAATTATAGTATTTTCCAAAGAATCTTTGCAATGATGAAGAAGAGATAAGGGAATAAAGTATGGGTCTGTAAAGAGCAATTATTTATTTGCTCAGATGTGTGAGTCTATAAGTAATTTCAAAACAATCACTTTAGAAGTGAGTTACACAAAATCCAAATATACAATTGTGCGAACATGCTACAACAACATCAGTTCTAATTTTCTTTCACTATTGGATTCATGAGAATAAGCATTAGACCTTTTCAAACAGAGGAACATCGTCTTTCTCTTAATCATGTTGTATCTTACTGGAAAGGACAAATTCCAGACCACTTATCCTACTAGCCCCGATTCCATTGAGGAAAGAAAAATTCTGAATTATGAGAATAATGGAGCCCCTTTCGACATGAGAGAAAATTACCCTTAATGAAATATAATAATCTCTCTAAATACTACACATTAAGCATTTGGGACAGAAATGTACGTTAATGTATTATACCATTAACAAAGTAAGTGAGAAGCTCTTAGGACCTTCAAGGCTCTTCAGGACCTCGAAGGACCCACTGACATTGCGTTAAGGATGCAATCGCGGGAAATGCTGTTCACTGCTAATTTGTCATTGGTTCTATTTTTTCCCCTCGGGCCGAAAATTTCAACTGTACTACCAGCACTGTCGTTCAAAGTACAAACTAAGAAATTTCACATTCTGGCTATATCCTCCAATTTTAGATATTGAGAGAATGAGACCTTTATTTGAAATGCCTTTAAGGTAGTTGGTGAAGCAGAGTCGATTTGTAAGTAATTATGTTTTATTTCATAGGTGACCAAAAGGATATACAACTTTTTAAAAGCAGTACTTAAATGATGACTTATTTCCTGTGTAGCAGAAGCTCTTATGTTCTTGTCCTGTAATCTTAGTCTTTTCCACCATATAGATTTGTTTTCACTGTACCTTGGGTGTCTTTTTATTTCTAGACATGGAGAACTGTCTGATTCTGTTTGGGTAGTCTGTATTTATTTACTTTTGCTATTTATTTTACTTTATGTGTATGAGTGTTCAACAAGTGTATTTATGTGCACTCGGCGCATGCCAAAGCACACAGAGGACAGGAGAGGTGTAGGTAGGATCCTCTAAAATTGGAGCTACAGATGCTTGTGAGTCACCATGTGAATGCTGGGGACCATACCTGGGTCCTCTGCCAGAGCAGCAAATGCTCGTAGACACTGAGCTGTTGTAAGAGGCTGCTTGTTTGTTCCCAGCTGCTCAGCCCTGAAACAATCACCATATTTTTTGCAATATGGTCAAAAGCTTAAGCATATTTCTGGCTAACTCATATCCTAAATTAACCCATCTCCATTAATCTGTGTATCACCATGAGGCTGTGGCTTGCCGGGTAAAATTCTGGTGTCTGTCTCCAGCAGGGCTATACGATGTCTTTCTGACTCTGCCTTTTTTCACCCAGCATTCAGTTCAGTTTTCCCCACCTAGCTCTACTCTTTTGCCCTATTATAGGCCAAGACAGTTTCTTTATTAACCAGTGGTATTTACAGCATACAGAGGGGAATCCCACATCGCCGAGCCATTTCTCTAAACCCTTATTTCTTTTTAATTAATTGATTTTTGAAAGTTTGTGTTTGTACACAGGTATGTGTTTGTGTAGGAGTGTGTACATGGGAATGTGCATATATACATTTTTAGGCAAGAGGTCAGTTTTTAATTATCTTCCTTGATTTCTAGATATATTTTTTTTGAAGTAGAAGCTCTCATTGAATTGGGAGATAAGGAACTGGCTTGACTGGCTGGTCAATGAGCTCTATGGAACTACCTATCTATGTCCTAACCTGCTCAGGGGATTACAGATCTCACCATGATAGCCTCTACATGGTAAAAAAAAACAAGTTGTTATGCTTATACAGTAGACACTTTACTGGCTCAGCCATCTTCCCAGACCTGGATTAGATGAAAATAGTAATAAGGAACAGTTGTGAGATAGAGCTTCATCTAAGTTAGCAAGAGAGGGAACAAATGGAAGAAGATCAATCAGAAATACCCAGCTAATTGAGAAAAATATCATAAACAAGAGGTGCAAGTATAACTCTAATGTGATATGTTTTCTTGAGAGAACTGAAATTTTAATGCTTGATGAGAAAAGTTGTCTGTCCTGAGTTTGAATAGGCAAAGAGTGGCGATTTGAAATTATGATTTTTTTCTTTAAAATAGTAAAAGGGAAACAATGATTCTTTATCAACAATTGTTTTCAGTTAGAAAATGAATAGAGGATGTCATTCTATAATGGTAAACTAGTTGTGAATCTTCTGCATACAATGACAAATTAAATTTAATTATCTTAAACAATGAAGAAAAGCTGCTAACTCAGACTTAAATTTAGTTAAGACATGGCCAAACAGGTCAGTGATATCATTCATACAGATTTCTTTTACCTCTTTTCTTGATATTCTAAAGTAATTCTTCAATCCAAAACAAGCCTTAACTTTAATAGAAAGCTTTCTTAAAGGTAATAAAAAGGAGGTCAACTTCTGGCAATAAAGAAACTCTTATATAAGAGTATATAGTTATACCTAGTAGACAGAAAGCTTCTTGTTTTTTCCCCCCCCAGCACAATTCTTGGTAAAATATTCCAACTTTTTTTGCAACAAGTACAGAGAAAAAAAATCATTCTACAATTTACCCTAGCCAAAATCACGTTAGGGTTCCAGTGGTAGTGGGGGAAGGCAGTTGGCAGCTTCTACAAAGCAGACTTGCATCATAGACAAGAGTAAACATTTAATTTCAGTGTATTTAAAATAAAAGAATAATATATCCTGAGTAGTCTAATTGTCAAATACGCTTAAGTGGCAGGTTTGATTTTGTAGCAGGTGGTAGAAACTGTCTTGGGATTTTCTGATGTCTCTGTAAAGTCCTTAAGAATAGGAAATATTCTGCCTTTTGGTCATGAGCAACTGGTCTACCTGAAATAAAAGGGGATAGTCAGCTTATCTGCTTACAGCTAAGAAGTACAATTTCTTTAAGGTCAACTTCATTTCTTTTCCTTTGTGGCTTCTTATGCCTTTTCTTCACTGAATTCTTGCCCTTGTCACTTACAACACAGGCCTGTAAGGAGAACACAATTCAAAAAGTGATGATGCTCACAACATGGCTTTCCAAATAATAGAATTATTTTAATATAATTTGCATTCCCTTCAGTCTTTTGAAATGAATTCAAGGAAGATATAAAAGACAGCCTACCCAAGTCCAGTAATATGACTTTGGGTATTTTTCTACAAGTTAAGCATATAGTTAATGCACATGTCTCTTCATTTTCTTATGATTCAATGAAAAGGAAATGCTGAACTGAAACTCACCTATGAAATTTATTTATGTTAAAGCATGTCTGTTTTAACTTTTAATGTCTTTCAACAGTATACTAGAGTATTTGCCAATTTTACAATACCCAATAGCTGAAACACTTCTTGTGATTAAACAGTCCTAATTATAATATTAAAAGAATTAATGCTATTAACTTTCCTCTTAACACTGATTTCATTTTGTCCCACAAATTTTGTATGTTGTGTGGTCATTTTCATTGAATTTTAGGAAGTCTTTAATTTCTTCCTTTATTTCTTCCTTGCCCCATTGGTGATTCAAGTGAGCATTGTTTAATTTCCCTGTGTTTATGGGCTTCCTGAAATTAGTGTTGCTGTTGAATTCTAATTTTAAGCCATGGCAGTTAAATAAGATCATGGGGTTATTCCATTTTTTGTATCTGTTAAGGTTTATTTTGTTACCTAGTATGTGATCAATTTTTAAGAAGGTTCCATGAGGTGCTGGGGAGAAAGTATATTCTTTTATGATTGGATGGAATGTTCTATATATGTCTCTTAAGTGAATTTGAGTCAAAACATCTGTTAGTTCCCTTATTTCTCTGTTAAGTTTCTATCTGGCAGACCTGTTCAGTGGTGAGAGTGGAGTGTTGAAGTCTCCCACTATCCGTGTGTGGTGCTTAATGTGTCATTTAAACTTTAGTAGTGTTTCTTTTACATATGAGGATGCCCTTTTATTTGTGGTATAGATGTTCAGTATTAAGAAATTAGTCATCAAAATAACAAATAATCCAGTTAAAAAATGTGGTACAGACCTTAACGAAAAACTCTCAACAGATGAATCTAAAATGGATGAAAAACACTTAAGGAAATGCTCAACATCCTTAGCCATGAGAGAAATACAAATCACTTTGGATATCAGTATGGCAATTTCTCAGAAAACTAGAGCAGAACATTCTTTAAGACCCAGCAATACCACTTTTGGGTATATACACAAAGGATGCTTGATCATGCCATAAGGACATGTGCTTAACTTTGTTCATAGCAGCATTGTTTGTCATAGCCAGAACCTGAAAACAACTTACATGCCTGTTGGCTGAAGAATGGGTAAGGAAAATGTGGGACATTTACACAATGGAGTACTATACAGCAAAAAAAAAAAATAATAACATCTTGTAATTTGCAGGCAACTGGATGGGTCTAGAAACCATCATATTGATGAGGTAAACCAGAACCAGAAAACAAATGTAATATGTACTCGCTCATAAGTGGCTTTTAGACATAAAACAAAGAAAAGCCAGCCTACAATTCACATTCCCAGAGAACCTAGGCAACAAAAAGGACCCTAAGAGAGTCATATATGGATCTAATTTACATGGTAAATAGAAAAAGACAAGATCTCCTGAGTAAATTTGGAACATGGGGACCATGGAAGATGGTAGAAGAGAAGGGAGGAGGAAGGGAGGGAAGCAGAGAAAAATATATAGCTCAATAAAAACAAAATAAATAAATAAAAGAATTAGACACTTTGGTTTACAAAATCTAGGGATCAGCCTCAAGATCCCATACATGTGAGGTAAATGCCGTAACACTGAGATACTACCCAGCTCCAAATACCCTCTTGTAGCAAGAAGGAATCAATGAAGACTCTGAACTTTTCATTTATTTCTGCATAAGTAATAAAAGCAAATTTCTGCTGCTTTCACACACATATGATATACACATATGTATATACTTTCACATAAATATGCATGCGTACACATATACATAAGTATACTTACATACACATAAGTGTGCATTATAAACTATGGTTTGTATTTAAATAATTCCTCTAAAATTTAGTCATCTCTTTGTACAGCTGGCTCTTTGAGAGACATGCCTGATCACAGAAAGTTGTTCTACTACTCTATGACTCATTGTCCTAGTCTGATCCAACTTTCCCCCTTAGGGTTTGCTAGTGAAATGTCCTCCAAAGGGTATTCGACTGTGAAATTTGTTCTTTATAAAGCCACAATTCTATTTGAAAAGCATAATCTGGAAAAAGTAAGCTGATCAATTGCAGTTCTGTACATTCCAACTTAATATACTAACATTTATGCTATGCAAATAGACTAATTGTTTGCATTGTTGCCAAACAACCCCATTTTGTACACAAACACTCTTCTAAAGTCATACTTTATTCAGAAAATATTGTGGGAATCTTGATTTAATGCATAAAATGATTTTAGGTATATTATTTGCTATCTCTTTCATTTTGAATTAAATTAAAATGTCATTAGATTTGCTGTGGCTCCAATATCAGTTTGCCCTTCTCTATAGCCTGTGTCCTGAGCCATACTAACACCTTCCCCAGGAATTCTCAGCAGTGGGCTGGCCTATGCTACATTAGAAGTATGTGCAACTGGAAGGCAGTGATCAAAAATGCAATTAAGTCAAATGAGATTCAAAAGGACTCTGTAGAGCGCACTATTCAGGCACTGGAGCAGTATAACATAGTCAAGGATATTGTGACCCACATCAAGAAGGAATTTGACAAGAAGTATTACCCACACCACCCGGCACTGCATTGAGGTATGGAACTTTGATAGTTGTATGACACATGAAACCAATTTATTTTCTTTGATCTATATCAGGTGGCCATTTTCTATTCAAATCTGGTTAAAACATGGATTGTGCCAAATACTCTGTAATACATCCCCAAATAAGGACTACATCTTAAAGTTCAAATGCCAGACACTGACCTGTCAGACTTGCTAAAGGATCACCTCATTCTGAATCCATTGCATTTGGTACAGGGCATCATTCTTTCTCTGGGAGAGTTTGTGATTATAAAATATTTACTAAAACAGCTTATATTTGGTTTATTTTCCAGTATATTCTTCTGTACCCTACATTTTCTCCCTTTCTGCAATTCCTTTAAAAATAAATCTGCTGGAGATGTAGTACATTAAAAATAAAAATAAGTATTGAAACTGAATCCTCCTTGAAGAATAACTTTATTGATAGTTTTGGTTTTTTGGAAATAGTCTCCTTACCACATGTTTCCTTTCTTTTCTATTATTTTGTAAATGTTCAAATGTTTTTAAATGCTCACTGAAAACAAAGTATTATATACAGTGTTATGTAACTTTAATAAAAAATTAAGATCATATCATACAATGAGCATATTATCTGTAAATTTCATTGCGTTTCAAGTAACATAAAATAAATATATTCAACTTAAAGGGTTTCAAAATGCAAAAAATTGTATTGATTTTATTTTTTCTTTAATTGTCTAAATAAACTTTATAACCAAGAAAATTACATGGTTAGAACCATTCGTATAGCATTTGATTGCTGTATACTTATAGACATCATATTGGCCCCTAATGATTTTTAACAATCTGTCAAAAAGGAAAGAAAACAGTCATTATAATGTTCCATTCCTTTTAAAACTCAGCTTAGAATAATTTTGATGCCATAGAAGTAAAGTGATTCAGTTCCGGAAGACAGTGTGCATGTGTAATTTCAAATAATAGGCTATACTGCCTGGCTTGGTCTAATTAGTGTGGAAAGTACAACAATTGGGTTTGTGAGAATAATTTTAAGTGACTGTAGAGATTGCAAAACATCATAAAATGATAAGATAGGAGACGTTTTAGAATTGGGACAGCTGCTCGAGATGTGAAAGGAAACGGAAAGTGGGTACCACAAATGTATCAGATTTTACATACTCAATTAGATGCACAAAATGTATTTTTTAAATCACACATCTGTCCATGATTTTTCAAACAAATGCATTTGCCAACACATGGTGTGTTTAGAACACATGAATACACTAATCAATTTGTCCTCTAAAACTTCATTGTAGGTTGTATACGTATACACAAACTTGGGTATGGGTTTGCATATGCATATATGTGTACGTGTGTATTTATGTTTGTACATATTTATGTATGCATTATCAAAAATAATATTTGCAGATCTGAAATAAAAGCCATGAGTTTCTGAATAAAGAAGCCCAGCTGTGACTTTGCCCAGAAAATGGTCTGTGTTCAAATGCCTTTCTCTGCAAGACGTGGAGGTTACCTTGCTGTTCCCTAGGCCTCTCTCCCACAGTTCCTTCTCAGTTTTCTCAGGTGAGATACTTTTCATTGTTGATATGAATAAGTATATATAACAGTGCTAATTAAAGTCCATTGTATTTTATTCATCGCTTTGCATCATCTCATATCATCAATTCTTGTCATCTGCTACGTGGAAGAGATTCCAGCTCCCTTTATTGGGTCAGTCATAAAGACTTTCATGGTCACTGTTTTTCATCCACCACTTAACTGTTCTAGTAGACCATTAATATATTTACTTAGTCACATGTTTTTCAACAATTCTATCAGATAATTTATTCTTTCCTGATATAGTATATGCTGTATGACCATATATTAAAGACTAAAACTGATATTGGAGGGATTATTAAATTCTTGCAATGTAGTCTTTGTTGCAAACAGAAGAAAAAGGCAATGAGGATTGTTATTAAATGCTTTATTAAGGTCAAATTAATGATACATGTTTTTAAAGGCATATAGGAGAAATGGTTAGTTTAGGTTTTCAAAACTTAAATGTCATACTTTGGAAATAAATTTCTAAGCTGAAATAATTGGTTTGCAGTCACTGATGTGTAAAGGCACATTGGTCTGAATAACTATGTGTTATTGCTACCAACCAGAAAGTTGGGGGAAAGCTTTATAAACATTTATAAGGAAAAAAGCATAAAGTTGACCCATGAACACTCCTGACTATCACAGTCCAGACTCCTCCATAGTAAGAATGGCCTGGGTGGCATTTGCAGGTGAATCGTGGTGTTCTGGAGTATGTGACATGATCTGGCGTCATGAGAGGAAACATTAAAATACAATAAAACTTGCTAAAAGATGAGCATACTGAGCCTGCTGGCAGTCCCTGCATTCTCTGTCTATAATCATGATCTGTATAGTCCTGCTATCCCACTGTGCCTGAACATGTAATCTGCTCACAGCAATGCATGAAACTAGGTGGGCAGACTGTCATGATTGTCACTATAGATCACCTGAGAAAATGAGAGAAAGAATTGTGGAAGAGAGGTATAGGGAACAGCCCCTCGACTGTTCACAGTGGAATGCATCCGAGTGGAGGCCCTTATATGGGTAAAGGCACAGTGAAGATTTATTTGCACAGACGGTCTCTAGACCATGGACTTTAAGATTTGAAATCTTATCTGTGATGCTCTGTCTGAAAATAAGATGTCAACAGAATCGCTGGTATAACTACATAATCCAGATTACAGGAATACCAGATCATCCTGGAACATGAGGGTTATGGAGGAAATAGTACAAAGAGATTCACTGACCCTAGTGATCTCACCAGTGATAAAGGAAGAAATAAAGAACATTGGACAATCACTTCTTGAAATGATAGAAAGGCATGTAATCATATGATAAGGGGTTACTATGAGGAAGAAGTCCTACAGACTAAATTATACTTCGGAAAAAATAAAATAAAATTAATGTAACCATCCACTAAACTAAAGATCACATTAATTAGCAGAAAAATAAAAACTATTGAGTGGATAGTTTTTAGACTATGAAATCAAGGTGCAAAGAGGTTATATGAAGAGAGTTTTAAGAGCAATGGAGGATAGGTTGGGCTGAATCGATAAAAGTCTAATTGAGGTTTTGAGGGGAGAAGTTTGTGATAATTGAAAGATGTCTCATCCAATAGTCAAATAAAAGGCCTTGGCATAGCTTTGCTGAGCGAACCTAGAATAGAAACTTATCCCTGGAGACATTATCACACCAAGGACATCGAAGAAAAATAAAAGCTATGTGAACATCTTCAAATATTAATGCTCATGTGATGATATGACAAAACTCAAACATTTGCATCCATTAAAGGAGACGACAGCAGTATCGACTATCCAGGACACAGCAGACAGAAGATGACAAACAGTTGTGCATGAAATACGTATAAATAGGTATCTTAACAAATCATGGTCTCAGGAGATTATTTTAAAAGTTGTTCAGAAAAGAACTAGTAATTAATTTACACTTTTAATAAAATGATACTATCAATAGAAATCCTGAATTAATTTTCATTAATTTAAGAAGGGAAGGGGGGAGGAGCAAGTGTCTGGACAAGTAAGCTCGCCTGTATAGACAGAAATCAAGAGTTAGACATTAAAGTTCATGCATTCAGAAAAAGCCTACTATTTAGAATTATGGTTAGGATCACTAAAGAATTTAAAAGATAAATCATTAAATGTTAGTCCAATAAAGTTGGTTTCGGTTTACAAATAATTGAAGAAAGTCTGTTAGTTTTCTTGTCATGTCTTTATCACTTTAAAAACAAATCCACGTATTATTATAATTAAATGTGTATAGAAATACGTGAACAAAATGCTCAATTATAAGGCTACAGGGTTAGAAAACACTTATTTCATGAAGTGATCTTACAGAATTAGAAGCATGCCCTTGAATAATGTAAAACTTAGGGATATGTGTAAAACTTTTATTGAATGAGTTTAGGAAACATTGTATTTATGTGCTTCTAAGAACACACAGAAACTGAAACTCGTTTCTTGTTATGGTAGACTAAAAATGCCTTTCTGTAAAGGAGCAGATGGTAAATATTTTAGATTTTAGCGGTAATGAGGAAAAGTTGAAGATTTACATATGTACATGCATAGAAAGGAAGAAATATTTTGGCAAATTTTATTTGCCCAAACTCGTACATAGTATAGAAGTTAGCTACAATCCTTGTTGAACAGATCTTCTGAGAGCATTATTACTCTATTATTTTGTGTGTGGAAGGGAAGAATGATAAAATTTTACTTAGTTGGGGTCCTAGTCAGTGTATCCTCTCCTCAATTCCATTGAAAATGTGCATCTGCGCTAACAAACTCATTTGTAGGCCATAAAAAGAAACAGGTGATGGGCAATGCATAGCCCCTGGGTAATCATTTGCTGGCAATGGCTAAGAACAATCTGCCTTCAGGTAGCTGGAATCTGAACTTAGATTTTGCCTCTATTGATGGTTCAACTGGCAGATTTCTCCCAGTTTATTGTAGAACCAATATGTTATTAAATAAACTAAAAATCAATCTGCTATAAAAAAGAAAATAAAAAATACAGCACACATTTATTTTTCAACCCAATAAGCATAAAGCTATACTGTTAAGTTACAGTGAAAGCTCCCAAAGACAAATTTTTCAATTTCGTATTTATCTTCTGGCAAAATGATGACAACAATCAATAGCTTGGGACGAAGAAATTCATCCAGTTTTTAAATCTGTGGGCATATTTTTTTATCATCATGATTTCTGAGGCCTCCAGTTAAACTACATATGGGTTCATTTCCTTTGCAGATCTAATTGACAAAATTACAGATATTCTAAAGTTGTTGAGAAAAAAAGCACACACATAAACAAACTGTCTAGGACTTGGTCTCATATTTTATTTGTGAATTTGATCATTTGGTATACACCCTTGGAAAGCACATCAATAAACAGACTGAGTCTATTAACTCATTTCATAAGGTCAAATCACATTTTGTTGAGCATATTTTATAGAAGTTGTTCTACAGAATTTTTGTTGTAAAACGACATTTGTTATTAATGCCCTGTCTTACCGATAGCACTCCCTTATATTATCATCACAATCTTCTATTTCATATTTAAATAATTCAGAGTTCAACTGTAAAGAAGCATGCTTTATTCTCTACTTAAATGGTTCAATTACTGTCTTCAGAATTTTCCACAAGTGCTATAGGTTCTAGTAGAATACATATTTAAATTCATGGTCTCCAGCCATGCTCATCTGGCTATGTGAGCTTAAAATGCAATAGTTAAAAAATTCATATTTGGTTGTATTATTCCCAAGTGCATTCTGTAAGATTCTTTGAAGAAGCATCTATTACATTTTTAAACACACTTCCCATCAGCTTTTTTCTTGATCAGAATAAAAACACTGCAGAGGTACAGCAGATCTTAATTAACTTAAGAGAAAGAAGTTGAAAGTGCTTTTCCTTCCTTTTGTGGCTTACAGACCTAAATTCTTGAACGGGAAATGAAAGATTTACAGTATTTTCAGCATAGCCACTGTTAATGTGATGCATCCACCTTGCCTGGTGTAAGCCTGCCCCAGGGGTTCTCGGAACCAAGACAGAAGCATTTCAGAATGCTTTGCCTGATCGTTCAGACAAGTTTTCATGAGCTGTTTTCCCTTTAAGAATTATCTCTCGCCTTATTATTTTTAGCTGTGAACACATCTCACCTGGTGTATGTGTTTTGAGTCATACGTAGGACCTGAAATGACCAACAGCTGTTCATGGCAACTGTCAACCTAAGTACCTGAAATCACTTGTCTGTGTAGATGGCTCAATCATAAGTGCTTGCCATGCTAGCGGGGGGCTCTGAATTTGGATTCCCAGCACCCCTATAAATAGTCAGCATGGTAAGGTACACCTGTAATCCTGACCTGGGGAGATGGAGAAAAGAGAATCCCTGGACACTACTGGGCAACTAGTCTTGCTCTGTTGGTGAGCATCAGGTTCAACAAGAGACCCTGCTTCTAAGAATAAAGTGGGGAAACAATAGTAGAAGGCATGCACTTCCTCTCCCCTGGGCAGAGAACTGAACCTGGCATGTTGTGCTTGCTAGGCAGGTGCTCTATCACTGAGCTAAATGCCCAACCCCTAGACATGTAATGTTCACCTCTGGTCTCCGCATGGATGTACATTTGTGATCAACTTCATAGACAAAATTAATACCTCGTGCATGAAAAATTAAAGAGAGAGAGAGAGAGAGAGAGAGAGAGAGAGAGAGAGAGAGAGAGAGNGAGAGAGAGAGAGAGAGAGAGAGAGAGAGAGAGAGAGAGAGAGAGAGAGAGAGAGAGAGAGAGAGAGAGAAAGAAAGAAAGAACAAACCCCTGGCTAAGGACATAGCTCGTTGGTGGATGGTAGCAGATCTCTTAGTAGCGTGCCTAAGTTCAATCAATCAGTACTATTGTAAAATCTAGCTGAATACAATAAAACACAAGATGGCAATTTATCTCGTGTGCATTGTTGCTAAGGGCCTGCCATAAATGCAATTCACTTTATATACTGCCTTTCATTGTATTTCTGTTAGACCCAACCCCTGTACAGTTGATCCCCTTCAAATACACAGTTAGAGCTCAACTGTGGCTATAAGTTCCCATGTCACTGTTAGCAAAACAAACAGGTGTTTTTAAAACCAAAGGAAAACATTAGCCTACAACAGTCCAGGTTTGAAAACATCATTTTTAAAATTTTCATTTTAATCTGAAAAGATCAACAGGCCAAGGACGTATATACTAAATCCTGTCAAAACTGAGTGGCCTGCATGTGTACAGGCAGTGCTGTACGTCCCTGTACCAGCTTAGTGGATGATCATCAGGTTACATCAGATTATCTGGGGCTCACTAACGGTCTCATAATGTTTTCAATCTTCCCCTAAGGGAGAAATGGAGCTGATACCACCAAAGTCAACGTTTATTCAACTGATGTAATTTCAGGCAAAATAGCACAGCATAGAGTAACCGCAGGGCTGAAAGCATTTTATTATACAACATCAGGACACACAAATACATTTCCAAACCTACCTCATAATACCTTGAGTTCCTATCAGCACTGACAATAAGTTACCCCCAGTACCGATACTATAAATAAACAAATCAGGATAATCTCATATTCTTTGCCATAAAAGTACACTACGCAGTTTGGACTGCATACAATTTTGAAAATAAAAAGGAATTGGTCTCCGTGGGCATCATTTTAAGCATCTTGCAAACATATGCCATTTCTGCAATCAGGCTGATAGTAGCTGGCCAGCAATCTGAGAATGTGGTTTGAGTGCTCAGTGATGAATCCAATCAAACCAGTTAAGGGCAGAGACCTGTCAGCTCCAGTGAGTTCTACATTGGATGGAGAATATTGGCTAATCAGTATTGCAGGCAGTGGTTATTGGCATTGAAAATGTGCACACTGAAACACTCTTGTGGAGATGTCACCTGTGCTTTAAAAAAATAATAGGAGCTAATATAGACTGAGTTCTTGCTATGTGCTAAGACCCCCTGAAAAGAAATAGACACACACACACACACACACACACACACACACACACGAGTTTATTGGATGTAAAAGTATATTCTCCATTTTATAACTAGAAAAGTAGAAATATAGCGATATTAGTAGGACCAAGATCATACAGAATATATATTTTAACGTTAACTTTCTAATTTTAGGCCTCAAATGTTTTATGAAAATATAGCTCTTGGGCCAGTGAGTTGACTTAACAGGTAAAAGTGCTTCCCACAAATGCCTTACTTCCAAAAATCCATAACCCATTTGATCCCTGAACTCACGGTGGAAAGAGAGAACTGACTTCTGAAAGTTGGCTTTCGTACACACACACACACACAAACAGACACAAATAATAATAATTATAATAAAAATAAATAATGATAATGATTAAACTTAGAAGGAGAGGACTTGAAATTAGGAGGGAGGTATGTTAGGGAAGTCCCTGGAAAAATAGTTCCACAAAATCTTTCAAATAATGGGCTAGGTCAATAAGCAAATGGGGGGTGCCGGAGAAACACCTCAGCCATTGGAAAGCACCCACCGCTTTTCAGGAGGAGCTGAGTTTGGTTCTGAGCACCAAGGACTCCCAGCTGTCTGTCCTTCAAGCTCTGGGAGGATACAATACCCCCACTTCTGTGTTCACCTGCACTCACACGTACCCCCAGAACCCTCCCCATGGAATGTTCTAGCTTATTTGTAATGCTTACAATCACCCATTCTGTCCAGCAGCTCCCTTTATTAACCTAGGTGAGGACTCACAGAATTTTAATGCTTTAATCCTGCTTCTCCAAAGGCCCTGATCAGTGATTTTCTGATAAAATTTAAATGTTATTTCTTCTCTTCATATCATCTCCTTTTCATAATTTAATTTAAAAAAAAACTTTAAGGAAGACATTTAAGTTGAAGAGAATTCTTTATACACTGGCTTTCCTTGGCATCAGCTATGTTTTATTTGTTTAAAGAGATGATGATCTAGGGAAGACCAGCTAATTTTGTACAAACAACAGTCAAATGAGCAGTTCCTAAAAGGAACCGGTAAGTCAGTAACCAAAGCGTATAGACCATAGACCTCCAGAGTTTCTTCGTCACCAGAAAATCTATTCTGCTTACGTCACATGCTAAGATCCCCTTAGTCTCTCTTTGTTTGTTGGTTTTTGTTGTTTCTTCGAGACAGAGTTTCTCTGTGTAACAGACTTAGCTGCACTGGAACTAGCTCTGTAGACCAGATTGGGCTCTACCTCACAGAGATCTGTCTGCCTCTGTCTCCCTAGTGCTGGGATTGGAGGTGTGCACCACCACGGCCCGTGATCCTCTCAATCTCTTAAGCACAGACAAGGGGAAAGGAATCAAGGTCAGCCACCTGCTCTTCTTGATTACAGCACAGCTGAAAGCCCTGGGCTGGATCTCCATAGGCACCACCCCAGTCCTTGAGAGTGCGAATGGGTGAGGACACAGAAGAGAGAAGACCCGTTGTCTTTAGGACATTTTACATCTAAAAATGACCATGTCATTCATCATGGGGCATTTATAGAAAGGAAAGGTACTTAAACAGAATCTCCACATTGGGCCAGCTCTTTCCCATTTGAGTGAGGGGGAGGTAGGAGGACTCAAAACCTAGGCCATAAAGGGAAGAAAGAAACCTTCAGAGTCGGCTTATTAATTGCAAAGAAATAGTCTCATGATTCAAGATGGGCTCGGTTTCATTGTATTTGTAAGGTTTACGTTAACCCTTAATTGGAGGCCATGCTTGTTTTAAAGTTAATATTTTATTCTCATTAATGGCACTGAACATCAAAATCAGGACCTTGTATATGCAAGGCAAGCACTCTACCACTAAGGCATTTGAGCAGCAAACCAATATTGTCTGAAATAACAGAAGCTAGAAATGCGTGACAACCTAAATCACAGATACCTACCTTTGAGCCTGCAAATTAAAGACTAAGTAATCACTTTCTAATTTTAAAGTTCCTATTCTTTTAGTCTTTTTGAATTCAGACTTTAAGCCAATCTATGAATGCCAGGTCTCTGCTAATTACAAATGATTCATCTTAATTAGCCCGAAAGAGTGTTCTAACAGGAAATAAATTATTGCGCACAGAAAAACAGCTTCAGTCAAACGTTTAATGTTCACTTGAAATCCCTTTCAAAACAAACGGCAGTTGAGAAAGCAGAAGGTTAGAAAGGGAACTCTGGGGAGTGGATGGATCTCAGATCTGCTGTGGCTGCTTGCAGGTGTAGCAGTGTTTATTTTAAAAAGTTCTTATACCAGATAACAATCGTTATAATTATGACGGTAATCAATGTTCATTAGGGATACAACAAAAATTCCGTGATTAAAGCCCATTTGTTTCACCACAGTAGGAGTGTTGATTTATAACTGGGTAAATTGTTACAAATTGCTTCTCTAAGGGACAGCAAGGGGGAGCAACATATGAATTTGGAGATTGTAGCAGAAAAGCTTCATTATTGCGTGAAATTATGGCAGGTCAGTGGGGTGTAGGGCACCCACAAAAAGGCGTGCTTGTTTGTCACTTATCCCATTCTTCTTCCATGCAGTTGATGATGATTGTTCCACGGACATCTTCTCCTGTCTTCATTTATCTAAATTACACTGTTCTGGACAAGCCAAGGTGGTTTTGGTTTCCATTATCAACTGTCCTAAGACGTACGCAAATGAAGTGACTTCCTTTTCTCTTCTTTCTAATTCCATACACAATCTTAGCTTCCCTGTGATGTAGCAAACATAGCTGGAGACATCCCTGACCTGTGCTCGTTTTGGTGCCTAAACCAAACAAGAACACTCAGATCCATTCTCAGAGGAAGAGTGGGAAGCCCACATGGAGAGGGAAATTATGGACACTCCAAATGAAAAGTTCTTCGCCCAAACTAATATTTCCCCTTTGACTATCTAATTCAGATAAACACTGCCACACTTCCTAGTAACCAGCTGGATCCTCCCACTCCTGCTTGAGATTGGAAACAGTCAGTACAAACAAAGAGATTGTTAGCATCAGATTCAACTGTTCTAGCATAAAGCTGTTTGTGACTCATCTCCAGGCTAAACATATTGACTCCTGGAAACGTCTCTTCCTTGAGACAAAGGCTGGTATTGTGATTCCCATTCAGAGCTCTGCCAGGAGCTCTATGTCAGCGGATCACACAGGACCCTTTCAAAGCAAAAGAAAAGAAATACAAGCCAGTCACTCCATGGAAGTCCCACTAGAGAGGCCTCATGGTGCCCTGGAATTTCAGCTGGAGAGCAGTGGGGCTTTCTTTTAAACTTCACTGAGCAGGAGACAGCACTCTTATTTCTTTGTATGCTCTTTGAACCTGAACCTGGAGAATTGCCCAGGAATACCATATATGGCCCCATGTGCCTGTGCACAGTAAACTTAACCAAGGGATCTCTGAGGTCAAACAAGAAGATAACTGTCTTGAGTTAGGTGGAGAAAGGAGAGCACAACCAATCAGGAGACCACAAGCCAAAAACTTGCTTTCTCTGACACTGGGTGTGCAGTATCTGGACTCAAATTAACACATTGTTCCTATTGCCAGCAAGAGATTCAGTTGAGCAAGTGAGCATTCTGTTTGGGCATAATTTAGCTATAGAAGGAAATATATATTTGTTTTTCTCTCCAGACCTCTTTTGAAGGTATTAAGTTTATCAGCTAATCTTCAGTACAATAGTTAAGATGAATTCCTTATTTGGTGGTGTGGGGAGTACTTCTGTATATGTGTTTTTATTAGTTAATAAAAAGTTATTTTTGGCCAATGGCTTAACAGAATATAGCCAGGCTAGAAGAGATATAGAGAGAGAGTAGACCGAGTCAAGGAGACACCATAGAGCCACCAGAGGGGAAAGAAGCGAGCTGCCAGCTGGAACCTTGCCGGTAGGCCCACAAGCTTCATGGTAAAACATAAAATAATGGAAATGGGTTAATTCTAGATGTAAGAGCTAGCTGGTAATATGCTTAAGTGATTGGCCAAGAAATGATTTTAATAATATAGTTTATGTGTGATTATTTTGGGAGTCTGGGCAGGCAGGAAATGAAAAGCGGTCCTCTGCTTACAGATTGGAGTGTCAACATGTGCCAGCTAAGTCCACATAAAACCTGAGAAAGCTTGGAAAAGAATTCTAGAAACAGAAAACAGAATTTAACGCAGTTTCTTGCTCTGTTTGCTGGTGGCAAGCAGAGACGTGGCTTCTTTAAGTGGTTTCCTGACTCACCTTTAATGACAAGAACCGCACAGTTTCTTTAAGGGAAGGCTTCTGGTTTGTGCTAGTTACAGGAACAGCTGTGGCTCTTTTGGAGGGTTGATCTCTGCCACCTACTTTTGGTCTGGATGTTTATGTGCCCTCTCAGGGTCTGGAGGAAAGTAGCTGAGAGCACGTGCAGGTCTCAGCACTCCCCGCCTAGGCAGGCAGCATACACAGGCAGGAGAGCTTGGTGGATTCTTGCTGCCATGCACAGAGATATCTCCAGACCATGCAATGTGTTGCATGTCAGATTTAGCAATTACTCAGATAAAAAGCATTTATGTGCTGCACACTCCTCAGAATTAAAGTGGTGGGCATGGTTCCTACCGGGTGGTCCTAGACCTAGTGATAATGGTACCTCTGCAATATTGAAAGGCAGAGAGAGGTGGAGCCAGCACCCTGCTACCAAGATGCTTATCATTTTGAAAGCTCTCCAGGACAAAAAAAAGATTACAGATACACAATAGGCTGGATTCAGACATAAAAGATCTCTAAATAAGACACAGTGTGTTTAAAAAATATATGTAGGCTTGGGAGAGGGAAGAAAAAGAGTATAGAGAGTTATAAAAGGAAGTAAATGGTTTATTAAAAAATAAAACAAAATCTTTAAAGAGACAGAGTAAACTTGTATGAAAATAATAGAGTAAAAATAAGCCGTGTAAAGATAAAACATACACAAAGAGTCTAGATTATGTACATTATTGTGTTTTCTTTGAATTTTTTGACTGTGAAGAAGCTAAGTACAGATAGACATTTCATTACATGGGCTGCTAAGCTAAACCAGTATATATATTTTACAGGCATCTTGATTCCAAAATTTGGGTCTAAGGATTTGTTGCTTTGGAAAAATAGGTTCTGCTTTTGTTTCCACAGAAGATGAGAACCTGTGGATTAATTCCAGACTAATGTGGTTTGATGGACCAAAAGCCCTGAAAGGTTGCTGTGAACATCCCCCCAAATAATTACTTTGTTCAAAAAAAAAAAAGCAGAAAGAAGTTTGGAGAGAGCTACACCCAAATTTCTAAATATTGTTTGTAAATGTATGTTTAAAGAGGAATATGCTATATATATGAATACTTTGCATTGGTATGGATCTTGGTCTATTGATACAAATTTAAGGTCAATTTTGTTATACTGTGAATATGTATTTCTGCTCTTAATTAAGGTATTGTGTTTGTTCAGCTCATTTAAAATGCAATTTATAATTAAGATATATAATCTAGTAGATAATCATCTATAATAGTCAAACTTGTAGTCATGTTAGTTAGATTTTCTAGATGTACAGATAGTGGCTCCCAGCATGTAGGTTGTGACCCCTTTGGGGGTTGAACGATCCTTTCACTGGGGTTGTGTACCAAATATCCTGCATATTAGACATTTGCATTACCATTCTTAACAGTAACAAAATTGAAGTTATGAAGTAGCAATAAAAATAATTTTATGGTTGGGGTCACCACAAAACTGTTTTTAAGGGTCACAGCATTAGGAAAGTTGAGAAGCACTGTATTAAAGTCTAAATCTAAATCTTAATTGATATGGAAAAAAATATGAGTTAATACAGAAACTATTTTGTTTCACTTAACACAGTCTATATAGGTGGCACTATTTCACTGCTTAATATAAACTTGTAGTTCCTTCAGTTCCACTATGGACCATTTTTAAATTAAGTGTCCTTCTGGCACCAATTCCATGTGAGTGAGTGCAATAAGATTGCTCCCATATCTTTAGTTTATCCTTGTGAGGAAAATTCATAACAGCTCATTGAAAGCACAATGTCAAGGTCCCTTATTGATTTGTAAATGCAGTTGTATTAATCATATAGAATCAGAACTGCAGTGTAAGTAGCCATGACTGGGGCTGTATTTGGGATGTACTCATCATGATCTAACTAGAGTATGACTGACACCATCTCTGGAGAGATTTTCATTTGTTATCACCTAAGATCAACAGGAAATACAGGGTTCCCTACTCTGCATATTCACCAGTGACAAAACTGTGAGTCAAGTCAGTGTCTGCCCTCTTAGCAGTTCTTCTACCTACTCTGAAGAACTGATGTGAGACGGGACTGAAGAGAAGTAATTTCCAACAGTAGGGCTTGCTTGCAGGGATTTCTTGGGGACCATTTTGAACCTTTATGTTCCAAAATGCATGTATTTTTTTTCACATATATGGACCACCCAAGAATTAAGCACATCTATTTATTCATCTCATCCCATTTTTTCGTGTATAATTTTTATGGGCATTCACACATTAACCATCTACCTGATAGCAGATGCTGTCATGCCCATGTTCCCTTCTAGGTCACATGGAGTCTTTCCCTTAATGTATGACACTGATTTTTAGAGAAATTCAGATGATGAGCCTGATGAAGGTTTCCAAGATAAATTTTTACAATAAATAATAACTCTAATAGCATTAGACACGAATTATTTTTCTGAGAAATACATGTAGAAGGCTTCTGTGTGTCTGTTAGTGTGTGTGTGTGTTTGTGTGCGCGCCTGCACACGTGCGCACGTGTGCCTGAGGGCATAACATTTAGATAATCCTGCCTCAAATCAAGTGGAAGTATCAGCCAATATTGTTTCATCATTACTGAGATAGCAGGATCACTGTCGTCACTGAAGGAAAACAAGAAAACCAAAATACAATTTGCTAAATATAAACCATATCACTCAACAGTTCTCTTGCTAGGAATTTACTCATGAGAAGGGAAATATCCACACAAAGATTTGCACATGAATGGTCATAATAACCCAAGTCTAGCAGCAATGCAGATGTCTTGCTAGAAGCAAAATGGGGTAGATCAGTCATATGGAATAGTATTAGGTACCAATAAAGAATGAAGTATTCATGCTTGCTAAGAAAAAAAAAACCCTTAAAAGTATTTTGTTTACCAAATAAAGTTACAAATAAGAGGCAAGAGATTATAGATCCCACCTACATAAAATGCCTAGAAATGGACAATTTATGAAGACAAATATTATATTAGTGACTGTCTGAGGCTTGGGGTAGAAATAAGGATGGATTATAATTAGGCACTGGGGATCTTGAATGAAACATGAAAAATGTCCTCAGCCTGAGTAATGTTGATGTCACACAATGCTGCAAAATAACCAGAAATGATTGAATTGTGTACCCGCACTAGTTCAATTTCAATGTTGCACAAAATACATCACAATGAGCTCTTAAAAATATATCATCACCAAGTCCATCATGTACCAATGATTTCTTTACCTTCTTTATGTACATAAGGACCAATATCTGAAGAAATTGTATTTATTGTAATTATCCTGTTGAAGGTGAAACTAAGCATACGTATTTTTAATAATTCAAAACTTAGAGTAACTTCATGTTCTTTAAGACATATCCATTTGTTAGCAGCTTCTAGACCTCATATGATATAATTCCTCATGCAAATCCAGTGAAAATAAAATCAGATCTCTCTTTCTCTTACACACACACACACACACACATATGCACACACACAAGCCATTATGCCAATAAAGCCATACACGGCCCATGAATGTACACATAGCATCTTCTACTCGGAATTCTTCTAGCCATAACGGAAACAGTCCAGGCCTAGGTCAAACCCACTGCTGTGAGAACACCATTTAGTCTTTGTCACAGATCCTTGGGCATCTGTCACTGTTTGTTTCTAAGTTGCTCTGGGTCTAGTGCTCTCATCTGTCACTCTGATCTTCTCAGCTCTGAACTCTCAAATCTGCCACTTTAATCTTGCTTCAGGATCCTAGATTTAAGAATTAAAATCAACGTCTCTGACATTAGACGGCTCATCTCCTGTGTGTCTGTTTTGGTAGAAACCTATTCTTTGGTCCTCATCATATGCTGTGCTGCCACCCCTTCCTGGTGCAGCTCCCATCCCTGCCTTATCCTCTGTTATCTTTTTAAAGAGGAAACCATCTTACTTTATTGGGCACAAAATGCCTTCTATCTGTGCATCTGCTTATTAGAATTGAACACTTTCCAGTATGTGGTCAATAGAATGAACAACAGAATTTTCATAGTGCCCCTTGCTCCACCTAACTAAGCCACCCTCAGTACCCAACACATAAGTGTGTATTGGAGGCCCACCAAAGAATCCACATGTCTTGGTCTCTGAAAGGACTGGCTATGCTAGAGCCCAGTTCATTATCAGTATAGCACACATAGATGTTCGGTTCTCTGCTGGAAAATGTTACCTTCCTGGCTTAAGTCATTTCTAAAAGTGTTGGAAAAAGCCTGAATTGGCCCCAAGTTTTAAACAAATCAGAGGGATAAAAGTTAAAGCATTAAATATTAACATGAGCCTATTTATAGCTACATATCAGCTGGAACTGTGAGCCTTTTAAAAATAGACTGTGGGTATAAAAGTAATAGGAAAGGCAGCCTTCTGGAGTTGGCGAACCTCTCTGTCCCCACAGACAGAAGATCCTCCGTCTCCCCTTGAGTTCTGAATGCTGTATTTGGCAGGACTAAGCAAGTCTGATGTTTCAAAGGTGAGTGACAAAGTGGCCAAACCACTCCTCAATGCACCGCAGCGTGACACACTCTTTGCTTTCAGATTCTTGTTTAACAATGCTATCAGTTTAACATTCACGGAAAAGGTAATTATTCTCCAGTTTCACTGAGCTATTAAGAAAAAGAAAGCGCATTGAAACTCCAGCAATTGAAATGCTGTGGTTTCGGGACCAGCTGGAAGCCTTTCAGCATTCAGAGTGGGAGAGCATACATTTATTTTCTAGGAAGGAGATTTAGAGACTTCTCTGAATGGGGAGTGGGAGCAGGACAAGAAGTCTCTGGAAGGATAATCTGGTTTTGTGTACTTGTCCTCTGAATGTTGCTTTGAAACAACGCTTCCATATTTTTGCAAGCACGCTGGCATTAGTTAATACAGGATGCAACTTAAGCACAGCCAAGTCCTGTGTACCAAATCAAAAAAAACAAAAACAAAAACAAACAAAACAAAACAGCGGAAAAAAAAATAACCTCTCAGTTCAAACTAGAAAACATTACAGGTAAATCTTTGATACATCGTTTCTTCAAACCCTGTCCCCAAATGCTGTTGAGCACAGCAAAGCTCAAGAAAGAAGAGTTTATGGTGCAAGGGTGAGAAGTAAGAACCGACCAACCTGAGAGCGCCCTGCTTTCAATGACGTTCCTACTTTAGCTGCAAAGATGGGGCATGTCAACTAGTCACCAGCTGAAGCACATGCTGTGGTGATTGCAGCTGAGCTGGAATTTATACACATTTAGAGCAAAACAGAGGACGTGGAAATGCTACATAAGATTGCGGAATTTGCAGACTTTTTTTTTCTTTTTAGACAAGCGGTGTTTAAAAACTGAAGACAGGGGGTTGTCCTCCTTGTCACATCTGCTAAATGAATGAATGGTCACCTCCATGTACTCCAGAGAAATGGAATTAGAATGTTGTGCCCATTGCAGCAGACCATTCAAATTTTATTAATCACAGGCCACTCCTAAATTTAAGCAAGAAACACCGCACTTTGAGTGGCTAAGCAATGCATACGTGTATTTTGTTTGCAGGCATGTCTGTGAGGCTTTTAAATTTAATTCATAGTGTTACATGTATGGGTGTGCCACCTATGTCCGCGCATTATGTGCATGCGGTGCCCCAGATACCAAAAGAGGGGTGCAGATCCCCCTGGGACCAGAGATACAGGCGGTTGACAGCTGGAAAAGCACCCAGTGCTCCTAAAACCCGAGCCATCTCTCCAGCCCCATCTGGGGTGAATGTCCCACTGGAGGCGAGGAGGAGAGCATGTGCCAGAATGCTATGGCCTCATTGTATATTAAAAGAAACCCAGCACTCATGTCTCACTACTTGAAAACTAATTAAATTTAAAACTGTTTAGGTGTCACAGAGGTTATTTTCATCTATTAGAAATGGTCATAGTTGAAAAGTCTTTATTCAAAACCTAAAATGCAGTAATTGTTATCAAAATATGTATTTTGTTTACTGCTATGAACAGGTTTGTTTAGCTTGTTAGAAAAAAATGAAAATGAGGCATACAGTACAGCAGAGAATACGTTTCACTGAATATCACAACAGTTTATGATATCAGCTGGAATCCAGAGCTGAGACAATGCATATCCAGCCTGTACTCAGAGGCCATGCAGTTAAACCCTTAAGAGCGGTTTGTTCCAGTAGCAGGTACAGCAGGATCAGAGCAAGCCCTCTCAAACTGAGTATGGTATTAGCTAAATCTGAGAAATGAAATAAAATACAAACAAAAAATAAAGTGCTATTTGAGAACCTTTCTTCATTCACCACACTTCCTAGCCTTTTCTGTTCCATAAACCCTATTAAGAAAAAAAATCCTTATCAAAATTGCCTTCTAATCTCAAAGTCTTCATTTTACTTTTCCTTTGTGAGGTTTTCAAGGAAAGATGTGGAGGGAAAAGAGTGGTGACGAGGAAAACTTTCTTTGATAAGTTTTTTTTTTCATATTATCTTGCTAGAACTACTAGGAAGAGAGGTTTATTGTAGTATTACAGTGATAAGATTTTTATAGCCATAGCAACATAAAATGCACTTTGCAAGTATAGTGTCCAAGTGTAGTGTACAAATAGTTAGCATTTACAATGAAGTGCCGTCCAACAGCACATATATTCAAGTTGTATCCAGCACCGTGTACACTGATTTTCCTTCTAAGGTTTGTGTCAATGCCCTATCTAATGGCACATATACTATTCAGCAACATGTCCTTTGTTCTTGCTTCAGTGTAGTAGGTAACCTGTGACAGATCCAGATACCAGTATATGCTTTCAATGGAGGCATGGAAATAAAATAAGTGCCCACCAAAGACCTTGAACGGACAGCTGTGGCAGAGTTAGAAATGTTTGTAAAATTGACTGCCTTCAAAGCAATGGAGTAGTCAGGGCTGGCATGGTTTCCTTAACGAATCTTATGAGCCCTCCCTTCTTACATTGAACAGACTGAAGAAACTGTTCCATGCAGTTCTGCTTCTCTGCATCCTTTTTTTTTAAAAAAACAAAACAAAACAAAACAAAAACAAAAACAAACATGTAAATTCACTTCACAGTAGATGGCCTTGATCTCCGTGAAATGACTTGTTTGGGCCAACAGGAGAAGGGGAGGCTGGCAGTGTGCTAGCTATAAGAGCCACGCATGATTCCTGCTTGCCACCACACACTGCTGCCGCAGTCAGTCCTTTGATGCCAAGAGCAAAATCAAAGACACACGGAGCACAGCCATACCCAGTCAGCCAACCCCTGGCATACTTCACATGTGAGTTTGTTCAATTAAGATGAGAACTTGTCTGGCGCATCTTTACTAGCATATTTCACTCTGCTACTATATGAGCAATAAATAAATAAATAAATAATGGTTGTTGGTGGTCTCAGAGCCTGGGTGATGGTCACACAGCACTATTTTGATCTCTGTGGCCAAATATCATTGATAAAAGAAGCTTAAAATTATGGCTTTCCCATTTCTATGGAACGGATGAGGAAATTTCATGTATTTACAACATAGAGTCCATGCTGGACTTCTGTTTTCAAAAATATGTGAACGAGTCATGCTCAATTTCCAAACACAGTAACTACACAGATGATGGGTTAAACGCTGAATGAAAGAATTTTCATGCTCCACTTCACCCTAGTGGAAAGAAGAGACGCTTTTCAATTTTCACAGTCTCTGAAACAAAATAAATGATTTTGCAAATGTCATATTTAGTTACATTTCTCTGCCCATTGGATTCTTTCCTTTAAGAAAAATATATTTGAATACCAACTTTCCATTTCATATATTTGGCATATATTCATGTACAAAAATAGTTTGTATTACACAGTAAAAATACCACCCACAATCTTTTGCAAATTATCGAGTCTTAAGAAGCTTCAGTTAGTAAGTTTAAAAAAGATTTATCGCGTTATGCTGTGCACATGTGCATGTGTGTGTATGCGTGCACATGCACAGAAGTGTGTAAGTGCCCAAAAAGATCAGAAGAGGATGTTGGATGCCACAGAGCTGGTCATGGGCAGTCGTGAGCCACCCAGTGTGGATGGTGGGAACCAAACTCTGATCCATTGCAAAAGCAGCAACTTAACCACTGAGCAATCTTTCCTTTCCCATTAATTCTCTTTATTTTTTTTACAGCAAGTTATGAATTGTTTTTATATATGTCTCCTCCAATGTTATTTTCTTTCTCATTCTTTAACTAATTTTTGGACAAAGTTGGCAAGTTACGTGTAGTTTGTTTTTTAAAGATATCAATAAACAATTAGCCCTTTGAATGTGTAGCAGAAGACTGAATAATGAACCTTTGGAAGAGGTACCAAAAGACTGAGTGATGCAGCATTGACTGACTAAGCTCCTTCAAAAACATAACATCTCTCTCACTTTTTGGACCATAAGCCTGAGGAGCCAAAAGTTACACTGGGCATTACCCTGAACACTGAAACCTGACATTCATAAAATCATCCTACCAGAACCAACCAAATGTGGTACCTACGTGTCATGGAAACATCAGCGATGTCCAAAAACCTAATGCATCTGGTGTAGACAACCTAGTTTCACACAAGGACCACTGAAATCCCAAGGTCATGAATGAAGAAACATTTCTTGAATGGAATTAAAACGGTCAAGTAAGTAGGATGGCATAGGCTACACATATGAACACACACACACACACACACACACACACACACACTAAATGGAAGAAGCAGATGGCAGATAGGTTGATTTAGTCAGAAGATCTTAAGGAGGTAGGTACTAAACTATCCTGAAATTGAACCAATATTTACCAGTATATATTTTCAGGGTTTCACTTTTCCAACTGGAATTTCAGCCATGCTAGTAAGCAGATTTATGTTGACAGGCAGAGTGGCTCTTTGCTGAGGTAACACTTATGTACTCATAACGGATTCATTTCTGTTAGGCTCTGTTAGCTATAACAAGCTTGCTTTGAAACAGTCGTTCTATGCTTTGCAAAGTGTCTCCGTAGCTCTTTTAGTCTAACCAGCACTTTCCACAAAAACCTAAGAATCCTTCCACGTCTTATTTCCAGCGAGCCGTGACATCGTTCCCATCATTTAAAACTACTGATTCAGGGCTTTCACTCGTGTCCAAAAATTTGATCAATTTTGGAGAAAGTTCCCCAAACTGTGTAGAAAGAGATAGATTATTTTGAGCTTGGGTAAATTGTTATGCAAACACCTGTTTTGTCTATTTGGTTTATGATGCCATTTAGCTCCAGCATTTCTCCTTTTGGTTTTTGTTGGAAGGGCCCGTCTACTGGTGACAGCGGAGTAGTGAAGTCATCCACTTTCAGCATGTGAGGGTTAATATTTGATTTTAGAAATAGTGCTGTTTCTTTTATGAACTTGGGTGCATTTGTGTTTGGTGCATAGACATCAAGAATTGTGGTTTCTTCCTGTGGACTTTCCCTTTGATGAGTATGTGGTATTCTTTCTTATCTCTTCTTACTAGTTTTCTTTTGAATCTCTTTTTATCAAATATTAAAATAGCTACACCAGCTGGCCATACTCCTGTCAATAACACACATTAACTCAAGACTGCATCTCCTCCCCACATCCAATATTCTCTTCTATAGTGGCTGCATTAATTTATATTCTCCACGATTGTGTGAATGGTCTCCTGTTTCTTTATGTCTCTGACCGCACCAGACTCTGGTGACTCTTTGCTTTGCAGAAGCTTTTCAGTTTGATGCAATTAGCTTTTGTCCTCTGCGCTTTTAGGCTTTCATTGAAAGGTATTATGCTGAATGTTTTGGTTTGAATATTAGTGTCTCCCATAGGTTTATGTGTTTGAAAAATAGTTGGCAGCAGGGGGTGATCTTTAAAAGGAAGTGACCAACCAATGACTGTCCAATGACTTGAGGGTCACTTCAAGAAAGACGTCCATGCCTGGCACTGCCTGGATGGCCAGGAACCAGAAAGTGAATAGCCCAGAAATTTATGATAAAACCAATATCATGAGAAGATTCTTTGTGTTCTCTTCCAGTATTTCCACAGATTTTGGTGTTAAATTTGGGTTTTTAATCTAGTTAGAGTTAATGTTTGTGAACGATGAGAAAGAGGATTCATGTTTCAATCTTCTGCACATGACTAGCTAATTGGAAGAACATCGTTTACTAAAACCACTCACCTTTTCCTAATGTGGCTCAAACACTTTTGTTAAACAACAGCGTTAATTCAAAGAAAGAATAAAAACAAGGGTATAATCCACCCAAGCATGTTCATAAATCTTTTTAAACATCATGTGGACATGTATTTGATCAATGAATGGATCAATAAACTATAATTTCTAAATGCATATTTTAATATTGAGGAAATTGACACGCTTTCAAACTTTTTAACTTCCTCAAGTGGTCAGGAGAAGAATTTAAACTTAATTTAGCCTCTTTCGTTTATACTCAATACAGCAATTGTCTATGATTTCTGGAATAGTATCACATTTTGATTCATATGTGATCACTCTTTCTGAAGACACTGAACTGAACCTTTTTGTAAAACTAAAGCTCTTTCAAGAATCTCCTATATTAGGTAGATACTTTTTCAGCTTTTTTGCAGACTTCCTGGACTACTTTTGTGAGGTTTTATATAACAAATGTATTTCAGAAGCACAGAACAGTCATTCATTCTAGTGAAGGAGTTAGGACGATATGAAAGAAATAGCAAGGCTTTTGATATCAGACAGTATTAGATTCTGAATGAGGAATTTTCAACTGCCAGCAGTTGGAGTTGAAGGAAAGCAGGTAACTACTTGGGTTCTCATTTCCCTTTTCTGTAATGTGATGTAATGATATCTCCTTTTATCCCTTCATAGAAATGTAAACAAGATGGCAGACACGCTGTGCAAAGACACATACTGCTCTTGCCTCGCTGTGAACTGTCTTTCTTCCAGGTCAGCTGAGACAGTTGTGGACCTGACAGTCTACCTGATGTCTATAAGGAGCTGAAGGCAGGGGCATAGGCTAGATAGACTTCAAGAGATGCCAGACCCACTATGCACGGTCAATTGGCAACCGGTGAAAATGATGAGACTGATAACAAGGAAAGGCCTAGCGAGAAGTTGCCTGGCATCAGGGATATACCAGTCAAAACAAGTCTATCTCTTATTTCTTGTGTTCATGGCCAGTTTCATTATTAGGAATAATCAAATAGTTAACCAAGGACCACTGTCTAAGTAAGTAAGAGGCGTTGAGATGTTTCTAGTATCTGTCCTCTGGCACTTTTAAAGCTATTGGATAATTTTAAATAGCTTTATTGACATATGGCATGTCACATAATTCTCACATTTAAGGGTATACAGCTCAACAGTTTTTACTTTGTGGAGTTATCCATCTATTAATATAAGTTTATAATATTTTCTTTGCACCCAAAGGGGAAAACCCATCCATCTGTCTTGGGCTCTTAATTATCCCAGTCCATTAAGGCAGCCCTCAAAAGCTGCTAATCCATACTGTGGTTCTATTGATTCATCTGCTCTGCACATTTCATATAAACTGTGTGGCATTCTGCCTCTGGTGTGCTTCACTTAGCATATGCTTCTGTGTGTGATTCATTGTATTGTATTCAGTATGTGCGGTGTTTCTCATTCCTGTGACCATATCTGACAAGAAGCACTCTATTGACAAGAGGAAGGGTGCATCTTGGCTCACAATTTCACGGTGAAGAAGGCAAGGAGAAGCTCCTGTCTATAATAACATCAGGGACATGAGACACAGTTTCCTAGCATCCTGTGTGACTGGCAGGTAGAGCTGGGCTGGAAATAGGCCTGAATACAACTCTCAAGTTCCGCCTAAGACCCAATGAGCCTGCCCACTATCGTCCACTTCCAGCTAGGTCCTGCTTCCAAAGATTCCACAACCTCCACGAACAACCTCCATAAACTCCCACCATCCTGAAACCAAAGATTAAAACATAGAAGCCTAGGGTTTATATTTCATACTAAAACTATAGCAGTCTTCTGTGAACAAATAATTTTTGCTATATAGTTTTCAAGCATTGTCCTGCTTCCCTCATATATATATATATATATATATATATATATATATTCCATTTCATTTTCTTGACATAATCATGTTTAAGGTGAAAGACTACTTACATTACATTAATTCATAATCTTTTAATATGAAAAGAAAATCTGGGATACAAGATGCTAATGTAATACATTGCTCTGTTTATTGGATTACTCAGGCCCCATCTTTGCCAGCTTACTAGAATATGCTGGAGTTTCATTGAGTTGCTGCTCTAAAATATCAGTGCCTGCTGCTTCATATATCAATGTTATGTTTTTTTTAGAAATTATAAAATGATTGTATCATTTGCCCTCTTATTTTTCTGTCTCTAATACCTCCCATATGCCTTCATTGCTCTCTCCCAAATTCATGACTTCTTTTTCTTTAATTGTTCTTTCATATATATGTGTATGTATGTGGGTATGTATGTATGTACATATATATGTGTGTGTTTAAGAACATTTACATTCCTAATTATATACATACTAATCTATTTTAAAATTATATATATATATATTCCTAAGTATATAAATACAACTTGCTCAGTCTGTATCTTACTTATATGTATATGATTTTAGAACTGACTACTTAGTGTCAGATACCATATTATTAATCACTCAAAAAAATATGTCCTGAATTCATGATCCATGTCTAAAATATGGGTTGTAAATAAGAAATAATTAGATAATTGAAATGCAAGATGTAATTTCTGTCCCAAATTATAGACAGATATCTTCAAATGACCTTCCAGATAGCCCATACAGATGACAAATATAAATGTCTTGCTTAGAGGCATAATCAGTGGATTTCATACATTGTGATGTTCTGATCTTACAATCCCTAGAAACAAGAGCTGTAAATGTGTACAGCCATCTGATGGCAACGAAGAAGTGCTTCAGTGTTGAAGGAGGGCTCTGCTCTAGACTTGTGGATGGTAAAGTCAAAACAAGGCTTTTCCTTTCTTCTCATTGCAGGCCATAAATTTCCCGAGACCTTTTGTACCAAAGTGACCCAGAGCATATATTTATATGAGACTGTTGAAATTTAAAATGTGGGAATTTAATAACAGTATTGATGGGATATAAAAGCACAGCAAATGTATTGGTCCTGCCGTTTAGGTGAAAGCGAGTAGCCCCAGTGTGAGTTATGGTGCTGTCTTTTCCAACCCAAAGGTTAAAATCTTATTTCCTTTGCTAAAGTCCTTTTCATTTTCTTTTCTCTGCAATACCTGCATGACTTACTATGCTATTACTGGAGTAATCTCTGACCTCATTAACATTCTTATCTCCAAAGGAAATATTATAGAAGACCTGCCGGGCTATAATCTCTACCTAGGACTTTACTATCATTTCCAGTCCTAACCAGTTTATTATCAGAAGTTTCTCTTTCTGAGTGAGCTAGTTCCCCCAATGTGCTGAGTTCTAGCATTAGCTGTCTACTAAATCTGTTTTGATGGACACATTTCAACATTTTTCATTCTGGAAAAATGCCCTCAAAATAGTGTGTTTTGGAGGGGGAGTGCAAATTTCTTGGATATCCAGTCTTAGAGCATACAGAGGGATGTAGCTACAGCAAACAGGTCCTGGCTTGTTCCACTACCAGATAAGTGTGAAATTGAATTGTGTAAAGAGAAGATTAGAGGGTTTTCATTCTACTCTGTTCAGCACACTGTCCATGGCTTTAAAAGCAAATCATTGTGTTTTAAACTGGCAATTTAAGATCAACATATACACTGTAAAATCACAAAAAAAATGAGCATATTAGGAACTTTTTGAGATTTATCAAACACATCATGAGATCTTTTTCAACAATATTCCACACTCAAATAGTAATATTTAATGTATGGAATATCTGAACTAATACAGCCATTCTCGGCCCCTTCATATACAAACATCATCTTGGAAAGACCTGTTCTACAACCTGAAATGGGTGTGAATGTGTACTCAAGAAACAAGTGTAAGGGATGGGAAATAAATGACATTTCCAAGCACACATATGTACTGCTATTATAGAAGCATCCTTGAAGGTCATTCGTCTTTGGAATTCATCTTCTTCATGGAATTCCCTCATGATGAACAATCATACTTTGGTATAATTGTAAACTGGCATTACTCAGTGGATGTATAGGCATTGGTCCTTTCTATTGAAGGCTCCACCCGGTTTGAAAAAATTCTACACTTCTCCGTGACAATCCAATGTGGTAGTAGTGTAATTACTAAAACACAAAATGAGTAAGCCTAATTCCATTAACTCTCTTATAATTCTTATAATTGTTGTGTTCTTCAAAGGAAATAAGTCACATCTACTTCAGCAATAACACAAGATTCTCCAGATTTCTGAATCTTAACTCTTCTTGTTGTGTGTAAGATTTGGATCACAAACACAAAAGATTACCTCACACAATGTAGTATTTTTTTTTAGATTTTAGTCAATGCTTGCCATATATAGAATACAAACATCAGTGAGAAATAACTACAGTTTATCCTTGTTATCAACCAAAATTTAAATAATTCAAAATGAAGCAAAGCAAAATGTTGCCTTGCAGAGATAAAATCTTGCACATTTTAAACACAAAACACCTTGTGCTAAAAGCAAACACTAATGATGTTTAAAATGGCGATCAGGTGGGTTTTTGAGAGGGGGGAGGGAGAGAGGAAGGGGAAAGGTAAAGGAGAAAACAAAATTTGGTGGGTAGGGATGTTCTGCAAGGGGTTGGATAGAAGAAAACATGATAAAAATACTTTCTATTGGAAGAAATATAAAAGAGGAAGAGAAAAGCCACATACATCAAAATTCATAGCCTAGATTGTTTTTCTAGCCTATGGTTTGCCTTTTTATTTTATTTATTTTGAGATTATATAATAGCTACTTCAAATGTTTTAAAACCGAATTTGATCAGGATATTTTCTGGCTACATCTCTTACTACCATCCATTATCTGTAGATGACTTCATAACTTAGCTAGTCTGTGGCCTTTTTTTCTGGGAGATGTTTACCATTTAAACCTCACATGCTTGCTTTGAATGTGCCACGATGGTAGGCCTGCTTAATGTCTCTGAACTATGATGGTCGTGTCCCTCTGAAAAGACCAAGCTACCATTAGAAATGGGTCATGAAGCAAAAGTCATTAACTCACTTTTAAAAGGGCAGAGCCCATCAACGCATTACTGACAGACCTCCTTCCCTGTGTCCATTTGCCTTTATTAAATATCACTTTTAATATCTGCATCCATGCCTGAGAGAGCCTTCGGGTGCATGTCACCATGAAAAACATAAGCCATTAGGAAACAAATTACTTTGAGGATTGTCTTTAAATGAATACCTTAACACTTTACACAATATTATACAAATATTATATAGTAAACTACATATTTGTAATCCTCAGTAATATAAAAGCTGACACCAGAATTGTTGGTTGGAAAACACTCCTGGGCCAGTGAAGAAGAAAATTCAATTAATAAAGGCAATGATGAAAAAGTGATTAAGGTAGGACTTTTTTTCCCCCCTCTAATGTTTAGGAAAATGAGAATGGGAGATAGAAATTTGTGTCTCTACCACTTACCGAGTGAAAGGTTTATTTAAAAATCAATATTAAGATAATAACAAAATGGTACAGAATGAGATCTCTATTTCCACGTGGCTAACTTCCCAGACTAACCTTGCAAGTTACAGTTCAGAATGATCAGCCTACTGCGCCCAAATGGAAATTTCACATAATGAGGGAAGATTATCCACGCGCTGTAAATTCTCTTCTTGGAAGGATGTGTTGCCGGGCCAGTCTTTCCATCTGCTTTCCTCTATTCTAGCTGTTAGGAAACAAAGACTTGATGAATTTTTACCACTCTGGCCTGTGAGGCACTGGTGTCATGGCTAAAGGAGGCTAAAGCCAGTTCTGATGACACTGAGATCCAACCTCAGCAAACCCCTCTTTAGGATCTCCAGAGCAGATGGGAGGAAGGCTGTGAGGAGCTATGTCTGCATCAGTCAATCTACCCGAGGACCCAAAGCCTAGGTCTGGCAGCTTGACTGCCTAATTAAAACGTTCATATCTTCAATTTTGTTTTATTTATAAATAATCTCAAACAGTTTTGTAAAGATAATAGTAGCGTTTCAGATATGCAAATCTTCAGAATTATATATGAGACAAAATAGCTAGCATGTAAACACACATATAGATAGGCAAAGGAAAACATAATTCTAAAAAAATGAAATATCTTTCCTTTAAATATATTTGATTCTCTATTATTACCTTTTTTCTCCTCTTTTATCTCCTACTCTTTTATACTTTCTTCTTTCTTTATGTATTTATTTCTCTGTCAATATAGCATTCCTACATTCATTTTTCACTTCACTTTCTTTTTAATTAAGGACTAATCATATATATATTTACATATCTAATGTATTATATGTATATATTAATAGGGACTATTAAAATTAATTAATCCATTGTGAACCACTTCTACTAGATATATACTCTTTTGTTATATATGTATTTATAATATTAATGAATATTAATAGGTATATTTACCTGCATATATTAGTCCCTACTTCCCAGTTACACCTGGTGTTACATTTTTCCGTATCATCTGGGAGCCGATCAGAGCCCCCTTTACTTAAATATATCACACCACAAACGCACCCCTGTCCTTACTTCTCTGAACTTTTCAATGATGAAATCTGCTGGCACCTGATTCTCCCAGCAGGAGCTGTCTCAAGCCCAAGGTCTCCCACACAGGGCAGTCCTGTCGTGGTAATGGCCCTGATTTCTCCATCTGGACCAAGTGCATGTCCACTGGCAGCCACCATGTTCTTCTCTACTGCCACCTTCTCTGATTCCATCTGGCTGCAGTGAAAGGTTGGCTCTTGCCTATAAGCACCTACTGAATATTGCAATTCAGTAATGAAATTGCAATTCAGAAATGAAACCTGAAAATGCCAAGGTTTCTTGGATTCCTAGTTGCTTATCGTATCTCCCACCCATTTCCACTGAGTCCTTCAGAACTTGTCGTGTCTTTCTGAGAGCCACACTTCTTCATGTGATCCAGATGCGTTAAACATTTTGTCGGCAAGTTTTCTCCCAGTTTTAACAGGTATGATTACTATTGAATTCAAGCTTTATTCCTGTCATCATAATTCTACAGTGTAAATGTAGAGTCACAATTACTATGAAATTGATATGCTTTTCCACCATCATATTTTCAATTTGTTTTTCTCTGTTTAGAATTTCTCAGTGCCTCTCTTCAATATGATAAAATTCTGTCTTTCTAGCTTAAAGGTTCCTCGTTTTAGTTTTTAAAAATAAGCTTTTAATTAAAATAGAATTATGTCACGTTCCCCCTTTCTTTCCTCCCTCCAACCCCTTTCAGGTACTCTCCCATCAACCTCCACTCTCAAGTTAATGGCCATTTTTAAGTCATCATTATGGGAAAGTACGTGTACACATACACGTATACATGCATACTATATGTGTGTGTAAGTATGTATATGAAAATATATAATCTGCTAAGTATGTATATGGATACATATACCCTGCTGAGTGTGTGTGTGTGTGTGTGTGTGCAGTGAGTCTTTTTTTTGTTCTTTGAGTGTATATGGTTTTAGGGATGGCTATTCTGTATAGGACAACCAATAAAGGGGCTCATCCCTGGGAGATGCTAATTTGCCTTCTCCCAGCAGTCATTAGTGCCTGTAGTTTTTTCCTTTGAGTGGAGCCCTGTGAAATTTCTTCCCTTCCTTGTTAAAATGTTTGTTGATATTGCCTTTGTTCTACTCTTATTTATGCAACTGTTTTGGAGGGCTTTTTTTTTTTTAACTTTTCATTATACATTCTAAACTCAGTTGCCTTCCTCCCCTTCTTCTGCCGCCCCCCTCCCATTTACCCTTTTCCCATCCCCCATCCATTCCTCAGAAGGGACAAGGCCTTCCTTAGGGAGTCATCAAGGTCCTACATACCAACTTGAGGCAGAACCAAGCCCCTCCCCAAGGCTGAGCAAGATATCCCACCATAGTGAATGGGCCCTACAAAGCCAGTTCATGCACCTGGGATGGGTTCTGGTGCCACCGCCTCTCCCCAACCGATTGAGCCACATAACTATCACCGACATTCAGAGGTCTAGTGCAATCTCATTCAGGTTCCCCAGCTTTCAGTCCATCATCTCTGAGCTCCCACTAGCTCAGGTTATCTCTCTCTGTGGGTTTCCCCATCATGTTCTTGACCTGCCTTGTTCATATGAGCCTTCTTCCTTCTTTTGAACTGAACTCCAGGAGCTCAACCCAGTGCTTGTCTGTGGGTCTCTGCATCTGCTGCCATCAGTTGCTGATGTAGGTTCTATGATGACAATTAGGCTAGTCACTAATCTTATTAAAGGGGAAGGCCCTTTTAGACATTCTTTCCACTATTGCTAGGAGTCTTAGTTGGGGTCATACTGTGGATTCCTGAGAACTTCTCTAACACCTGGTTTCTCCCTATCCCCATAAAGGCTCCCTCTATCAAGATATCTCTTTCATTGCTCTTCCCCTCCAGCGCCCCCCAACTCTGTCTTCTTGATGTCTCATGGTCCAATCCCCCATCCCCTCTCTTCTACTTTACCCGCCACGCTCTGAGTTTACCCAGGAGATCTTAATTATTTTCCTTCCTGGGGCACTCCATGTGTTTCCCTCTTAAGGTCCCCTTTTTACCTAGCTTCTCTCGAATTATAGACAATAGCATTGTTACCCTTTATGTAGCCATTTTTAAAAGTATGATTTTAATTGAAAACAGAACCCATTACTTTCCTCCCTTCGGGATACCAGGAAGTCTACTGTGGTATAATCTGTCCTAGAAATGACTGACAAATGTTGGGGAGGTTGTGAAGAAGTAGGAGCACTCATTCACTGTTGGTGGGAATGCAACTAGGACAGCTACTTCCCAAATCAGGGCAGATAATATTCAAGAAACTAAAACTAAATTTAAATATGACCCGGCTATACCATTCTATGTCATATGCCTAGAGTCCTTGATACCCTCTTCCACAGTTGCTTTTTCAGCCGTGTCCACTGCCTCCCTATTCATAATGTCAATGGAAACAACCTAAATGCCCTTTAACAGATAAATAGATAATGAAAATACATATGCACAATGGAATATTTTACTTTTATTATAATGACTTTGGTACCTATTTTAGAATCTATATTCTTTTATTTTTTCTTTATTACTTGCCTGGATTTATAAATATTTAGATCTTTTTTCTCACACAGTAAGTGCTGGATTATTTCTAAATCTTTTATCTTGCTTCAACCATGCTTTATTATTCATATCTTTGTTTTTTGATTGCTCAGGACACAGTACATTTTATTCACACTTTTTTCGTTCATAGGTACCTTTATTTGTCTAACATAATAATAGTATTACATACTTTTTCATTTATACCATGTTCTAATTTAGGTCTTAAAGAGGTTTTCTTAATTAGGACCATTTTATGATAAAACTTTCAAAGACTTTTAAGTTTAAATAATTTTATTAAGCCTTCTTTTTGTCAAGCCTGTTGATAAAGACCTGTAATCCCAGATACTTAGGCTCTGGGCTGGTGGATAACAAGTTCAAGCCCTATCTAGGCTACAGAGTGAGTCCAAGGCCAACTTGGTTGATTTAATGAGACCTAGTATGAAAATTAATAATAATATTAATTATCATCATCATCAAGCTGGGGATATAGCTCTAAGCAGTAGAATACTTGCATTGGCTCAATCCTCAGTAAAATAGAGAATAGCTCTCTATACATTACTTGCCCAGTTTGAAAAGGTTAAATTTCTTGTTCGTTTCACAACCTTAAAGACAGTTCTGAATGTCCTTCTTTATTAGTTGGACGGTGAGAAGTCTACTGTTAATGAGATTCATAATTCTTTGCAGATTCTCTGCTGAACATTCTTCCTGTTGAAAGTCTGCTTTTCGTTGTTGAGGTAGTGTCTTACTTAGCAGTCTGATCTGCCTAAGCGAGTCAGGCTGACATTAAACTCACAGCAGCCTTCCTGCTAGATGACAGGTCTGCATCATCATACCTGGTGTTCCTGCTGAAATACTTTCAATTTTCCCTCCCCTTTGAAGTCTAAGCTCCCATTAAAATTGCCAAACGTGAATTTTTCATTATTCTTCCATTTGGTTCCTTATGAACTATTCATTCAAAGACTTTCCAACTTCTTTAATTTTGAAAAATTCCATGAGTTCTTCATATTTTCTCCTTTCTCTTTGTTTTTCTCTACTCTTGAGCCTGGATCAGATGTTGCTTTTTATAGCATTCTCTGTCTTCCAACATTTATTAGCTTTTCTATTTTCCCTTATGAAGTCCTCCTCAAAGGGATCCTCAATTTAAGATTTACACTCATTCCTTTACTCTTTACTTGTACTCAACAAAATATTTAAACTGCCTATTATGTAATTTAGGTTAGCTGTTTCATTTTCTCATTTGACACTTACTTTCCACGTAATTTCTTGGGGCTTGTTCTTGCTTCATACTGCTCATATCTCCTCTTATTATTTTAATGATGTCATTCATTTTTAAAAATCCTCAATCCACCTGTTGTAATAATTGTCACTTGCAGAGCATGTAGCATTGGCTTTTATGTCTCTTCTCTTCCATCTTGTAAGCTCATAGTTAGATATATGATCTGTGCCTGTCTCACGTAAATATAACAGGAATATATCTCAGGTGAGCTGTAGTGTGGGAAGCCCTGGTGCCATGGAAACTCAAAGGTACAATGACAACTTCGCAAGGCCATCCTCAGATCAGGCTTTTATGTAAGCCTTGTAACAAAACTCAATTGAGAGCGGATATTTTCTGGAGAATGTAGTCAACCTACCCAAAGAATGGTGAAAGATCAAAGAAGGAAATAAGTGAATGTCTTAGAAAGGCAGTAAGTCTACAAATTAAAAAAAAAAAAACACCTTCAATCCAGTAAGATTTATGATCAGCTTTGCTATAACTTCAGTATACAAACTTGAGTCTCTGGGCTCAAGAAAGAATTTAGAATTGCCTTATTCCCTGTTATTAATATATAATTTTTAAGAACAGATATGCAAGGGTAAAGTCTGATATTTTAATACTTTCTGCCCTGATCATATTAATTATCATAAAATATCATTCATTATCCTTTTCTGTATAGTTTCTTTCCTTGTCTATTTTTCCTTGGTTACTTGTTGCTTTTCTTCCTTTTTCCTTTTTTGTTTATTTCTCCTCTTGGTTTTGAGATGATGGATGTACTCAATAGCTCTTGAACAGGGCTTACCTGCCGAACTCTCAGCCTCTCTAATATGGTTCTGCTATCCACATTGATTTTCGTCGTCATTATTTGTCTTCCCTTACCTCATCCTCAAACTGTATTCATGTAATCCTTATTATACATCCAGGCTACTTTTTTTTACAGTTTTCATTTGTAAGAATAAAATCTTGTCATTTGCAGTAAAATGGATTGAACTACAAGATATTCTGTTAAGTGAAATAAGTCAGATATGGGAGCCAGGGACCTAGGTATTCTCTCTCATATGTGAAATCACCATCTGTTACTTTGTTCTCTTGAAGAATCTTCCAGTCATATTCATGTCAAGATAATATACTTCCCCAGCCAATATCAATTCAACAGGACCCTGAAATCTCACAGGGAATCCGGCCTTTTGTTTCCTTCCTCCCCTCCTCCTTCCCTTCTTCCTCCACCCTACTCCCTTTCAACTTCTATCCTTCCCCACTTCCTCCCCTTCCTTGCCCTCCCTGCTCTTCTCTACCCTTCCCTTCTCATCCTTCTTTCCTTTAATCCTTCCTTCATTTCTTATTCCCTCCCTCCCTTTCTTCCATTCTTTCCTTGTTTCCGTTCTTGATCCCATCTTGGGAAACTTACTTATAGAAATTTTCTTGTTCCTATGGACCTAGTTTTTGATGTTAGCATACATATTATTAGGTTGCTTTCAGTGGAAGCAATTGTACAAATGAATACATAGAAAGGCATAAGAGATGTTTTTGATCATATTTTTTCAATTAAGAAGTGTGTGCTTTTCTCTTGGAAATGCTAACATAAAATAAGAAGTAATTCCATATTCTTTCCTAAACCACTCTTAAATAGATTTTAGAGTTTAATTGCCTGCTTTCCTAAATAAATTCTAAAATAACATTTAGGTTTTCTTGTATTTTCCCTGGTCCTTGTTTACATCTCTGTCATACATCTTTCACCAGCTGGAATTTGAGCCCAGGTTACTTTCATTAAAACAGAAGTGGGGCCAGAATGGTGGTGCATATGTGTAAACTCAGCATTGAAGTGGCAAAATCAAGAGGATCGGGAGTAAAACTGTTTCGAAAACAAAACAAATAAACAAAAGAACATAAGAAAGATTAAAGTTAACTAGGATAGTTTCAAAGTCATTTCCTTATCTTTGCAGTAATCTCTTTTTGGGTCTTTGTGGCCTTGGTTAGGTGGCTTCACTTGTCAGAGGAGCAAGTACTATAATTAGGAGAGTTAACTAAAGCATAATTAAGATGGACTTTCTGAAATATCTTTGATAACATAATGTTAATAATCCAAACGAGAAAATCTGCAACGCTGAAGATTCAGCGATCAACAGCAGATGAACTGCTAGAAATCATTTTGAGCTGAATGGCCTGCTGGGAACCATCCTAAGCATCTTACCGTAAAAGAAATTAACTCTCATTACTGAAGTCTTGATGTATCAAATACTTCGCTAGTTTTCAAGACTTTAGGAATCCATATTTCTTACATTTTTCCTCAAAAGTGCCCTTAAATTATTTAACCAAGTGATGTGGTGTCTTATATTAATATTGCTTTAATATATGTAATACATTGATTATAATATCTATCATGGATGAAGATTGGGAATTCTGTTTTCAGCATAAAGGTTTAACTTGCTAATGTTGCAAAGTTCAGAAAAGGTGAAATCTAGATTAAAATGCAGCTCTCTTTAACAAAATTCTATTCCTCACCACTCTAGAGTATTATAATAATGATTCTACCACTCAAATCTAAGTAAACTTTGACAAGTATCATAAATATCAAAGTAATAAATGTATTCAGATGGGAAAAATAATCATTCCTGGTGTTAACTGGGGATGATTTCCAAAATCCCTTATTTCAGTTTAAAGGCCCTGGAAGAACAGACTGAACACTGATGTACAGAAAGGGTGAATGGGACTTCTAAGACTAGATAAGAGACAGGAACTAAAGAGCGAAAGAGAGGAAGAGCAGATTCCCAAGAACTCCCAGTGTTCAAACTGAATGACATATGGGACAGGTGAAAAAAGGGATGCTGGTACAATTTCAAAGATAGATTGGAGCTAGGTTATAGGGAATCATAAGTTTGTCCTTTTTACTCAAAGCCAATGCTACTCATCCCTGGCTGAGCATCAAAATCAATTTTACAGCATTTTTGAAATGCCCATGACCTGGCAACACTCCCAGAGATTCTACTCATTATATCATAGGCTATGGACATCTGCATAGTTTAGAACTCCTCTATTGATTCAGCACTTCGGGCTTTGTAAAGAGCAAGTGTCACGATGATGGAAATGCAGCCCACTCACTGTGCCCTTAGTGAGTGAGGTGCAGTGCACAGGCCTTGAGAGTCTTCAGAATGTTACAATCCATGATGAACATTAGAGGATAAAATCTGACTAGCAATGCTATACAGTATTGTTGCTTCTGTTGAAGCGTGTAACTTAAAAATAGAGTGCTGTTTTGTGTGTTTCTGTTGTTGCTCTTACACAATTCTTTTGCTATGTCTGGCATTTGTATTTGCAAATAAAAGTAGGCCTCAGCAAAATCATTTAAAAAACATCTTTGTGAGCTACATAACATTCGTGAGCAAGGAATGGGTTTATAATCAAGGCTGAATTAACACTAATATGGCTTTAAGCAAACGGGATAATTGCACTAATGACCAGCTTGAAGTCCCCAGTCACAACATACTTGGATTCAGTTGTATCGACAGAAAAGTAAATAAATAAACAAAGAAGAAAAGCAAAGAACGTATGTCAATGATTTTTCTGGTGCTTCATACTTGAGCAATTAAGAAAGTAAAGTGTGATTATGATACATGCTGATATTTGGGATGAAAACAGGAATGGGTTTGGGAATGGAGATACTAGTGCTAGCTTAGGTATGCTGAACATTGTGCTATATAAACAAAGAAATATAGAGCGCAATTAAAAAACAAAAAAGATTAAATCACTGTTAGCATGATAAGTTTTAACCTACAAACCCGTCTGTTTGGCGTAAAATGCAATAAAAATATATCAAACAAACAAATAAAAACGATGTCACAATTAAGTGGAAAAGAAATGCAGCCAAGAAAGAAAAGAGATGGAGATGAGGGTTGGAAGTAGTTAGAAAGGGGGAGTGATGGATGGTAATCCAAGTGGGGTTCAATGCCTATGAACGGGGTGGGTGTAATAGTCACTGGCAAAACTGAGCCTGAACAATGGCCATCATTACTTCATTTACAGCAGGCAATGGGGTTTATAATGACCTTGTCTCTCAGAAGTTAAAAAAATAAACAGTTTGGAGAGCAGCTCTTAATGAATACAGGTTTTTGATGCAGAAAAGAACTACATTGGAAAGTGGTGGAAAATACAAAATTAGTAAGGAAGAGAGATATTTAGGGAGAAAGAGAGATATGATAATTATTATGGAGCGCTACAGAAATACTCAGTGTAGGAAAATCAGAGTAAACCTTAAATTGAGTAAATAGGCATAAGGAAGAAAGGCTGATGGGATGAGTTTTAATATGCTGAGTAAAATTAAGATATTCATCAATAAATATGGTGCTATGGTTTAATGAGGGCTTACTATAATTCATATTCTGAAGCACTAGCTTCACTAATTTTCAGTGTGATCGTAGTGATAAACAGTGCCGTTGTGAGGTGCCTAGATCATGAGAGAAGAGACGCTATTATGGAATTAGTGAATTTATAAGGCAATACCAAAGTGGAATGCAACCATCTAGGAGCCAGAAAGGGCTCTTCATAAGTTCGAAGTTTCAATATCCATATTGTGAACATTCCTAGGATCCAGAACTACAAGAAATAAAGTTCTATTGTCCTAGTCATCCAGTGTATCTCGTTTGTTATAACCAAACAACTTAAAGTCATGATCTACTGTTTATAAAACAATTACAGTTACCTGCTGAATGTTTCTATTCCCCATCTCTTTCTTTCCCCCAAACAAATAAATCTTGACTGTAATTCACAGGACTCGATGTTTAGGAGGTCTAAGATATTAATTTAGAACTCCTGCAGGTTTTGACAATATTATCAGAAATAGGTCAGACACTAGACAGTCTCTTACTTCTTGCCATAAGTAAAGGCTCCCATTGTTCAAGCTTAGAGTGGCAGATAGAATATGGATTTAAAACAGCCACTGCCAGTCTGTCCTTTGATGGGATAGGAACATGATGGTAATCACAATCCACCTTTGTCTTGTAATAGCAGCCTGTCAACAACAATCCTGCCAGCTATTATTTATTTAAAGACCAAAATATGTGTCAGTGATGGTGGCATATGCTTGTGAGCTCAGCACTCCAGAGATAGATGCAGGAGGATGAGGAGTTTAAGACCAGGATCAACTACCTAGTGGTTTGAAGGCAGTTGAGGCAGTCTTAAAAAAAGAAAAGGAAAGAAAGAACACTAACGGAAGAGAAAAGATAAAAGAGTACATATGTTCACTAAAAATGATAGTGAGACATGGGAAAACAACCATGAAACTATTTGCCGAGTTTAAGATGTAGAGAATATGGCTAATTATCTAGTGTTTTAATTACCCTGAAGCTGGACCTTCTAACTACAACTCCTAATCTAATTGAGGAAGTCCGTCATATAGACAGAGCATAATGCAGTATGCAATTAACATTTCCTAAAATTAAAACTGACAAGGACTATTTTGATTTACTCTAATTATGCTGTTAATTTTGTACCTAACACAGGAATGCCTTTGCATTAAAAGAAAAGTCTTTTAAAGGTCTCCTAATTTGTAACAGAATTGTGTTTCTTTCACTAAGCTGCTTGCAATATTACTCAAAAGTGAAGGTTACTAAGACTTCTAGCCCACAGATGTTCTAAAATAAAGGTTATGGGAAGATGAGGCTTATCATTCCCACAAAAACAGTTTGCGTTGCTCATATAGCACTCAGCTTTCAGGATACAACTTTGATCAGTCCTCCTCATTTATCTCTAGGTACTCATTAGAATTGCCTTATGGGAGGCTAAGAGCCAAAGTCCCTAGATTCCCATTGAAGGCTTCCTCTTTGTCCTGTTACCAATGTGCTAGGTTTTGTTCCCAGTGTCCCCGACAAGCCTTCCAGAAGCACCGATTCGGAACAGGGCGGCTGACACCATCCCTAAAGCAGAGGCCAGAGTACATAGCTGATCCTTTGTTCAGCTGATGAACTGTGTGTGTCCTCTGATGTTCAGAGGTTCTCAACATAAACCCATTAACCTGGAACGTGCAAGCCCCAAATTAGTAAATCTTATGGATAGTATCAGTAGAAATCAAGATTGTGGGGTGTGAAAAGGGGACGGCAATTGGAAGACTCAGCTCACCCAATGGGTTAATTTGTGGTAGTCCAAGTCAGAAATCATTTTGCATAACCATAGTAAACTATCAAAGAAACTCATTCAGACTATTCTTTCACAAAGGAATAGGAAAGGTAGCAACATGGAGACGCGTGCCTCTAACTCAGTAGTCAGGAGATTGTGTGGTAATAACACTGGAGAGGAAGCCATTTTGCCCAAACCTACATCAAAGTAGGAACCAAATCAGCTCTACTGAACACTTAGACATTGCAAGTCAGGATGAACAGGGTTCACACTTGGTTCTCACTCACCAGAGAAACACGAGCGGATTACTTCATTGGTCCTTGGTTTCCTTTAAGATGGAAGCATATGATGCAAGGTTAAATGGCAAATAAGACATGTGAAGCCTGTTGTGTTCTGACTGTGATAAACTGTGTCACTTCATAGAACTTTTTCTTGTCATGACACATTGGAAGATGATGAAAATGACACAGCTCTGAAGTCACATTGGTTAGTAACTTGTGAAGGAAAAACAAGGAAACCTTTCAGAGACCTTCAAAATATGGCATTTCAAATGTTTTAAGAACTTAGGACTTTTCATAACAATGAGACACATCTGCTTCTGGCAGCACCAATCTACTTCAAGAGGAAGGTGGGCATCAAAGAGGCTCCTTATGGAGTTGGTTAGTCATTTGGGCAAGAAACTGCTCTTGCCTGAACTGCTTGATGAACTGGACATGCAGGACCCACAGAGAAATGACTGCTGAACTTGTCTAAAAATGAGATGATCCTTTGGGGTTCCTGCTTCATAAAAGAGTCTGCCAGACATTCTGCAGGATACAGAAGAAAGTGAGTGACAAAATGCCAATATAGGCAGACCTGTCTTTGAAATTTCCCGCTTCATGGAAAAGTCTGTTTCTGTTAAATAACTTTGAGGTGAAAAAGCCAAAGAAGACAATCTAAAGTTTTAGAAAGGCACATAGTTGAGTGTGTAAGGGAACAAGAGCAAAGAAGCCCAGTTTTCATTGACTTGTGTACCTTTCTTGCTAGGACTGGTTGATGACCCAAGGTGATGATTAATTCCTTATACTCAATTCTGCTTTCAATCTCCTGAGTGGTTATGCACCCTAAAGGTTCAAAATAGAATTTATTTAATCCCTTTCATATATAAACGTTTAGGTTTGTGAGTGCTTTAAGATTCCTTATAAGATTACCTTTAAATATAAGTAATAAAGTAATTGCCCTTTCTTCATAACTGCAAAATGCAGCCTGCCAGTAAAAGACCTGACTGAGAACAAAGCCTTGCTTGCCCACACAGCCAATCTATAACAAATTGCTTGGGTATAAATGTATGTGGGTTCTTGGGATAATTTTTCACCTATAATATGTAAAATGTTTAATCATGTAAAGGAGTGAAAATCATGGTTTTTTGCCTGTATTCATTATAATTCTTCACTTGACAAATAGAATGTAACCACATTGTAATTCCTATATTGCCTGAACAACTTTGTTGGGGGTATATAAGCTGTAGGAAAGAAGGTATACAGTAGAAAAAACACAGAAAGATCATGAGAAGAACATAGAATAAAGAAAGAAACTATCAAGAGGGTGTGAGTGTCTTTCCCCGATCCCCTTAGATAGAAAAGTCCAGTACATGCTGATGCTACCAATTTTTTGGAGTTTATTTTAACATCAGTCAAGAATTATAACAAATAACTTGAGAAAAAGGATTAGTGTTAGCCCAGAAAATAAAAGTACAATGACTTTCCTTAATAAACATCCTATATTCTCAAATGCCTAGATAGATAGGCATATAGGCTTCTTAGTACCATAAATTACATATATGTATCTTTTTAAAAAACAGTATGAACTAAGATCATAGAACCAATAGAAATAAAAACTTAACATTGGGACTCATAATAATTAGCTAATTGACTTATTAAACATCAGTGTGTTGTATATACTTATTGAATCTATCTTTAATTCCTAAGTACATTAGCTTTTTGGAATACAAAGAGAAGCAAAAGACGATACCACTAATCAAATCTTATATATCTCTAGGCAGACAAAGCATTATCCTGTTTCATTAAGTAATTTTTCTGATAAGCCACACACTCCGGCTTTCAAAATCACATTACCATTCCCAAAATCTTGTAAAGTTTTAAAATACTTGAAGAACCAAAAAGGGGAGAGTGAGATGTAGCTCAGAAGTCAAAACACATAATGTACTTGCAGAGGATCCAACTTCATTCATTTCCCAGCACCCGTATAGCAGGTTACAGCCACCTGTAACACCAGTTTTAGGAGATCTGGTGCCCTATTCTTGGCTTCTTGAACACCAGCCATACACAAGACCATATACATACATTCAGGCAAACACTCATACACATAAAATAAAATAAAAAACAGACTTATTTGAAAAAGTATCCAAACGACATATTTTTAGCATCAAATCCTAATGGAGACCATTTCTATAACTGTCATGTAAATTTTCAAATGCCAGGAGCTAAGAACTTCTTGCAAATAAATAATTCTTTCAAAAACTATTTTTAATGGATAACAATTCCTTTTCCTGTAATAAAAATTTAAATATTACTTAAGAGTCTCAATATTGCTAAGACAATATTTTACATAATTATATTCATAGAACATAAGCAACTTTGTGCCTCTTGGTAAATATCTATCATTACATCTTAAACACTTCCCTAAGTGGTTGTCCTTTGTATGTTAGGTAGCTATACTGTATGTTATTTAAGAAGTTACCCAAGCACTTTCTGATTGTTGACTATTTTAATTATATTCTTTGTGATTATAATAAACAATCTAAATGATAGTATTCTAGGTTTTCTTTCATCAGTTTTCTAACATTAGTTGCTATATTCCAAAGAAACTATGAGATCACTGAAATGAAATGGTCTGAAGGATTGAATGAAGAAGCTGATTTTTGGAAAAAGTTGTCAAGAAGCAGGACATGTTTCTGCATCCATGGATTCTTTCCCTCATCTTAAATGATAAAAGAAACTTCAAAGAGCATGTGACAAGGCTCAGACAGCTTGGGGTTCAGCATCCTATTGCGACTAAGGCATGAAAAATCTAAAGCCTGAAAGCCTGTGGGCTAGCCAGGAAAGGACACTGTATGTTGGACAGAAGACGTATTAGGAATGTCTTAAATTCTATCTAATGGATATCAAGAAAGATGTCCCAAAAATACAGCAAAATTACTAAAACCCAGGTATAAATGATGTTCTGTGGGTAATAGGAGGTGGATCCATGAAAGCACAAAGATATAAGAGGGTCTTCAAAGATGGTCACTCAGTGATGCATGGTTTAGCTTAAATACCTACCAAGCCTAAGGAATCACTAAACTTTCTCTTAACACTGGCACACAAATAGAGCTTTCTGTCCTCTCTGAAGAAAAAGTGTAACATGTGAAGACAAAACACACAAGAGGGAGAGAGAAGAAAAATATCAGGGCTAAGGTTGAAGAGTAAGGAATAACAAGATAAATATAAAGCAGAAATTACAATTTTATTGATATTATAAGCACAAACATCCATAGAATTTTATCTGTGTTTATTTTCTCTCTTCCTCTTGAAAGAGAATCTCTTTATCTGGCTCAAGCTGCCCTAACACTTCAGAACTTCTGGCCTCGGTACCCTCAAGTGCTGGAACTATAGGTGTGTACCACCAGGCCTGGTTTGGGTTTTCTATTATATAAGAAAGAAGAAGAGAATTGTGAGAAACAAGCCAACTGTCATCAAAGGTGAGAAGCATAAACTTCACAGAGTGTGTCAACAAAAAATTGTTGAAATAGGAGCGGCGGGGCTGCGTCCCCAACACCCCGGCCACTTGGCTAGCTCATGCCCGAAATAACAACACACAAACTGTATTCATTTAAAGAACTGCTTGGCCCATGAACTCTAGCTAATTCTTGTACCTGGACTAGCCCATTTCTAATGATGTGTGTAAGCACCCCAAGGTGCGCTTACCGGGAAGATTCTAGCCTCCGTCCATCGTGGATCTGAGCTTCATGCGTCTGCCTCAGAGTGCAGAGCTATTGCGTCTACCCGGGAGAGCTGAGCATGGCGTCTCTGCTCCAGCAGAGCTGTCGGGTCTCTCTGGGAGCAGAGCAGAGTCTGACCTCACTTCCTCTTCCGCCCAGAATTCTATTCTGCTTCCTCCTCCCATCTATGCTCTAAGCTAAGCCAAGCAGTTTCTTTATTGCTCAGCCAATGAAATCAACAGATTGATATATGACACTCCCACATCAAAAAATGAGAAAACAGTGTGTTCCCTGCTTGCACACTGTGCCTCTTGTTTTTCTACTATAGCAGACTGTGCAGCAGATCACCTGCATTTTTTTATTGTATTTCTTTTGGGTAGATTTGTGGAAGGAAGATGACAGAAGATTTCAAGGAGATGTCTTCTTTACAGACAACTGTTGTAAGGGGAGAGAGCCCACTTGTTTGTTCCGGCTGCCCGGCTAGCTTACACCCAAAATAACCACACAGAAACTGTATTAATTAAAACACTGCTTGGCCATTAGCTCTAACTTCATATTGGCTAACTCTTATATATTAGTTTAACCCATCTCCATTAATCTGTGTATCACCATGTGGCTGTGGCTTACCGGAGATTCTAACCGGTGTCCATCTCAGGCAGAGGATCCATGGCTTCCCTCACTCTGCCCTTCTTCCTCCCAGCATTCAGTTCTGTTTTCTCCGCCTACCGAAGTTCTACCCTATCAACTAGGCCAAGGCAGTTTCTTTATTCATTAACCAATGAAAGCAACACACAAACAGAAGGAACTCCTACACCAGACAACAACAACAAAAACAAATGAACCACAAACAAAAAACTATTTATGAGTATTCCAAAGATTTTCCATCAACTGTGTCTTCATAAAAAAATTGATACTGGAATGAATATTATTTTACATAGTAGATCTTCATACTTTAAGATCATTTAAGTGAACAAATCACCTAGGTGTCCCTAGAATGCAAGGGTCAGTGTGTATTAATTACTTTTGCCCTTACTGTCCCTTATCAAATTTGTTTTAGGACATTGTATTGCCTCTGCTTTTATTAGGAGCATCATCAGCACTTATGTGGCACTAGAGTTATTTAGTATTAGTGAAAACACAAACTTCAAAGAAAAGATGATGCCTAAATTTTAAGTTGAATCTCTTTATTACAAATTATACTCAGGTGTGTTCTACTATTTTGCCAATTTATCTCAGTGGGTTTCATTTTTTGCTTGTTTGTTTTTCACAGGGTTTCTCTGTGTGGCCCTGGCTGTCCTGGAGCTAGCTATGTAGACGAGGCTAGCCTGGAGGGCAGAGATCAGCCTGTCTCTGCCTTCTGAATACTACTGCTGACAACATGGGCCACAACCACCCAGTTTTGTTGTGATTTTAAATGATCACAGGGCATTCTTGTATTGCTCCATGCTTTTCTTCCGCAAAGGAAAGGAAAGGAATGGTGCGAGGGGAAGAGAGTAGGGAACACTTGCTGGGGTGCTGCTCTCTTTGTTCCTTGCTGCTCAGGACACTAAAAATGCTCCTTAGCAAAGACATAGAATATCTTAGGAAGGCCTTCTTCTTGGGAAATAAATTCATCTATTTTCTTTTGTAAGATATGCATTGTTAATTTAATCTTCCTGGAGGAAAATCATTACTTTTATGCTAAGCTAAAAATTAATTCTAAATGCAAGGATTCCCTCAAAAAACCAAAGTATATATACTTTAATTACTACAGGGACAAAGAAAAATTCAAGAAAAAAAATTTGCATATTTTCAACAAAGCACATCTAACAAATTTTATCATTGCCAGAAATAGAATTTATTCTTGATTCATAAAGAATAAAGAATTCAAGTATAATGGTAAATCATTTCTGAATTAATAGAAAATGTTGTTATTAAGAAAACATGAAGGAAAAGGTGTCAAAATGTCATGAAGAATTAACAGTGGCGGCTTTGATGACTGCATTCCTACCCTCTGGGGAGGCTGAGGCAGGAGGCTCACAAACCAGAAGTGAGCCCAGACTTTACCCAGCTCCCCCCCTCTGACTTACTATGCCATTTTTAAATTTTAAAACTAAAAGTAAAATTTTTTATGAGAAATAACAAATCCTCCTTCCTAAAGACTAATACATTCTTAAATAATTAGCAAACAAGGAGGGAGAAAATTTAAATCAATAGATCTTACAAAGATACAAAATTTCATTCTATGGAAAATATTTATAGTATTAACCAATCTTACATTGTTTTCTAAAAGAAGAAAACCTACTTTCTATCCAATGGAGATAATTGAGGGGAGCTTTGGAAATATTAAAAATGTGTTGTTCAGGATCTGAGAGATAAAAAACCCTGAGGAACACTGAAAAGTGAAGAGATAATGAGTCCTAAGTGATTAGGATGGCTCATCATGATGACATCCAAGCAGAATAAACATTTAACTGTTATAGAGATCACGAAACAAGAAACATGTAATCAAAACTCGTGATATTTACCAACCATTTCACTCTTCGATAATGATATGTTTTTAACCAAATGACTCTTGCAGTTGCATCTACATGGCAGCTGCCAAACTGGCCCAGGGTGAAATTGAGCTTCTGTGCCTTGCAGCAGTTCATTTATTTAGTTTCAGTAAATAACGGAGACCAGAAACAGCAATTCCTGAACGTGTCTGATTTGCAATGAGCAATTCAGATGGACTGTAGTTTTCATTCCTAGACTGGCTCATGGTTCTGGACTCTGGATTAGAATGCAACCATGCCTGGACCTGGCCTGGGGATTGCCTGCTGAGATGTAGAACTGACATCCATTGCTTTTCTTCCAGATCTCTAAGAACGACAAGAGGAAGGGATGAGAGCTGTCTCCAAGAGTTTAATCATTATTAGGACTCGCCAAGTAGGTTTAGCACCTTGCTTAATTCTTTCGACTCTCCTTGGCCTTATATAGTCATTTAAGTTTTAGAAATAAAATCAATTCCAGATAATATGTGTTTAAAAAAAATCCTACCCCCTGTACTAAATACAGCAGCAACTAAAAAACCTGACAAATCTTTGTAGAAGGGCACCCTGTTAACACTGTCACCACCATCAATGTTTAATCTATGTCATCATGCAAGGCAGAAAATACTGGAAACACTATATCATTCTGTATTTCAGAAACAAGACATGCATGTTCTCTGTGTCCAAGACTCTTATTCTAAGACAATGTATTAGAAATCTTGAGAAATAAAATATAAACATGCAACAATGGTTACTAGAAAACAAAGACAAGGTCTACCTAAAATAATTAAAAATCAAAAAAATTCTTTGGACCGACTGATAAATACTGATAGCCAACAATAACCAAATTGAAAACGTAACTAAAGAATTTCAAATTATACTAACAATGCACATATTAAAATAGGAACAAGTCTAATTATAAAAGCATGGATCTTCACAAAACAAATTGTAAAATTCCTTTTAAAAACTTAAGAGAAGATGCAAACGAAATGCTCTATATGCCCTTTGATGTTGAGTTCAGGGCAATAAAAATGCCCATATTTCTGAAACTCATCAATTCAGTGATTCTTTATTTAAATTAATACTGCTCCAGGAGAAATTCTGAGCTTTATCTGAAAGAATGAAATTTAAAACACAGAAAAGACTGAGGGCTACAAAAACATCTCATAAAATTACAGCAATTAATTCTTTCTAATATTTTCTAAAAGTGTGAATTTGGGAGAAGAGAAGAACAAGCAGTGAAAAGTAAGATAGACAAAGATAAGCGTCCACACGTGTAACCTACCTTCCGGATAACAAAGGGTATGATTTCCAATAACAAGAAAGGAAAACAAGAGAAATGGAGCGAATCTGTTGCCAAATGAAGTTACCGACTTGTTTCTCACGTACCGTGATTTAAAAAAATAACATTACTGAGGATAAAGATTATATAAAATCTAAATAACATCTTACTATAGAAAGCCTTTTAAGCAATAAATGGTTTAAAAAAGGAAATCTCCTCTATTTCCCCTCCCTGGGGAGATCCAATCTCCTGGTAGGACTTGGGACAGGTGGGCATTGGAACTTGAATATTTGGGCTGTTGGGTGGGCTGGGGTCGGGGTCGGGGTGGGGGAAGGATAGGGAAGAGTGCTGAGAAAGATGGCTGGAGAGGGGGCTTTATGGGAGTCTGGTAGAAACCTAATACAAGTGAAAGGGGTCTACAAGGATGGCCTCAGCTGAGACTCCAGGCAGCCGTGGAAGCATAGCCTGAACAGGCCAACCACAGTGATGGGACTGGATTAGTGACTCCCGCAATGTCCACAGAGCGCCTTCATCCAGTGACTGATGGAGAAGATTCAGAGACCCGTGGTCAAACATTTGCCCGGGAAGTCCTGCTGAGGAGAGGGAGGAGGGATTGCAGGAGCCAGAAGGGTCAGGGACATCATCGGAGAAAAATCCACGAAATGATTAGCCCGGCTCGTGGAAACTCACAGAGTCTGAACCAACAACCAGAGGGCCTGCATGGGACCTGCCTAGGCACTCTGCATATAAGTGACAGCTGTGTAGTTTAGTTTGTATGTGGGACCCTTGGCAATGGGAACCGGGCTGTCCCCGGCGCATTGACTAGCTCTGGGCAACCTATTCCTCATCCTGGATTGCCTTGCCAAGCCAGGATACAGGGGGAGGTGCTTGGTCTTAGGACATCTTGATGACCATACTTTGCTGATGCCCGTGGGAAGCCTGCCCCTTTCTGAGTGAATGCAAAAGCAGGGAGAATTGCAGAGGGGAAGAGGAGGGAGGGGAAGTTGTAATCTGGATAGAAAATAAATGAATAAATTAATTTTTAAAAGGGTAAAACAAGTCTGTTTCCATCAAATAGAAGCTTTTGCATAATAATAAAGAATTACATAGAGGGAAGAAAAATGGACAAGAGTTTTCTACCTTAAGGAACACATAGGATAGCTATCATTTTGCTTTATTGTTTTGAAAGACAAGAGTCTCAAATGAGTACAGACTGGTCTCATAGGCTCTGTGTAGCAGAGGCTGGTCTTGAATTCCCGCCCCAACCTCCCAGTTCTTCAGTGCTGGGACCACAAGTATATTCTAGGACGCTTGCTGTTACTGCAGTGTGAAGTGTGATTGAGGACGTTAGTACCACATTCTGCCTCTGACTTTGACCTCCATCAGAGTCTTCTCACAAGTTTGTTTATTAGAGCTGCTGTTTTGTTATCTATTTTTAGAACTAACTTAATGCTTTTAGAGCTATGTCTTGCTGGTAACCTTTGTTGGCTCATTCAAACTTCCTTTCCTCTGTGTGTCTTTGTGATATTGCCTGCTTATTCCTTATTTCATGGACACAAAACACACTTCCCAGCTATTGGACAGTGTGTCAGCTGGAGGGTCATGCAAACAAGATCTGCCCTTCATAGATGTTGTCTCAAAAATAGTCAGTGTCACAATCCAGTACAACACCCCTGGACCTCAATAAATGCTCAGTGCCTTTGGAAGTTTCCTTCCCCCTCCTCAGGTTTCTGCCCCTCTCCCATTTTGCTATTGTTTCCCTGATAGCATCGGCCTTCCTGTGTGCCCTGCACATCATACTGGCTTGTCTGTTGCAATCTGTAAGAACTGACAATAATGCTACATCACTTAGTGTTTTCTCTTCTGCTGTTTCTTCTGTGACCCATTGATCAATTTCATTTGACTGTAATTTCCTTCCACATCTATGCTGTCCTTCAGTGTGCCCCCTAGGTAAGAATAAGTTGTATTCTCACCGTATAATCCACAGCTAGAATACAGAAGTCACAGGTCAGACGTGAGTTACCAGGGTGTGTGGTGTCCTACAGTGTGCCTCTCTAGGTAAGAACATGGTAGTCACAGGCAGACAAGAGTTACCAGGGTGTGTGCCAGTATAAACATGTTTCTTGTGAAAATGATACCACATTACAGACTGGATATTTAAGCAGAATTAGGTCATCTACCACGGTAAAGTAGCCCACAAAAGCCCATCGTAAACAAACATGACCCAAATCTCCAGAGCCCCATTAAGATAGATCCAGAGTTCCTAGCCTCTCCCCAGAAAGAAATAGCCAGACCAATTAGAAACAAACCAACAAAAGAAAAAGCTCACAGTAAGCCTTCTTTCCACATGTCTCTTCTTTCCTCTTTATAAAACGGGGAAAGAGATGCCCCTCTCATTCAAAATCCTACAGCAGAATGTGAACTCAGAACTCTGCTACTGTTGGGATTATTATATTCAATGGTAAATAATATGCAAAGTTTGAGTACATAAGATACTTCTGAAATTTGTCTTTAAAGGAATAAACAATAACATCTGCAAACAAGAAAAAAAATAAAGCAATCCATACATAAAGAAATGTGGAAAATAAATGCAAGCTTAAAATGTCTCAACAAAAATAGCAATCCAGGAAATGAAAATTAGGTAGAAATGAGAAACCAGTTTGTGCCAAGCATTGTGGTGAATGCCTTTAATGCCAGCATGTAGGAGGCTGAGGCAACCAGACCTGTATGAGTTCAAGGTCATCCTGGTCTACACAGCAAGCTCTAGACCAGCCATGGTTACAGTCTCAAAATAGATAGATAGATAGATAGATAGATAGATAGATAGATAGATACCGATTTGCATTCTTTTATTTCCTACAGAATAGCTACTATGCTAGGGAAAATCCATAGGGAAACAAGAATCATGTTCAATATTGTTTACTACAAGGTGACACTTTCTCCTATTGAAATACTTGTTATAAATTTATTAAATGTGTGTACTCTTTGACCAAACAATGTCACTTCTGAAAGTCTGCTCTAAGAAAATAATCATAAAAGAAGATCATTGAATATAATCAAGAGGGAAGTCATTTTCCAGGTGCTCAGACAACTAAATATACAGTATTTCACAGCTCAAGACAGATTCACTCATACAGTCAATGAATTTGCATTGTATTTAACCACATGTGCTTTTAATGTCCTCAAATATATAATATTTGATTACATATAAAATATAGCATATAAATATGTATGAAACAAAATGTACACACATATTCAAAATATAGAAATAGGAACAATGGTAAAGTCTTGAGTACAGGTCTATGAGGAGGGGATTAGAGGAAATGAGACTTTAACTATGAGGTTAAAAAGTCAAATTTTAACCTCATAGACTAAATTATTTATATTGAGAATATATGCACTTATGGTGAAAAATTTTAATTTAATAAAAAAATCACCTGTCATATAGGACCATTCAATAAATAATTATTAATACTACAGAGATGAATGATTGCAAATCTTGAAACTCTGTATTACTTTTTTGCTCTTAGGCACTGAACATCTACTTCTCCGAATTTCATAATTCCACTTCAGTGCTTTAACAGACCATTGAATATGTTTAGTTTAGTAAAAGTATAAAGAGAAGCTTGGACACCTTCCTACAGACCAGAAATAACTGTCTGGATTTCAGTGAAACGAGAAAAACAGCCAAACCTCTACTTCACTCTACTTTGATACACTTGTGCCAAGTAACATCGAACTTGGTATTTGCAAAGGGCAATATATATTCCAACACAAAAGGGCAAGGCAGGAATTAACATTTTAAGGGTTGCGTCTCTTTTATTTATCCGTGCTTTGCTATTACTTTTAATGAATTGTGTTAATATCTATGTGGCTGCCATAAATGTAATTTATTTGCGAAAAGCAAAAACATATTGTCATAGGTTATTAGTTTTGTTGTTTTAAAGATACGGTTAATGCTAACTTGAAGTCTCTGCAAGCTTGAAGGCTCTCAAAATCCAAATTATTTCTCATTTAAATGTTAAACATTCTATTAAAAGTAATATACCTCAAAAACATCAGTAATTCTGGGTCTGCTCCTGAGCTCATATCATAGACACCTCGGGCTTTTTTGTGATCTGTCCTTCAGTAATTGGTTGTAAGGTCAACAGTTTGGCATATTATACTTAATGTAATGGTTGTATTCGATTGATGCCTTTCTCATCTAATGATAATTCTTATTAATGTAAGTTATGTGGAATAGATGGACTCAGGCCAATCATAAACTCCCTTGACTGTAGTTCTGAAATATACTCAACCTCATAATGATAGAAAGTCATATCTGAAAAACTCCGAGGGTGTATTCAACTTGGAAGTTAACTTCTTGAAGTAAATTAGGACTGTCCTTGGCAAATGGTGAAGGACCTCACTAAATGAAATTCATAATTAGATTTACAGTGACATAAATGTATCTCTCTCTGCCTCATTTTTTTATTTTAAAAGTGAGATCTGATTAGATCATTTAGTCCTGTCTTCCAGTTACAATGGAAGAAAATCTAAATATATGACATCCTATAGAAATCATTCCAAACAACCCGGCAATGGTGATATATTAATAGTAAAAGGAAATATAAGGTATAAACATCACTCTGATGAAATTTCAGAATAGATCGCCCATATAATCCATGAGCATTTGACGAATAAAACAAATAATGATAATAATGATTACTATGAGCTGCATGAGAAATTTTATAAAATAATGGTTTCAATTTAAACAGATTGTTAGACCAAACTTGGTAAAGAAGTCAAGTATGGACAGGAGCCCTGAGCTCGAAGACCTTTGAACTCACATAGAAAGCCAGACATGCCAATGTACACCTGAAACTCCAGCCTTGAGAACTTGCAGGTGGAGTCAATCAGATCACTGAAGCTTGTTCCCCAACCAGCTGAATCCACGTGATTCAGTTCCACTGAGACACTTTGTCTCAAAGTTAAACACACATGCATGAGTACCTCTGAACTCACAACCACACACCACTCATTTACACAATACCATACACACATCAAAAATACAAAACAAATATAAATAATGCATTCCTTTGAGTCATTGGCATAAGTAAAGGTGTTTTCAATGAGAAGGATTGAACATGTAAACAGTGAGGTTGAATTGGGGTTTGTGGGGTGGTAAAGATTAATTACTAGTTTCCTATGATGTTTTCTTCGAAACTCTTTGTCCATGGCCCTTATTCATTATTTTTTTTTTTTTTTAGTTAATAGTTTGGGAATACAGAGACTGAAACTTACAGATTCCTCCCTTTCAGAGTCTTGGAGAGTACAGGGAGTGACAAAGCAAATGTGAAACCCTTAAATTACGACACTATCACAGCCCAGCCAGGGTGTTGGAGAGATGATCTTCCATAGGACCTGTTTCAGTTGCTGTTGAAGGAAGGCTGCTTGTTCATCCCAGCTGCTCAGCCCCGAAATAATCACACAGAAACAATATTATTTAAAACACTGCTTGGCCCATTAGCTCTAGCTTCTTATTGCATAACTCTTGCATCTTAATTTAATCCGTTTTTATTAATCTGTGTATCACCACATGCCTGTGGTTTATCAGGTAAAGTTCCATCTGGCATCTGTCTCTGGCAAGGGCTACATGGCTTCTCTCTGACTCTGCCTCCTATCTCCCCAAAATTCCATTTAGTTTTTCCCACCTAGCTCTGTTCCTCTAGAGCTCTGCTATAAGCCCAAAGCACTTCCTTTATTAAACAGTGATATTCTCAGCTTACAGAGGGGAATCCCACATCAGGTTCTCAGCACCGACAAGGCCACTCCCAACTGTCTGAGACTCCAGTTTGGGGGCATCCAGTGCAAATCTTCTGAACTCCGTGTGCATTACACACACAGTACACATACATACATGCAGGCAAAACACTTACACATGAAAGCCCAGGACCAGATGGGTTCAACGCAGAATTCTACCAGAACTTCCAAGAAGAGCTAATACCTATACTCCTTAACGTATAGAAACAATATAGAAACAGAAAAGTCATTGCCAAATTCCTTTTATGACGCTACAGTTACCCTGATACCAAAACCACACAAAGACCCAACCAAGAAAGAGAATTACAGGCCTATCTCACTCATGAATATCGACACAAAAATTCTCAATAAAATAAATCTAACTTTTAAAAAAGATCCAGCCAATTGAAATGTAGGAGGGATAGCTTAAAGCAGTGATGTCATTCTTGCTAAGGCTGGGACCACTGAATACAGCTCCTCATGTTGTGGTGAACCCAAACACAAAATTATTACCATTGCTACTTTGTAACTGTAGTTTTGCTACTATTATGAATAGCAATGTAAATAAATGTGGTTTCCAATTGTCTTAGGCAACCCCTGTGAAACCACTGACTTAAAGGGCTGCCAGCAGGGACTAGACATCCTAGCACAGTTTCAATAGTTCCTGTGCACAAAACACTGCTTTCTTTTACCCACACTCCAATCGAGTGATTAGCTATTTCTTTCTTGCAAAATAACAAAGACTGTGATTTCATCTATGAGTATTCAAAACAACATCCACCTATTTACAGAAATTTTCCCTCCATCTGAAAATACGGTTGCCGCATTTAAAAGTGTATTATAAATTTTGTCAGGAAAGGGTTGATTTAAGCTTGGAAATTCTAAGAATGTGTCACAGAAAGAAACTGTGTTTTTTTTCTCTTAAGCTGGGACATGTAAGGTATGTGTGTTTGTGTAGTTTATATATGAAACATCTCCTAGAAGGTCTAAGAGTGAGGTTTAGTCCTGAACTGGCAGCATTGCTGACAGGTAATGTGAACCTCTGCACAGACTAACCCAGGAGTGAGTTCACAGCTGGAAGGTAGGAGTAGGTCACTAGCAATGATCTGAGTGTCTTTGACTCTCCCTCCTGATACAGATCCACAGCAAAGAAGAAGCTGCCGTGGACTGCAACCTCCGGTACTGTGAGCCAAGATGCACCCCTTCTTCCTTTAATTATTCTCACAGGTCCTTTATCACACGTAAGAAAGGCTGACTTCCCGGAATTTGTGAATATGCTTTTGGAGAAGGTACTTGTGACTTGGATTGGAATCGAAAATAAAAGGAGTCATGGCTAACTGTATCAATGCTTGCCAGATTGTCTCTTCAGAAATCTTGCTTTGTATTTTTTAGCTTCCTTTTTTTGTGACAAGAAAATGAACTCAGGTCCTTGCTCATAGGTAGACTCTCTAGCACTGTAGTTCTTTAATTCTGAGAGGAGATCTTACATAGGTGAGCATGCTAACCTGAATTCACTCTGCAACCCAGGCTGCCTTTGAACTTGTGCTCTTCGGGTCTCAGCCTCCAGAGTAGCAGGCATTTCGGGCCTGTGCCAATAAACCTAGATTATTACCATTCCTTATTTTAATGCATGCTTATCAAAGAAATGGTATGATTATTCTCCCAGGCACTACTTTTAGAATCAGGAAGAGAACGGCAAATGAGATACAAAAATTCAAACACCAGGAGAGCATTCATTCGTGCCTGTATTTATTCATTTTTGTGGATCAATTAAATATGCTGACATGCTCACAGCTGTAACACCCGGTTTTGGTGTTACACCCTCGGTACAGTTCGCGCGCAGCTGTACCGAATGCGAGTCCGGGCAAGGGCCTGGAGATTGAACTCACGACACAGAGACCAGGGTCATTCGATAGGAGATCAAGCGAATGCCGTTTATTCAGACTTGGGGAAGCCCTTTTCTACCTAACTGCAGCACAAAGATCTCACCACCCAGGGAGGTGGGAAATAAACACACAGGAAACTTAGTTAACAATGGAGAAGATTGCCTGCAACTAAATCACCAGGTGGGGCAGGGATAGCACGGAAACACACAGGAAGCTTAGTTAACAAATAACAAACTGTCCCCGCCAATGCACCCCAGGAATAAGGGAGACCAGGGCCCTACACACAGCAGATAGGAAATAAACACTTATTAAATTAAGGAACAATAAAATAATAAGAAACTGTGGAAATTAGTGACAGAAATCATCAAGACTTGGATGACCCTGTCAGAGACCACAGAGAAAGGATTTCTGAAAGGAGTAGTCAGGTCTGGGTAACCTGGAAGACATTTCAATAAGGGTCAATAGGGGAAGAAGGGTGTCCTGCAGCTCCACTTTGTACTTTAATTTAATCACAGGTCACGTACTCAAAGGAAATTGGGGTACAAACAGTCTTTTCTATCAGGGAGAGAGGTTGATACAAGAGTGTACAAAGGTTTAAATTTATGGCAAGAGCTTGGTGAAGCATTTCTGCATATGTAAGTAGATTATGCCACTTGGATTTTATTTGCAAAATTAGAGTGCCCTTAGAAAGGAAACAAACTATTTAATTTGAATGGTAATTCACTATTTCTCTTTTGTCGCGAACCATTGGATCATTTCTACAGTTTTGGCAGCATACCCAGCAATTAAATTAGAACATTTTAAAACAATATTATATATTCCATTTGAAGTTCTCACCTTGTAGTTACAATTTATTTTAAATTTGAACTGATAGTTTTTATTTTCAGAAAAGTGCCTATCCTTAATAAGTAGCTATTTCTGTTTCATACTCATTTAGTATGTTCACTCTAAACATTTTAATTCTTTCATTTAGATGTTATGTTTTATTAGTTTTATTTTTTTCTATGATGAAGAAATGCATTTGTTAGAGTACTTAAGCAATATATAGGCATTGTTGAAAAAGAAAATGTGATATTTTTTGGTACACTAAGTCATAAACCAGCACCTATGGGATACTGAAGAAAACTTAGAATATTATTATTGAGAAATTGCTTAAGGTTTATATCCATAACAGTTTATATTAATAGTAAAATATTAAGTTACAGTAAGAACTTTTGGATTATAAATGCATGTATCTTCTCTAAATTTAACTTTGAACAAGTTTTCTAATTAAAGGTAAATAAAACTGCTATAAAACTTTATTTTAAAACATAAAATGAAAATTGATAAGACTGAGTACATCAGCAAAGTTTTAGGTGTAAAATCAAGGAAAAATTTGATGTTAGTTATGTTAAAATTTAAGAATCCTTGTCTTCAAAGGACATTTTCTTTTTTATATAATTTATTTTACTTTAAAAAAAATGAAAACAAGCAATCCTTTTTCATTTTACATACCAATTCCAGTTCCCACTCCCTCAGCTTCTCTCACTCCCTCCATCTACCCCCTACCTCACCCTCCCATCCACTCTTCAGAGAGAATAAAGGACATTGCTTTGGGGAAGGTCCAAGTCCCTCCCTGCTATATCTAGGCTGAGAAAGGTATCCATCCAAAGAGAATAGGTTCTCAAAAAGCCAATACAAGCAGCAGGAATAAATCCCGGTGCCACTGCCAGTGGCCCCGCAGACTGTCCCAGCCTTACAGCTGTCACCCAAATCCAGAGGTTCTAGTTTGGTCCTATGCTACTTGCTTCCCTGTCTGGCTCGTGATAACAGGAGTTGGTGAGCTCACATTTGGTCAAGTGAAGTGTTTCTTTGGGTGTCCCCATCATGGTCTTGACCTCTTCGCTCATATTCTCATTCCTCCCACTTTTCAACTGGACTTTGAGAGCTCAGTCCAGTGCTCTGATGTGGGTCTCTACCTCTGTATCTATCAGTTTCATTCTATAATGATATTTAAAATATTCCAGAGAACATTTTCAAGAGAATGAAAACAATAAAACAACAGACTGGGAGAAATATTTGGAAAAAAATTTATCTAGTAGAGGTCACATATCCACAACCTACACAATCTACAAAGAACTCTAAGGGCATTTAAACTTAAAAAAAAAGAATTATAAACATTGACTGATAGAGATAGAGACCCCTAAACAGACAAGTGCTCCAAACAACTATAAAGCATCAAAGAAGCACTTGAAGGGATGTTCAATAAGATGCCATCAGCAGAAAATGTCAGTGAGCAACACATACTACCAAAGGCTTGTGAGCATGAGAACAACGGCTTCCATTCATGCCCTCTGTGAAAGCATAGTAACCTTAGCAGGCAGCTAGAAAACTCATAAAAAATTAACTCCAGCTTCAATATGTAGTCATGCTCTCAGAGATGCACTCATCTCATTGGAAAACATACATCAATACAAAAATAGTAAGTGCAAATATTTATAGGAGCTTCATTCATAACTGTCAAAACTAGACGCAAACAAGAAATCCTCCCATTGGTGAACAGATAAACAAACTAGGGTAGATCGGTGCGGTGGGATGTTGTTCGGTTACAAATAGAAACGTGGGTATCAAATCACAACGACAAAGGAAACACATGCTGCCTCAGTTGGGATAACTACCCCCCAAAGTTGCTGTTGGTAGCAGGTTTCATTACCAGCTTGGGATGCTATTAAAAGAAATCTCTAAATGGTATAGGTTAGTGGAGGAAGTTTACTTCCTGAGGGCATCACCTTGCAGGGACTAATGAGACACCGAGCTGCTGCTTCTGTAGTTACCTGCGCCAGAAGGCAGAATCATGTCCTCCCACACCCGTATAACAGTGTGTTGCCTTGGCACATCCTCAAAAACGGGCATCAACACACAACAAACCTCTGCAACTGCGAGCAAAAACACATCCTTCCTCCATACGACTTTATTTACTTCAGGCCCTTATTTTAGAGTTGTGTAAAACTGACTGAATAAATGCATGTTGCTAAATGAAGGAAGACAGTCTGGCAAGCCATGTACGATTTGATTCCTAGTCTGCAGTGTTTGTAACAGGGAAATGTACACCGACAGCAACAAGCTGTGTGCCTGGAAAGGGGTGGAGGACATGTGCAGGTGCAGCGGAGGAGGCATAACCGTTCTGAGCAGTAGCTTAAAGGAGAACCCACATGATGTGTGTTTGGTTAAATATTCAAAGTCTTTTAGCACAAAAAAATGAGTTCTTATACATGTACATTGAAAAATAGGAAGGTCCATCTGTGTTAAACTTGACCCTATCACAAAATAATAAAATATAAAATATAACCTGAATTCATGGTCAGTTGGGGAGGTGGGTAGGATTCCGAAGCAGGCAACTGACTTTACATGAAAATCAAGGCAGTATGGACAAGCTATGAATTTATTTAACGTGATTTCATGTCCACATTTCACGTATTTGGAATACCATGGACTGGGGTCAAATCGGGTACTTCAGTGGTCCAGCAAGCATACTTGCTGCTCTATATTACAGAGGACCTGGGGATTTGATGCCCTCTTCTGGCTCTTGTTGGTACTCCACGCACAAGTCAGAGATAAAGATGCAGACAAAGCACCCATACACGCCAAATTAAATATGTTTTAAATGCTTGCTATTAGAGCATTAATTGCAGAGTTATATTATATCAACCTAATTCTGATAATATGTATATCACCTCCCCAAACTCTAGGCTCATCTTTGAGAATTCTGTTCTTCTCTGAACTTCACATATTTGTCCTCTTCCTGGAATACTGATCATTCTGTTCTTCATCTTTCTCATTCCCAACTGCTTTCATCATAATGATCGTAAACCACTAGTTCTCACCTTAAATCAAACTCTTTAGAGATACTTATTCTGCTGTTTTCAAATCAAAGCCATGACCTTCATAACTTCCTTAACCTCTTTTTTTGGTAAGATACACTGTATTTTATGCCACCTGTTTTGCTAATCAATTAAAATCTATGACTTTCATGGATGATAGGCTCCGTGAAAGAAATAACCACATTTGTTCATTTAATCTAGGCTGGGATAAAATATTCAATAGCCAATAATTTTACAACAGAATGAGAGAGTAAATTAATCTGACCTTGTAAAAGATTAATCACTTAATGTTGCTTCTTTCTTGGATGAACATAGGTCTACTTATATTCTAAATTATTTATAATTTACTTCCTTATAGTCAATGGGGACTATAAAATGTATCTTAATAATTCACAATTGTGTCAAGGAGTGGTAAGCACAAATGCACAAAGTCTCCTTGAATACAAAGTATTTTCATCATTATTTTGTATTATGATAGTTTAAGTATAGCATTGAAAGAGAATAAGATACTTACATTTTTTAATTGTTCAAACATTTCAGAAATGAAAAAGGAAAAATTGTCAATATACTTGTCAATATTACATTTGCTGATTAGAAACTTTACTAATTAGAAAAAAGCAGCCAAAAAAATTTAAAACAAAGAAAACAATGTATTCTTTGTTGAAAATGAAAATACATATTATAAACAAAAAAGATTGATGGAATACCTTAACAGTATAGTTATGTCACACCAATGCTATTTTATTCTGTAGTTTCAATATTTAGCAGGAATGCATTTGTTTAGTGTGTGGCAATAATAAAAAAATACCACTAAGACAAAAAAAATCTTCTACTATGAAAACATTTTTGAAATTTCTGATTTTTTTTAGAAAGAATAAGCTATTTTACTTTCAACATTTCTCTTAGTTGAAAACTAGGCTAATTTAAATAAATCACCAGAGACATTGGGGTTCATTTTTAATTCTTTAACTATCAAATTGTAATTCCTTCCATAAGCACCACATGTATAGTAATTACTTTTCTTGGTCCTGTGTTAAAATGCTAAAGCAGCTTAAAGAAATGGCTCACAGTTGGAGAATGCAGGCATTTCAGGTGGGAAAAGTAAAGACGCAGGAGCTTGAGGTAGCTGGTCAAGGTGTCTCCACAGCCAGGAAGCAGAGAGACAAGATGGTCAGTGTTCAATAGCCTTCTGGTTTTTATTTATTCTGAGACCTGAGCCCATGGCATGGTGCCAACCTCTTTGACTGCTAGTCTTCCCACTTTAATTAATGTAGTCTAGAAAATTCCTCAAAGACATGCTCAGAGATTTATGTGTATGGTGACTGTAAATCCCATCGAGTTGGCATTCATGACGGACTGTCACAATGAAGTAGTTTTAATACTTGGAACTCCATGTCACATATTGTTAGAAACTACTGTGGACTATAAGAAAAGAAGAAAATTGTGTAATATTATGAGAAAATGTAATTTGATAATTGTGTAATGATCATTTAAGAATATATCATTGCAGTCAGACGATGGTAACACATGCCTTTAATCTGGAGGCAGACAGGCAGGTCTCAGCGAGTTTGAAGCACACCCTGTATCAGCTACTGAAAGAAAACCTGTTGCTTGCACGTGATAAAACTTAAATCTGAACGTGAGCGGTGACTTGATTCTTCTAATATTTGTGAATAAATCTACATTTAATCCAGATCAAACAAATGTTGGTTCACTCAATTTAATTTGTTCATCAAAGTTTGGCCATAATCTGTTTGTTTGTTTGTTTGTCTTAGAAGCACTCACAAGTAAAAGAAGGGAAAATAGGTCACTTCCCTCCAGTTGAGGTCTTCTTATGATGTCAAAGAGGGGAAATAATGTCATGTTGCAGAAGCTTATAATGGCTAATGGTAAGCAATGTGCACTAAAGGAAGCGGTCCAACTCTTTCACTTAGCCCTGCCTGGGTATCAGGTATCAGCACATCCCTATTTCCTCGTGAAGGAAACAAAAGAGGGAGGTTGAGAGAGGGAGAGAGTTGAGTTGACAGTTGTTCATCCTTTTAAGAGAAAGCTATATATCTCTGCTAAGTGCACCGTAGTAGGATCTAAGTCAATACACCGGTACACTTTTCATCTTTGCTTGTTTCTATCACGTGTTTCGTTCGGTTGTGAAAAGCCTGACTCTCCTTGGTGCTGAGACAGCCTTCTTCTGCCATCCTGCTCCTACCTGCTCCCCTGTAGAATAAAAAACTTGCCTGCTCCTCAGTCACAAAGCAGTTCCTTCCAGAAAATGACAGTCTTGCTCTCTTTGGTACGTGTCTCAGCAGATCATGCCTAAGACTCCCTGTGCATTTGTAGCCAAACTTTGTAAAACAGTTGAGGGTGAAAAAGTTGACCTTGAAGTTCTCAAAGCTTGCACTTAGTATTGAACAATTTGGATAAGTCAGAGACTTAGAATTTGCCTGGTCCTCAATTTGAAAGCGACTCTGATGATATGTGTTGATTCAAATGAGCTACAAGTTCCAAGATATAAAACTTACTTTTCCTAGACACTTTTAGTCAAAAGGATTATTGGCTGGTCTGGAGCCTTCACACCGGTTAAGTAACATTTCAGCTGCTCTCATTTAGTGGGATGGGGTGCCTAAAAATACCAAAGGCAAAAAAACCCCTTATTTCTAGAATTAGCAGAACCCACAAACGTTGTTGCTGAAAAGTGGGATCCCACAGGAATCCACAAAACTCTGTGGCATACCATTGCCTTTAAATGGCCCCAAATTCTTTCTTAAAATGGCATTATGTTGTGTCTATTTGTGGAAGCCTTTAGCACAGAGGACTGGTGTGGTGAGGAGTATGAATATAACCTTAATGACAACTTGCTAGTTTGAAAATGAGCGCCTTTGATGTGACTCGGGGTAAACTCAGGTCTCTTACCCAGGCATACTAAAAATTTTAAGAGTAAATGCATTATTTTAAGTTGCTAGATGTTCAGTCTTTTGAATACCATAAAGTTCAATTTAGAAGTTTAAAAGAAACCACAAAACATCAATAATTCTTTAGTTTATCGTTTGGACAACAAAGAAAAATTATGATTGAGGATCAAAGTATGTCTTAGGGCATATGTAAACTTTCTCCCGGGAAATGATTTTAGTGACCATTAGCAATGGCATCAAACATTGATATATGAGGTATGAAACAGTACAAAGCAATCCAAACTGCTGCTCCTGCTCTTCCTGGGTTTGTAGCTCAGCGGTAGAAATTGCTTAGTATGCACATGGCCCTGAACCCAAATCCCTGGTACCACAATGCACCTGCTAGTTTTGTACTGTTTTCTGTAATTAGAAAGTCTGACCTGCATCATCTTTAAGCAAAATACTGTTTTGTTTAAAAGCTTCTGCATAAGTTTGAGTTTCAATACGTATAATGCATTCTCTCTTGTGGAAGTGTGTTGTATACAATTTATGACTGTGGTTTAAGAACGTCAGTACTTTTGATGATCGACTACTCTCAAGAGGAGAGAAACAATAACAACCACCAGACAGCTTGGATTGTTCAAAAAAGTAAAGATAATCATTATTGCAAATGCAATATTTTTTGTTAATTTTTAAAAGAATTTATTTGTGTGTGTGTGTGTGTGTGTGTGTGTGTGTGTGTGCCTGAAGAGGCCAGACAAATACGATCCTCCAGAACTGGAGTTACAGGTGGCTGAGAGCCATGAGACATGGTGCTGGAAACTGAACTCGGGCCCTGTCTAAGAGAGGTACATGTCCCTAACCACTGAGCAATCTGTCCAGAATGTGTGATGACTTTTAACTTAATAAATTTTACATGGTGATACTGTCATAATTGTGGTAATGTCATTCCTTTACTTCCAACAAATTCTGTGATATTTAGATCTTACTTCTTGAGATAGTGATTGGAATGGCATCTCCAAAGCCTGAAGCTGTTACTTTTTAGCTTTTATTGATGCCTTGCCTTGTCCCTGTTGGCAGGTGCTGGCCTCCCTTCTTACAAGCTGCCTGTTTCACACATAACACAGAATGTTGCCTCTGCATCAAATCATCAAGTCTGAAGGTATTCATCATGATGCCTTGCTGGATTATAATTCTTATGAAGGAATAAAGCCCATTTAATGGTACCTTAAATATTCTTAAGTTACTACCCTTTAGTGTATAGTAACAACAGCAAATACTTTGGGACTGTTCTTTCAGAAGCAGAGAAATTACCAAGTTTGACTTAGTAGTCCCCTTTGCTCGTTGACACCATCCATAAATGTTTTCTTATCTTTTTTCTGACTCTTTTAAACTGCTCCATTCACTTTTCACACATCTGCCCTGGCCGTTCATGTTATTTTGTGGATAGTTTTAAGGCCACTCTCTTGATCTACTCCAGTAATTTGTGTTCCACTTTGATAGGATAAACTATCATTATAATTTCCCATAAAGTTCATCATGATTAAGGTCAATTTAGTTAGTAAAAATATAAAATTTTTATATTTTCCTCCAAGATATTTTTCAAAACAGAGATAAAAACGAGTAATTTTTTTTTCAGCAATGTGCACAAGAGTCACACTATGATGTTAACACATGACAGACCTAATGTAGTTCAACTGTGGGGTTGGTTCCTGGAATCACACACACACACACACACACACTTTTCCAATGTGGTAACCACTGCCGTGGAACTCGTCATCATCACTACAACAAACATTTCTGCCACCTTTAGTACTTCTTCTGATGAATATAGTCTAAACAATTCCATTCACTCTTTTTCCTTTTCTATGAGTGTACTAGCCATCCTATCTCTGTTCACCTTGGGAATGCAACTGCAAAACTCCCTGCCTACTGCTGCCAGATGCCGTTGTTCGTCTCCATTGTAGTCTTTTATCTGAGCTGAACTTCAAATGCTTCACTAAACCTTTTAAAGAAATTCACCCTTTTAGAATTAATGTTGATGTCAGGATACCTAATATTTCTGCCTGAGCAGTTTGTTTTCCATAATTACGGATTCTATAGGCCAGATCAAAACACTTTTAAAAGACTGTATAAAGCATATAGTTCATTTCCTAGAATGTAAGATGTACACATCTAATTTAATAAGTGTTTACAAAGACTTTCTCCTTGAGAAAATTTAGTCTGTCTCTTATGAGCTCTTCCCTACCAGGCTCCACATTTTTTTCTACAGAGACTAGCACAACAGCCATCATAATGTTAACAGCTCAAGTCTTAAAGTCTAGCCCAATGCTATCCCTCTGCAAAGGCCTACCTGAGAAAACTCAAGGTTGCCACAAGAAATTTCTGTTTGTAAATGCTGCTTTGCTTTTAGCTTAGCCAGCTCCTATCACCCAACCCCTGTGGGAGGTAGGGTTGTCCTTCAACCAGTTAGCAGCCCCCAGATAGTCTCAAGTAGACCATCATCTTTTTCTTGGTATTTTTTTTAATTTTTATTCTCTTATTCCTGTTGAGTCTTGCTAGTATATTTGGTCCATTTAAAATGCCACTCACTCACTTTTATAAAAAGTCAGTTGAATTCAATTCGCCTTGGATCTTTGCACTCTTGCAAGAGTCATTTACCAGTTCAAATCAGTTGTTTCCCTAACAACTATTCATCTTTGGTTATTTTTGAAAATATGCACTGTGTCTCTTACCAATACAGCATTCCCTCTTTTATTTACTTATTTTATTTACAGGCAATAAAATCATAAGACTAAACCAAGAATTTTGTCGCTAGGAATCTATCTCTGGACTCCCTGAAACTCTGTGGTTCTTACAGTTTCCAAAACCAGAATTTGGATAAATATATATCAGCAGAGTTTGTTTCAGAGTCAAAGGGCAAAAGGGAACAGTTGCTGAGGGGAGCATTGTGCCAATTTGTTAGGTGGGCTTTCTGTACTCTGGAGCAGACAGATTTTCTCAGGGCTCTTCCCGTACAGGTGATTGACAGCCCTATTGACTCTTGTGGACAGGGCAATGTTGTGTAATGCCTCCTGCTAGGTTGTTCATTTCATGAGATTTAAGGGTTCTGGGACCAGGGTTAGATAGTTGGCCATTAAAAGACTGTCTGAGTAGTTCAGACTCTCATGTCTCCTCCTGAGATCAGAGCTACAGTTCAGGTGCTATTTCTGAAAAGTAACTGGAGCTCTCTTATTCCCATTCTTCTTTTGTGAGCTGATGATTATGAGCCAGGTGCCATCTATTGTATCTCTCTACAAAACAGTCCAAATTCTCACTCTGGTACACTCGACCTGCTCTTTTAAATCACTAGCTAATTACCAGGAAACTGTAATTTGATATGAATGTCAGTAGGAGGTAGTGCTACGCACCTGGAGGACCTATTTAGCAAAAAACGGTCCCTCTGGCAATATGCCCCTGAGGACCCAGGAACACACCTAGGCAAGAGTGATTTCTGTGAGCAGAAAAAGGAAAATGTCAATCAATTCAAAATGATTGAAGAAAAGTATACTTGATAACATCAAATGACAATTTTAAAAGGAAAATAACATTTGCGGAGAGAGTGTATTTTGTGTTCTACTCTCTGACTGTAACTTTTTTTTTTTTTTTTTTTTTTTTTTTTTTTTTTTTTTTTTTTTTTTTTTTTTTTTGGTTTTTCNTGGAGCCTGTCCTGGGACTAGCTCTGTAGACCAGGCTGGTCTCGAACTCACAGAGATCCGCCTGCCTCTGCCTCCCGAGTGCTGGGATTAAAGGCGTGCGCCACCATCGCCCGGCTTCTGACTGTAACTTTTAACTGCTCTCTTAAACTTTATGGATACTGCCCTACTACTACAGTCTCAGGTTTAACTTTCTGAGATGCTGTGTTGCAGCCTCGAATTATCACTGATGACAGAAGTTTGGTACTAACATCTTAAAAAATGTAATAAATTTAGGAAATGATAGAAAGATGGGAATGGAGAGAGCATAGGAACAATGGGTTCTTATTCTAAATTCCAGCTGGGGTCTCTCACTGCCTTCTTTAGAGTTTCTATTACTATTTGTGGTAGTTTGGATGCAATTGGGCACCATAATCTGATAGGGAGTGGCACTATTAGGAAGTGTGGCCTTGGTGGAGTGAATAGGGCATTGTTGGAAGAAGGGTGTCACTACAGAAAAAGATTTGGAGGTTTCCTATCCTCAGAATTCTCTTCAATGTCTCAGTTGATTTCCTGTGTGTTGCCTGCAAGATGTAGGTCTCTCAGCTACTACCCCCGCACCACGTCTTCCTGCATTCCACCATGCTCCCCACCGTGATGATAATGGATTGAACCTCTGAACTGTAAACTATCCCCTCAATTAAATGCTTTCATTTATAAGAGTTGCTGTGGTTGTGGTATCTCTGCACAACAATAAAACTCCTAAGAAACGATTTTAAAGCACTCTACCAAAAAATGACTTGGGTAGGAAAGGTTTCCTTTTACTTTATAGCTTATAGGTCTTTATGCAGGAAAGTCAGTTTTCCTTCCACACAGACATATTTCAAGTAAGAATCTTAAAATAGCAATGAACCATGCTTAAGGCCTCAGCACAGATGGCCTTTCTTCTCTTCCAGCTATCAACTTCCATTTTCTGGAATTCAAAAATGCTATGGGAACTCCTTAAGCCAATAGCCTTTAAGATACCATCCCACTTGGGTGTGGTCTCTTGTACTATAATTGCAGACATAAAACTTCTGCAGTTACTTGTTCTCTTTCTCCTTCAGTAGCTACATGGCATCTCCCTGACTCTGTCTTCTTTTCTCCTCTATCTCTGCTTGGAATTCCTGCCTTGCTCAATTCTGCACTGTCATAGGCCCAAATAGCTTCTTTATTAACCAATGGTAACAAAATACATTCACAGTACAAAGCGGAGAATCCCACATCACACAGATAAGACTATAAAGTACATTTATAGTAAAAATATACTTGATCTCTTTTGGGTAACACATGTGGCCTATAGTATCGCCTTCTTACCTGTACTGCTATTCAAAGTATCTCAAGAATCCCCCGTATTCTCATTTTATAAAAGAAAGGAACTCTTCTGCAAGCCTTTGAGATGTTATTTCAGAATGCACCCAGTTCATATATATAAATACTCTATAGACACCACTTTCCTGAGACGTTCACACCCATGGTTGGACATGTTGTACCCTTTTCCTGAGCACCTCTATTTCTATTAATCTTATGTCTAAATATATGTCAAAATTTCAACCCAATAAATTGCACCTCTGCACCATGCTGGTTCATCCCAAAATATCTTTCTACAGCACATCCAGGAACCCCAACTTCACTTGAGTAAACATCTCTGAAGAGACCATATTAAGCTGTTGCACCTGATAGCATGGATCTGCTGCTTCCACAACCACTAAATTGTGGCCCTTGCTGGAAAGAGACTGGTTAATGGCAAGGAAAATTTAGGTTTAATATTTCAACATGGAGGAACAAGGATTGCCATTCTCTTTCCAGTGGTCCTTCTTTCCCTGTCAACTCTGCTGTGATATCAACAATAGACAGAAAAGCAATTGGTTTTCAGTTCCTCTTGTTGGATCTTTCCTCTTCAAATCAGAGGCTTCCTTCCACTCTTGTCTCTCAACAACTACTCATCTCAGAGACATTATATGGTCAAATTGTGCAGGATAAGTAATCATTTAAATATATATGCTTTAGATCAGATGTAATGGGGCACTCCTTTAATGCCAATACCTAGAAGGCAGAAGCAGGTGGATCTCTGTGAGTTCAAGGATCTTGTAACTACGTAGCTAGTTACAAGCCAGTAGAGCTACACATTTGCATTCCATTAATGAGCCTTGTGAACCTACTCCACCATTCTAAACAACAAGGGTCGATTATCTATTCCTATGGCTCTTTTTTAAATATAGCCCCAGATATTTGCCTATCCATATTTTCTATGCCTGTAGTGCTTAACACCTCTCTTTTTCAAGATCTATTTGGCTAAGAAGACATTAAGATTCTTACTCCTGAATGTTTGGTCTCCTGCCAAATGCTATCTCTCTGCAGCAAATGAAATGCCTCTCTTTCTTTCCCATTTGCACAAAGTCTAACTCATCCCAAACATAAAATATCTGAACTAATTAAGTAGCAACTGTACCATAGGGATGGAAATTTACTAACACTAGAAATATTGTGAAAATCAAAAAGTATAGAGAATACAAGACAGCAATTTCAGGTGAAGGTAAGCTGTTGAAAGTGCTGCAAATCAAGACAGCTAAGTTCTGAAAGAAAGCTTTTCTTGCAAATGACAAGTTTCCTTTCTCATTTGTTTGTGTATGAGGGGTGATGCTAATGAGGCCCCTGATCACTCTATGTTTTCATAGATGCTATGCCATTTCTACTTTTCCTTTGGGGAATCATGCAAGAACATTTAAGCAGTTTGTCCAAGGACATCTGGTGAGTCCTTTGGCAAAGGCAGATAAATTACTAGAAAAACTACGCTTCTGCATTGCGATAATCTGAGCCACAATTTCTGGGCAGAATCATCCAATGTTTCAAGACGTCTAACAGCTTGAAGTGGAGAAAAGAAAGTGAAAATCCAAAATTTTATGCACACCTTGAAATTCTTGAAAGTCAATGAATATTTATAATGATTCAATCTGGATTCAGAAGAAGGAGCATGTTCTCTTAGCAGTTGGCTCTTAGTTATTGTAAATGAGGTGAAGACCCAAGACAGCCAAAGGCAGAACGTGATAAAGGAAGTTAGAATTTGGCTGTATTTTTACCGGGGCAGGTGGCAAGACGTACCAGTTATGGAAGAAAGTGGGGATGACAGGTGGTGGAGTGGAAGAATGGCTTTTGCTTTGGGTTTTAACATTCTCGTTGGCTGTGACATTAAGATCTTCCACAAATGATGTGGGAGTGATTTCTTATTAATAAAGAAACTGCCTTGGCCCATTTTATTGGATAGAAAATTAGGTAGGCGGAGTAGACAGAGGAGAATGCTGGGAAAAAGAAGCTGTGTGAGGAGTCGCCATGGTTCTCCCGTTCCAGACAGATGCAGGTTAAGATCCTCCCTGGTAAGCCAGCTCGTGGGCTACACAGAATATTAGAAATGGGTTAGAACAATATGTAAGAGCTAGCCATAAGGAACTGGAACTATCCGGGCCAGGCAGTGTTTGAAAGAATACAGTTTCCGTGTAATTATTTCTGGGTATAAGCTAGCCATGCGGGCGGCCGGGTGCCGGGGACGCAGCCCTGTCGCTCCTATTTCAACAGA
>NW_026067938.1:9417330-9453353 GCF_014885135.2 Alexandromys fortis
GCAGGTTAAGATCCTCCCTGGTAAGCCAGCTCGTGGGCTACACAGAATATTAGAAATGGGTTAGAACAATATGTAAGAGCTAGCCATAAGGAACTGGAACTATCCGGGCCAGGCAGTGTTTGAAAGAATACAGTTTCCGTGTAATTATTTCTGGGTATAAGCTAGCCATGCGGGCGGCCGGGTGCCGGGGACGCAGCCCTGTCGCTCCTATTTCAACACACAAAAGCAGCTGCTCACCTTCCCTCTTGGCTAGAAGAGCAATCATAACGAATGCTTGCAATTTGCATCGGGGGAGGGAGTAAAGAATTCAAATAATTAGGTGATACTGTTTATCTGGCAAATGAGAAGGGAAAGAAAGTCGCTTTGGAAAAGTAATGCGTGGATTTAAATATGAATCTAAAAATACGAATCTTAATTTAGACTTAAAATTTTTAAGTCTAACAAAACTCAACTACTCATTAAAGAAGTAATCTTCTGTTAGAAATTTATTTTACCGAAAATGTCATGCTTTGTTCAAACACTTGAAATGTGAGTCATATTCCTCGGGTTTCAGTTCTCATTTAACAAGTATACCACTGCTAAATCTTGTGTTTTTAATGATTTGAACTAAGCTTTAAAGCTAACAAAATATTAAAAACATAAAAAACTGAACACTGTATTGTAGTAGGAGGCTGCTTGTTTGTTCCCGGCTACCCAGACAACGAAACACTAAGAAACTATGTTATTTGCATCCCTGCTTGGCCAACCACTTAAATGTATTGCTAGCTAGCACTTTTGTTGTTGTTATTATTTTTTATTGATTTTATTGAGCTATATATTTTTTCTGCTCCCCTACCTTCCCCTCCACTCCCATTTAACCCTCTCCCATGGTCCCCATGCTCCCAATTTACTCAGGAGATCTTGTCTCTTTCTACTTCCCATGGACATTAGATTATATCTTTAGTTAACCCATTTCTATTAATCTGTGTATTGCCACAAGGCTGTGGCTTACTGGGTAAAGTTCTGTCCAGCATTAGGCATCTATCTCCTGCTGGGTTACATGGCTTCTCCTTAATTTTACCTTCTTTCTCCAAGCATTCAGTTTAGTTTTCCCTGCCTAGCTCTACTCTGCCCTATCACAGGCTAAGACAATTTCTTTATTCATTAACCAATAAAAGCAATACATATACAGAAGGACTTCCCATATCACCCCCCTCCTCTTTTTTTTTTTTTTTTTTTTTTTGTTTAAATGAAGGCTGCTTGTTCATTCCCGGCTGCCCGGAACTTAAATAATCACTCAGAAACTGCGTTAATTAAATCACTGCTTGGCCAATTACATAGCATACTGCTAGCTAGCTAGCAGCTCATATCTTTCCCCGTTAGTGGCTATATGGCATTTCTTTGACTCTGCTTACTTTCTCTACATATATCTCTTCTAGGCTGGCTATGTTCTGTTAAGCCATTGGCCAAGAGAAGCTTCTTTACCATTAACCAATTAAAGCAACACATATACAGAAGGACTTCCCACACCACTCCATACTTTATATTTACTGCAAACACACAATAAAATTATACAATTTAGATTCATAATGATTTACTCCATGAAAATAAAAAAAAGTTACAACTAGTGAGGGGAAAATATATTTATTTTAGCTGATAGGGGAGATTTTTTTTTTTGTTAACTGCAACAAGTAGAAATTTACTAATCACTATATTAACAACACTTGCAAAGAAATATCCTCCTTTTGTATCCTATATAAATCTTACTTCTTCCTTGTGTCTTATGAAGAAAAGCTTTCTTTGATTATTTTTGTTGTTTTGGATGGAAGATTGGCTATTTCTTACAAAGTTAGCTTTACTTTTAAATTAAAAAATCCATAGTAAGGTTAGGATAGCTCTCAGTTGGTAGAGGCCCTATGTTAGATAAGTTCCCCAGAACTACATAAGCTGGAAGTAGAAGTGTACTAAAATATTAACATCCAGAAGACAGAGGCATTGGTATCAGGAGTTCAAGACGAACCTTGACTAAATAGCCAGTTTGAGTCCAGCATGAAGTACATAATTGAGCTCTTCTTTCAAAAAGATTTTGTTTTAATTAAAAAGAAGCATTGTATGGCATAGTCTGAAGCATTGAGCTGTCGGCTGTTTTTCTATTCGATGTTTCCCACGGGAAGACATTTTAAAGGCCTGGAGGAAGCAGGAAGGAGTTGTTCTAACAAAGTGCTTGCATTCACAAGTGGGGAATCTATTAAAACTGCTGTCAAAGTTTTCTTAATTGACATGAAAATTTGATTGGATCCTGGAGGGAGTCATTTTCCCTGTAAGTTTTCTTAAAGAAATTCATGAGGAAAGAATATTACAAAAGCAGACACTAAAGGAGACATGTACAAATAATCAAGCTTTGTCTTTGATACCCAACATGTCAAATATATACAGATTTTATTAATAACAGGAAATGAAAGCAGGTAGATGAGAAGGAAATACTCTACCAGACCCGTTGTTTACATTCTCTTAAGGAAACCTGGGGCATTGCAAAGAACCAGCCTCTTGATAGCTCTACAAAGCACCTGAACTCTATTGGTGGGTTCAGTTTATTCCTGCAGAGAAGAGCCTCAGTATTTTAGATTTGAAGGAAAAGAGCCCTTGGGTTGATTTAAAGACTATTGGATTAGGACAATCAACAGAAAAGCCTGCTTTGTTCAAATGGGAGAGGCCACACTAAGAAGATAATGCCATTCCCTTTTCAGAAGAAATGCATGGGCAGGTTACTGTAGCATTGCTGTCAAGAAGCTAATTTACAAGTAGTTTACAAAATGGGGCGAGGAAAAATATGGTGATGGAAGATGAACTGCAGAGATCAAGCCCACAGTTTGCAGGCTTGGAGAAGCCATAGATCTCCTGTTTCCTGCACCTATGGCAGTTGTCAGAAGAGAGTGGCAATCATATTAACTTCAAGGAAATGTAGTTGTGGCGACAACGTAGATAAATGCACCATACCAGGGCCGTATTCATCTTTGCAACTGTAATGCTAAAAAATTCAGAATTCCTGGCGCACTTATTTATTCCCTACCAGAAAAGATGCCTTGACTGCAAGTTTCACATTTAAAAGAAACATGATCTCTTCAAAAATTTTGCCACCAATTGCTTATTCTTTGATTTCTATTTATCAATTGAATAATCTGTCCAAACTTGTAAAATATGCTTCTGCCCCTGGCAGCCACCTCGCACCCCAGCAACCTCATGAACTTCTATTATTATAGATCCTGCAAATTAATGAAGTTGCAACATCTGTGCCTTGTCAGTTCTTTAATCCCCAAATTTCTATGTGTCAAATACATCTAATGGCTTAGACGTGTGTAGTGAAGTAGGTATTGTCATGATTAATTAGAGTTTTATTTTGAAGCCCCTTTTAGTATTATATTTCATATACTTTTTTAAAATGTTAAAAATGGAGTTGAGGTATTTTGATATTACCAAGAGAGAGTAGAACACTCAAAAAGCAGCAATTAGGGAAAAAAAATGGATAAAATCATTTGATACAGTGCTCTTAAAATTGACCCAGACTTTAGATAAACTCAAAAAGCATTTTTTTTTTTCAATGTAAGAACTTCTAGGAAGAGTTGAAATCGAGGTCATTATGACTTTAGTTTTAATCTTATCTCACATACTGGGGTAAATAGCTATGTGGCAGAGTTTCTGCTGTGGCTGAAGCTGCTTTTGCACATTTGGAGCAATGGGTATATGATCCAGACCCTGTGGTGTCCTTGGCAGTCTTCAGAAGGTCAAAAGTCTGCTTTGGGAATTTTTTTGTGGGAAGAATATGTTTGTGCTTTGTGCACTCCCTCTCTGAACATCTGAGTTGGGTTGTCTTCAAGAGCCTCTGTAAAGGGCCACAATGCACAGACATACAGTTTTCGTTTAGTGACATCTGAACCAGATTCCTGATCATATGCATGCATGCCCTGGCAAACTAATGGCACTCAGAGACAACTTGTTGTATGTACTTAATTCTCTTCTACCAAGTGAGTTCCAGAGATTGAACTCAGCACTTCAGGTTTGGTCACATTTACATTTAGCTCTTAAGTCATCTTGCTAGACCAGAAATGTTCTTTATTATAATTAGTTTAGTCATATTGAGTACTATAATAACTTTAATTTGGAATAAGCCATTTTTAAATTTAATTAATTAATCAAGGATCTTGTTATATAACTGTGGTTGGTCTCAAACTCATTATTCTTCTGCCTCATCCCAAATTTTGTCCTCACAAGTATGCAATACCATTCCTATTTCACAATTTTACGATTTTTAAGAATTGGAGCTAGGTAATCATAACACTTTCAGAGTTGCAGGCAAGTTTGAAATGAGCTAAATTAGATCCACTGGTGGAATACAAGAAAGAATTAATAGATATTTTTAAATGAATGACATCTGAATAAAGGCAAAGCAAACACATTTTACATAATGGCTGAGAAGAAAAAGCTTTGGTAATTTTGTACATAATATCATCAAGTACATGAATTAACTTTGATTGTCATTTGTAATATTTTTATTGCTATTTATGAAGGCTTTTATTACAATATACAATGCAAAGTTGAGGAAAATGGCACTGTTTTAAATAAAATTAAGAAATTAATGGTAATATAAATTTTAAAACAAAAGAGGTGCGCTGAAGAAAGGGCTCAGCAGTTACGAGTACTTACCACTCTTGCAGAGGGTCCAGTTCCACGCATGGAGTCACACATGGTGACTCCTTATTGCCTATCACTTCACTTCCAGAGGATCACATGTCGTTCCCTGGTCAAATGCACATACATACATGAAGACAAAACTCTAAAGTACATAAGAAAATTTTTAAACAAATTCAAAAGGCATTAGAATCAGCTAGTTTTTTGTAGTGCTAGCCTGATGACTTTGACAGAATTTCTTTCACTAAGTAAATTGTTTCTAAATACCCTAGAGGTCTAGAGAGATAATTTGGGTATTTATGAAATCCCTGCCCACCCCCCAAAATGGCTACTTCTCTTTTGTCAAAAGTTCTCCCAGGTAGAAGTTTGTGCTTTAACACATATCCACAAACAAGCATTCATTTTTTGTTTGTTTATTTTCTTCCCAAACAGGTATTCCTTTCCTTATTATCCCTAACCCCATCCCCTGTCTTGCTGGGTGTCCTCAGATGAAAGTAGGTTAAGCTAAGTCAGTGTCTCAAGCATCAAAAAGTAAATGTCCTTTAATTTATCCATTGTGCCTGTCTGTAAAGAGAGACCCATAATGGCCACCCTTAGTAGTTTAAACAAATCGCTAAGAAAAAAAATGTCAGGCTGATAGTCAGGGAATTTTTTTCCCCTAATGAAGCTTTCATCTTAAACCCAGCCTGTCTCCCACTTCCCTGTGGGGCATTGTTAGCTCATCTCTCACCCTCAAATTAAACCTGAACCAAAGTGTCCTCTCTCCCCGAGCTGTTTTATCACTGGTGGAGGTAGACAGGCTCAGATGATGCTGTCTCATGTGACACCTGCGGCAGCCACATCCAGCTGTGTTTGCTTCCTAATGCTCTTCCATTTCCATAAGCAGGAGCCATGTAGGAAGCCTGGGCTTTAGAGCAACCCTGGGAACCAGAGTCAACTGTCTTTCTAGATCTCTATTTCTGGAACATTACGAAGTGTGTCCAAGCTGTCATGACAACCATCTTGTTGCGTTTCAAATGTAGATATGGCATACAGGGCTGGGTTTGCGACATGTCTAGCTTGTGCTTATTACTAAATCTTCTCCAAATTAAAGAAAATTTTAGAAGTGTCCTCCTGCTTTTGAGCCTCTGTGGTCTTCTTTCCTTTGAAAACAAGACAAAACACAAACAAACAACATTGAAAACAGCAGCAAGCTTATCAGCCACATACGTCTACATTGTTGTACTAGAATTAAACCCAGACTCCAGCACAGAGGCAGTAAAGTCACATTTTATTTTGTTAACAAATACTGTAAAGTTAGACCAAAACTGTGATTAAAATGAGCGGCAGTGATAATCACTTTAAAAATCTCTATCCACTCCCTCCACATTAACACATTGTTTGAAAAAAACATAGTCTACTTTCAAGATGTTCTCTTCTTTGAATACTGATTATTTCATACACATTGAATACAGAATAATTTCTGTTTCTACAAGAATTATTTCATGAAAACTTTAGGAAGCTAGAAATGACACAATAAAAATTAAAACAGGAAGAAGCAAATTGTAATAAGAGAAAAATCCATACTGAGGGAGGAAATAACCAAAAACAAATAAACAAAACTTGAGAATGGACTTAAAATACACTACATAGCCCACTCGGAGTTGAGTACAACAAAATATGATTTATGTCCAAAGTATTTTATTGCATAATTTATGAGACAAAGTGTGGAATACAGTCCATATAAGGAAACTTGATTTGGAAGAGAAGGTTTAGGTATCATAGTCTAGCCTTTAGCTGATGCCGTATTTCAGCAAAATATGTGTCTTTTCTCTACTGCCATCGCAGCATTGAACCCCCCACCCAGACCTCACATCTCACACACCATCCTCTCTCCTTTCATTATTCATTGCTTTCAAAGAAATGGTTCCCTATTCTGCACTTTTCTTTCACACTAGTGAAGCAGAATGTAGCGCCCTTCAGTAAGATAAATAACTAGCAGGGGCTGACTTGTTTTTACTTATTTTCAAATTCCAGCTTTCTCTGTGCCCTTTGTGAAGGAAGGAAGAGGAACAGACAAAAGCAGGTTCTGGCAACTTGGCTTCATTATTTCAGACACGCATGGCCTCCTATATAATTTGCTTATTGATCTCGGTAATGACGACCAGAAAATTACATCCTCTCTTGTCTGCGGGGCTATGAATCACAGATTGCTCACCCTCAGTCACATTAAACAACTTGCCTGACGGAGATAAGACTCAGAGACTGAGAAACAAACCTGATCCCGAGCCCTTCTGGTGAGCCAGCACATTGCTCTTGTTAAATACAGTCACCATCACTCTGGACAGCTGTGCCCACTCCTTCAGTCAGTTCAGATAATTGTCTTCGGCCCCTCGGCCTGCCGGTGTTGGCATCTTAGCTTGCAGGAAGAACGTTATACTGGGTGTCTCTCTGTCCTGAGTAGAGAGAACTAACAAAGCGAAAAACAAGAATAGAACTGAACAAGAGACACGGAGAAACTGTGGTTTCTGCCTTAAAGCTCCAACTGATGCTATTTTCTAAACTAACATTTGAAGAATATTCCAGGGTGCAGAAGTAGGTATACTTCATCTAATCCCAACAGCAAATGCCAACTCAGACAGAGCGGTGGAAGTAGATTCTCACTTAAAGCCACCTAAATGTTTGTAGAAGCACAGTCATATCTAGTGGGAAAGTGTTTCTGGAGGGGAAATACTAGGGGCAGGTTGACAACTAGAGCTTCTTTCTCATTGAGTATTCAAGGAAGAGTGTGTGGCTTCATCCACTGAAGGGATGAAATCTAAAACTCCTCTGATCTTCAGTTTCTCGGTACATGTGCAATAAGAAAAAAAAGCTGCAATGGGCAATTTTCTTTCATTTCTCCCTTGGAACTAGCAAACCATTTGAGACAAGTTTATTGGAATCCTAGAACTTTGATTTCTTTCTTTAAATCTAAAGATTTTTGATGTCTGGGATGCTTGAACACTCCTAACTTTGCATATTTTGGTACCTAATTAATATTCTGGAAAAGCGATCTTCATTTTATAGTTTGAAATAATTTTAACTTATAGAATGTAAATGAACTCAAGTCAGCTTCAGATTTATATTGGTGCTTTTTTACGCAAGCACATAATTTAAACATGGCTACTTCTGCCCCCCAAAATTCTCAAACTTGGATCCTTTATGACATTGGATACATTCTTAACTTGTTACTTGGTACCAGTGAAACCCAGTGGAATTTAGACTCAGACACTGTGCTAGCATGTCTTGATAGAACACTGTGACCAAAAGCAACCGGGTTGGGGTGAGGCTATTTCAACTTACAACTTCTAGTGCATTGTGAAAGGAAGTTAGCATTGGGGGTCTCCCCTGGAGCTGTCCCTTCAGACTGTGCTCACAGTACACTAAGAGGCAGCCCCTCCCCTGGAGCGCCTCCCTTCAGACCACCTCCAAAGGAAGCCCTCCAAACAGCAGCTCCAGCCCTGGAGGATATGTAAGGTCTGGCCCACAGACTTCCCCGGGTAGGTCTCCATCGTGGCCTCTCCTCTTCCCTTGGGACCACCCAGAAATACATTGCTCAGATTAAAACTTGGAATATTAATTCATCCTGACCTGATTTATTGCATCAGCAGAGAGACGTAATATTGGGATGCAGAAACCTTTCAGTCAGGGCAAAAATTTGAAGCGGGAACTGAAGCATTGGCTTACTTAGACTGCTTTCTTAAGTACCCCTGAAACTACTTGCTGGGAAGTGGCATGGCCCATAGTGAGCTGTGACCCTCCCCTATGATTAGTCAAGGAAAAGCTTCACAGATTTGCAACTAGGCCAATCTGATGGAGGCATTTTCTCAGATGAGATTCCCTCTTCCCAGATAACCAGTTTGCATCAATCTGGTAAAAAAAAAAAAAAAAAAAAAAAAAAAAACCCTGCAGATATCTTCTTGGTAAGAAAGTTCTTCTATTTTGTATAAATTTCTAAGTTTCTGGTTAAATTTTTTTTTACAATGAATTATGACTATTCATGATTTCCAAAGCATTTTGCTTAAATTTCATTGGTAATTACTCATATGGTCTATTTTTTAAGGTAATATTTAATAGAATCCTATTTAATAAAATTCCCTACCAATAATACCAATAATTTTTATGTTTTCAAATGACTAAACCTTTAACAAATATCAATAAGAAGTTACATTTAAAATTAATTTATATGAACTAAATAGACTTTGTACTTGAATTATTAAGTATAGAAATATGAAATTTTAAATGTATAAGATGAAACTTGGAATAATAAAGTATTAATGACAAAGCTTTGATTGGCAGGCATTAATAGCTTCAGAGGTATAAATATAGCAATGACTTTTGAAACTATTTAAAAGCATCAATACTCAGAAATTCCTCAAAGCCCACATGGTAATAAACACCATCTTCTGTCTCCATTACAAAATAGTTCTAAGCATGATTTTTTTTCTCTAGAAAAGTATTTGTTATTTAAACCTTAACATTTTAGTTACCTAATGACATATTATTGGTTCTGATATTTATATGGCAAGAGACATGACATCACAGGATATATTATTAAATTTATACTAAGGATGGTTTATATGCCATTCAAAGCCATATTACATGAATGGCTCTTGTGGTAAACAAGAAACTTTTATAAGTCTCATGATAAATGCTCTTTAATTACTGGACCATATGTAGTCAATTGGAAAATACAGTGCTAACATCTATAGGATTGATGACACATTTTTATGTTAGATCATTTTGAATGTATATAAATATACACATATATACATATATATTTATATATATTATACAAACATACATATATTCGTATATATTTATATATTATGTATTAACCTATATATTCATATGTATTTATATCTATTACAGGTATAGGTTCCAGATATTTCAGGCAATACTGCATTTTCTGATTTTTGAGTTTTTCTTCTATACACATAGGTTAAATTACTTTCCTAATACCACATGGAACTCACTGCTAATGTATTGGATTGAATGATGATTTATTTGTGGCAGGTTTTTTTAGTCTATTTCTTACATATTTTTGTTGTTAAATTTTGCTTTTAAAAATAGAAACAAGTCAGACCTGAACATCCTACCCACTGGTTTTAAAGGTCAGAGATCATTGCAGAAAAATCAGCAGAAAGATCGTAAGATACAAAGGAAGTGGTTGACTGTGATGGGATGTTTCTAACCCATCTGCATGCTCACAAATAGCCAGCAGCCATTTGTGATAATTGACTCAGAGAGACTTAATATTACTTATAAATGCTTAGCAGGTAGCTCAGACTTGTTGCCAGCAAACTCTTACATTTTTAAGATAACCCATGTTACTTATTTACCCTCTGCCATGTGGCCATACCTTTATTAGCATGGCGCATTCATCTCCTGCTCCCTCTGCATCTGCTGGTAACTCCTGACTATGCTCTTCTGCTTCCTAGCGTCCTTAGTTTGGTCAACCCGCCTACACTGCTGGGCTACTGGCCAACCATCATTTCATTAAACCAACTTGAGTGACAAATCTTTACAGTATACAAGAAGAGTATTCCACAGCAGTTGACTATAATCAAACGTCTCCAGATACAAAAGGGCAGTTGCACAAGTGAGCTCATATCAATGTGACAGCATGCACAGGACGTGTGCAAGATCAAGGTAGATAAAATTCTGGAGTGAAGGACGGGAGGCGGTCATGGACTACCACCTCTAGCTACAGAGCTACTAGAAATGATAGCTGCTGGGAGAGGAACACTTTCTTGAGATTCTATTTCCTCCCACAAAGATACTCGTTCCCTAGTGGATGGCGCTACACCTAAGCACATAGGAGGAGTACTAAGTGAACTTGGTGACTGAGAAAGAGAAAAAAAAACAGAAAAAAAAATAAAACCCACGAAACTGTTAGGAAAGAATGGCGAGGAGACGAGAGTGGAAGAAGCAGAGGATGGATTTGATGCGAATGCATCAGATGTGTATAAGAAATCCTCAAACAAGTAAAAAGGAAATGTGCTTTCAAGTCACTAAAAGCAAAGCTGAAGTTGAGAATAACTAGTTCAAGCAAAACCACAATCAAGCCATCATTCAAGTCCTTCGACTCAAGTCTTTCTTATTAATCGTTCGTTGTGTTGCTTATTGACTAATCTCCCTTATCTACAAAAACAAAGAAAATGAAATGATTTTCTTCTCTTTTTGAATACCATCATTCAGTAGATGTATTGAGATGCTCCTGAATACAATTATTTCACATATAGACAGCCAGGAAACAAACAAGCAGCCTCCACCTACAGGTCATAATATTTTTTTTTATCTTCCTATTTCATGGAATAGTTCCAGAAGCATTGGTAACATATCATCTTTAACAGACTGGTAGACTTAGTAGTGAATCCAGGGAGTTCATGTGTTGTGGGAGGTGCTCTTCCTTATTATTTTATTATTACTTCAAGCTCTTTGTTCACATTCTTTTGATTTAATATTCATTGGTCCTATGTGTCTGAGAAAGTATCCATTTCTAGATTTTCCAATTTTCTGGAATAAAAGTTTTCAAAATATTTTCTGAAAGTCTTTGAATTTTGATCTAATTTTATTAATTTTGGTCTTCTCTATGTTTTTAGTGATATTGGCAAAGGGTTTATCAGTATTTTGATTATTTATTGTGAACAAACTCTTTGATGTTGAGCTCTTTCTGTCTCTTCTTCATTAAGTTCTTCCCTGATTATTATTTCATGCCACCTATTTAATTTTGGTTTGTCTTGTTATCTTTTTTCTGTGACCTTCGGGTACATAATGAGATTATTTAAGATATCATATATATTTACTGTAAATTCTTATATTTAGGAATTTTACTCTTAGAATTGCCTTGGATAGATGCCAAACTTTTCATAAGTTGCACCTGCCTTTTCTTTTCATTCTTGGAAATTTTAAATGTCTTCACTGACTCCTTCAATAACATATTGCTCTATACGGTACAGTTCGATTTCCAGCTATTTGTGTAGTTTCCCTTGAAATTGATTTCAAGTTTCATTCCGTCCCAATCAGAAAAGATGCTAGACTATTCTGTTACTTCAGTATTTGTTAAGATTTGTTTTGTGTCCTAGAACAGAAATTGTTTTGGAGAAACTTCCATGGGCTGCTGAGAATAATATGTATCAAATAAATGTTGGGATAATCTATGCCATAGTTAAACAGAAGTTTCTTGAGTTCCTAGTGAAGCTGTTTCCTTTGCATTTTTTAGTTTGGTTGTCCTATCTAAAGATGATAGTGGGACATTGAAGGTACCTACTATTATTCTATCAGCATCTATCTGATTTGTTATATCCCAACAATGTTTTTATTATAAAATTTAGAACTAAAATATTCAATGAGAATATATTTACAATTGCTACATGTTTTTGATTAAATGCTTTGTTTTAACACATCATACCCTTCTTTTTTCTATTTTATACAATTTTAATAGACACCTACTTACTTAGATATTAGAATAAATATGCCAATTTAATTGTGGCTTCTGTTGCTAATAGGATTTCCCCGTCTGTTCTTTTGCCTTTGCAACTGAAGTGTATTTCTTAAATACAGCAGGTATTTGGATCTTGTTTTGAGTTCAGCCAACTAGTCTGTATCATTCTATTGATGAGTGGAAGTGATTTATTTTTAATATTATTATTAAGAAATGTTTGTTAATTCTTTATGATCTCTGCATCCGTTCCTGTCTTCAGGTTCAAGTCTTTAGTTCCTGCCTTGACTTCCCTGAAACAAATCTTTCCCTCTCCTTGTTGTGTTGGTCATGGTGTTTTATTACAGCAATAAAAAAATATTAACTAAGACAGAAATTGCTATCCGATTGGTGAAGCATTGCTGTGAAAGACCTGATCATGTTTGGGGGAGATCGTGGAGGACTGTCAAACATTGGGCTAGAAGTCATTGAGGGCTCAGCACTTAATAAGTTGTTGTGGGAGCCTAGAAGAGAACTCTGAGAGTAATACAGATGTAGAGGCCTGTGCTGTGAAGCTTCATCAGATGGGTGTTCGAGAGTTCCTGAAAGTTACTCTTTGGGTTGTTTAAAATTTTGAATTGAGACTCTGTGGTCCTGGTCACCTGTTACGGAATATTCGGCAGTAATTTACAAGAGATCAGAACCACTAAAGAGCACCTGTTGCTTGTACTGGGCTAATCACTTCTGGTTGGCTGGAGTTGAAGAACCAGCTGTGATAAGAGACCCGCATCACTGAGGTAAAACCTTCTGGGAAATGTTTCCTCAGGGTAAGTACAAAGAAGCTGTAATCCAGAAAGACCAAGGCTATACCTTTTACTGGTGCCTGATCTTGATGCTATTAAGACTTCCCGAGGTGGTACTGGTTTTGAAAGCATGAAGTGATCACAGAGAACTTAAACTGAAATTTAAGAGGACAGGAGAGTCTGCTAGTGCAGGTGCAGCCTCAGTTGCAGTAGAAGCCCCAGGTTTAAGGGGATAGGAAGAGAAACTGAGGCTTGGCACCATGTAGCAGGGCCAGTGTTGCTTAATAGAGCCCAAGAGAGCCTTTTGTTGAAGGTGCAGCCCAGATTCAGCAGATACCTTAGCATTTTAAAGGTACCAGTACCAAGGGGTCACCACTCAGGTCAGACAGACAGTCTGTGCAAATGTGTACTCTAGATGGCAGAGTCAGAGAGATGGAGCTGAACAAACCCCGTGAATCCTGGAGGATCATGGGTCTCGGAACTCTGACGGTGAGCTTTACGCTATTTGACTTAGATTTTGTATCAATTTGAATGTAACTGCACCGTTGCTCTTCCCTCGGAGCAAAATAGCTCATAGCTTGTTTTGATTTACAGAAGCCCAGAGTTGAGAGACTTTGAATTTTTAAATAGATTGAAGTTTTTTCAATGTTTGAAAATTTAAAGCCTTAGAGCTTTAAAAGTTTGAATATTTTATTTTGTGATATTGGCATTAGTATGAAATCCTCAGATTATGCAAGGAAGGAAAGGTTATTGTTTAATATGTTGCATTCATGTGTCAAGTGGGCAAGAGACCAATTTGCCTGGTAGGTGTTTCTGTCAACTTGTCATAAACCTAGACATCTCTGGAAAGAGGAATCTCAATTGAGAAAAAAAAAATGCATCCATCAGATCCCTTTTAGACATGTCTGTAGGGCTTTTTTGTGATTAATGATTGATATAGGATGGCTTAGTTCACTGTTGCAGGTGACAATCTTGGGAAGGTGGTCTTATATTGTAGAAGAAAGCAGGCAGGAAAAGGCATGAGGAACAGTTCAGTAAGCACTGTTATTCTATCACTTGTGCCTTACTTCCTGTGCTCTGGTTCTGGCCTTAAGTTCCTGCCCTGGCTTCCCTCAATGATGGAGTGGAGTATGATCTTAAGAGTTATAAGATGAAATATACTCTTTTTCACCAAGTTGCTTTTGGTCATGGTGTTTCACTATAGCAATAAAAATTAAACTGAGACATTTGGCCTCTGGAGAGTGTCCTGGTGGTTTTAGAAAGTGTGGTCATGGTAACTTTTTATTCCTGGATGGTTGTTTGAATGTGGTATTTCTTTGGCTTTTCTTAGTTACGGTAGTTTAAATGACAAATGTCCCCCATAAACTTAGGAATATGAACACTATGTCTCCAGTTGGTAGCATGGTTTAGACTGGTTCATAGAATCTTTGAGTCATGAACCTTACTTGAACAAGTATATCACTGGGTAAGGACTGTGAGAATATATAGATTGCCCCACTTCTACCTTCTTAGCTCTGCTTTCTGCATGCTTATAAAAATATGACCAGCCAGCTTCTTGCTCTGGCCACCAGCTACCATATGTCCACCATCAATATAAATTTTCTGCCTAGAACCACATGCCAAATGAAGCTCTTTATTCCATAGCTTGCTTATGGTCATCACATTCTATATAGCAATTAAAACAGAAGACTAAGTTAGAATGTTTAGGATAATTTTACTTACACAGTTTTATGTAAGATATTCTAGACTTGAACTAAGTTTATTAAAATGTAACCCTATGTAAAGTGAAGCACACATGTGTGCTCAAAGTTAATACCTGACAGTGAGTGGATAATGTATTTACTCATTTGAAATATATGATGCAAAAAAGCAATGATGTCTAAGTTAGTTAATCCTTATTAATAACTTAAATGCATTGAAAGATGCCTAAGAAATAGGTAAAGCACATTTATTGTTATATCTGCGATATATTTCAAGAGTCAATTAGATTATGAAACAATCAATGTTTTAACACATTTACGAATGTGAGATTTTAGTAGGTACATGGGAGGGAACTCCACTATGGAAGTTTGGGCCCTGTGAGAGGACGGAGATCACCGGAGGTGTGTTATAGGGGATTTCATCTTTCCTTTGTCACTTTGTGTTTCTGCTCCACTCAACTACTGTCCACCATAATAGGAGCTTTTCCATCACGGCTTCCCTGACATGATGGATTAAATCCAGGAGCAAATAAATCTTCCCCCTAAGGTGTGTCTGTTGGGCATTCAGTCACAGCAATGATAAAAACCAAATACAGCTTCTCAAAAAGAAAACAGAAAAAAAGCATATTAAAAACAAAAACATATAACTAACTATAAAATATGTGTCATGGGGTCTTTTGGTGCTAAGGAACACTGGAATTTAGATTTTTGGGGTCAAGTTTTGAAATAGACAAGGAATTTGGTGAATATTAGATGAAGCAGCCAGTGAATGATTCCTTAAAGATAAGTAGTGTAGGAAAATTTAGTACAGAATTGAGCTGAATGATCTTTGATGCCTATAACTCTCAGCCAATAGGTAGAAAAGAAAAACATCTTTTAGTAGCTTTTTACTTATTTTTTTTAAGTTTTGTGCATGTACCAATTATATGGTAAGCATATTCATCAGACCAAATTAAAGCACTATAGACATCCATATCACGGATGTTTTCCAAAGCAATTATATATAATATTTCAACGGCATTGTTCACAGAGAGTAACAATATCAGACTAGGATAACTTGCAATTGTCAGTCATCACTGAGCATTTCCTGAAGCAAGAGAATCAGTAATATTAATAAATAGAGGAACCAACTAATTCTACCCAAACTTGGAGAGAGAGCGGTAACAAAGACAGCAACTACATGCAGCCAACTAGAGACTTTGTGCCTGCAACTAGTCTAGCAGTGAAGAGTCAGACTCTTCTCAGAGATTCCTGCTTACAAGTGACTTTGTTCCCAATCATTTGATTTATATTCTCAGCAAGTGATCCGAAGCATTTGACTGAACATTCTAGCATCAGGATACAATCTATCTAGGGCTTTCCTGTGACACAGAATTACAGAGTAGTAACATTGCTGTTTTCATACAAATAGACAACGTTTCCTCCCTTAAATTAAGAGTTGCCAAATGCCAAGCTGATTTACTGTTTGTGGCCTAATTTTGTTTTGTGTTTTTTTTTTTTTTTTTTTTTTTTTTTTTTTTTTTTTTTTTTTTTTTTACTGATTTTGATTCAAATCATTTTCACCCTCATGGAACTTGCCTTCTGAATGTGTATATGAATGACTCGATATGAATTAGCTGCCTCTCACTAACTCTCCCTTCTCCTCTGGGGAACGGTATTTTAAAATCAAAAATCACAAATACTTCATGAGTTGCTGTTATTTTTGTTGTTCTCTTATATGTGAATGAGTTAGTTGGGGTTAACAATTTAAGAGCAGTTTCATGTTGGATATTAGCAATTCAATGGATATTTAATTCTCCTAAGGCATCATTAGATAATGGCAACTCAAAAGGAAGAGACATGTTATAATTTTATAGGCAGTCACAGTGTAGATAAAGCAGAACATGTGATGCAATGTCTAGAGACTGTATTATGCTTGATTCCATCAAGGATGTGGTCCCAAAGTATACCACCGTGTCCCTTGCCTGCACTTCTGTGTCACTTCCTTCTGTTCTCAAGCACATTTCTTTAAGCTCCTTCTTGGATTTTGGTGCCAAGCAATCATTGCTGTCTGACACAGTCAGAGAAGACAAAAATATACTCAAATGTCATTAAGTAACAAGAAAGAGAAAATGAGAAGAGGTGGCTCCAACTTACCATATACTGTGTTCTCCAACTTCCCAGTTTCCCATCACAGTAGAGGCTGTAGATTCACTAATTTCTTGAGCTTTTAATACAGCAATATCGTGCAATTCTCATACTTAGGTTATTTTTCCATACTGGTTGCTGCACCCAGTCCAGGTCTGCCAACAATATAGAAAAATACCTTTCCTAAGCTGCTCAGGGAGCGACCCTGTCTGTCCTTAGTCATAACAAAATTTTGCCTATGTCTCAATGTTTTCCTAAAGGTGCCCCTCTTCCAGTCACAGATGATGTAGTTTGGCTGATCCTCTGACTCAGCCAAGGTTTTCAAAGATAGCCAAGAAAGAAAATCTCAATATGCAGAGCATACAGTGGTGAAACTGGTCATCTTATTTATGTATAGAAAGAATACATTCACTTGCACATGCACACAGCTGTGATCATTAATACCCTGAACAGACAGAAACCCAGAAGAAAAGATACTGCATGATCATTGACAGGGACATCTGGGGTGATGGCATATAGATAGAAGTGTGGACGTAGGCACACTGTGGGGAGACTTTCACATTGGAAGCCTCTATTGTAAAGGAGGTCTTGACAACCAAGTAGACAGAATAATTGAGCTGGTTGATGTGAGCCTGCTACTGTCATTGGCCATTCACAGGCTGACAACACAGTGAACACGTGAAGTAGGGCGCTTCGGACTTCCAGGTGAAGGCTCAAGAGCTTGTGCTACCACTCATCAAAACCATGTAGCTCTAGCGGCTGGCAGCCTCGGTGAAAAGATGACAACAACTTAGCCTCCATGGAGACCAGTGGCTTGGTGGCAAGTGGATAATAGTTCACTCCTTTCATCTTGGAACTGATAATGATTTCTTCTGAGAGTAAGAGTCATTTATTTTTAAAATGGATTTGCATTTCATGGCCACACAACTTTTTGAGTGCCATTTGCAAATATATATATATATATGTATATATATATGTATATATATATTTACTTACCACTATTTTGGATCAAGTGCACACTGCAGCAACATGGCCATAGCATTCACAGGGGTGACTGTATTCCAGCTGTTCAGATCACATTAACCTGGCAGAGTGAAGCAACAGTTGGTGGAGAGAGAGTAGAGGCCGAAATTCAGATGTGCTTTGTAGCGAGCTGCGTGGTGTCACACCTGATGGAGATGTATAATCAGCTCCTAATTATGCCTAAGATCTGACTTATGCCTGATCACGCAATGATCAGCTGCTTGCATATGCGTGGGCCTATGGGCAATGCCCACCTGGCAATCCGGGATTGGCAGCTCATGCCTACATAAGGGCTGGGAGAGGTTTGCCCGGAGAGAGAGGAGACAAAGAGGAGAGAGGGAAGGAAAGAAAGAGAGAGGGAAAGAGAGAGGGAAGAGAGGAAGGAAAGAGAGGAGAGAGAGAAAGTGAATAAAGTCCTGGAATAAACTGCAGTGAGAAGAGTTCCGGTGGGCCGCGCGCCATCCTTGCTGGACGAGGTGGGGCGTGACAGTGCTTCCTGCGAGAGTCCAGTGGTGTTCTTCTGGACACACCAGAGACCTCCTTCAGCAACATCACCAGCTCCGGGTTACCTGGAAATAGAAGGCATCAGTAAGAAACTCAGAAGCAAGAGAGGCGTGCATCAGTGTTCCAAGTGACCCACACATACATATTATTCTTGCTCCAACTCTAAAACTGGGAGTTGACGGATTCTTGTTCCCAAAGAAAGAACACTGCTGTGTGCTCCTCACCAGTGCCATTAAACGTTCAGAAATGGTAGCTATATGGTCACTGGCTTTCTTGTTGCAGAGGATCCATAGCAAAGGAAAAAGAATTCACATTTTGACAGAGTTTATGGGCCCCGATGGTCCTTGATCACCTACTTTAGGAGCTATCACTGGGAAGAGACATCCCTCATGCAATCTATTTTTGGAACATTGCTGACCTTTTTTTATTAGTAAATGGGTATATGCAGCTACCACAGCCTGAGAAAGTTGTAGTGCTCACAAATTCACAACGCTAGATGACCTACACAAGCGCAGAGATGATAACTGAGGGAGGGGGCAAGCTAGAGAAAACAGTAGAAAGAAACACTGAAAATTACCCTCGAGACTAACTGTATCATGAGAGCAACAACTTTGCCCCAAGAATACCCAAAAGAGTACCAGGTTCTGCTTAGGTAGTATAAAAGATGTGAATTCTGGTCCTAAACTCTCTGAAGTACTACAGATGTTAGTCTAGAATGTGGGGGCACTCAGAAGACCCCAGTTTCAGAGCCTCAACTGTGGCAATATGGTGACTAACACATCTGAGGAGAAATGAGAGGTCTGGTGACCCAGTGAGGACTCAGTCATAGTATAAATGGATCTTGACTCACTTTGCCTTTTAGATAATATGCTTGTTGTAAGTCATGAAGTTACTTGTCTTTGCAATAGTGGACATTTAGACCTCAATAAATTCCATGATTACTTCAAACACGATGCAGATTTTATGATAGGACCTATGGGAATAATAGAGTGCTGGAAAGTGAATCATGTCCCCTACATTGTTATTTCTAGATGCTTACAAAAACTCATGAAATAAACTAGATAATTTAAATTATTTACATTCCATCTACAGTTCTCCCTCAGCCCTCCTCTTGCCCCCACCTCCCCTACAATCCACCTTCCATCCATTCTTTCCAATGGGTAAGAGTTTCCATGGGAAGTCCACAAAGTCTTGATATTTAAAGTCTATGTCTATGACTTGCTATTATTTACAAAACACTTGGCTTTAAAAAAATATAACACTGAACAAAATATAAAAGAAAATCCACGAGATTTTATGTTATGAATCTAAGTCCTATTTTTTACTGGAAAATATCTGAGAAGCAATGATACAGGGTTCAAAACTAATGCCTATCTTTGTACCCAAGGCTCCTTACTAAGGTTAAGTTCCTGACATTTAGCAACTGACCTGTAAAGAGTGGAATCTACCTCTAGGTGGAGACATGTCTTTGTCTGCTCCCTTAAGGTTTCATCAGTGGGACAGGTCAGAGACCTGACTAGGGGACATTTAGGAAGTAGGGTTTCCCTTCCAGATAACTTACTTATTCTCTCAGAATTTGTACCTCTTAGTGCAATTCCTGGGAGCCTAAGTAACAAGAAGGTCAGCGGGGTCTAACTCACAAATGAGTAACTACGTTTCTTCGTTTTCTTTCAGATGCTGTCCAGAGCTTAAGTGTCCCTTTAAACTCCCTAAGTAACAATTCAAGCTTCATAGCTTTTTCTCACTAAAGCACCCCTCCCACTATGTGGCCGCCTGAAGCATGGTGACTGACCTCCATGCCTCCTTCCGGCAAGTAACATGGTTTTGGTTTGGTTTGGTTTCTTCTCCACTCTCTAAATCCCTTCTAGTCAGTTTTGAAATTTACAGCTTGCCTGTCTGGGGCTTTCTTTTTAAACACTAATAAATTGTCTGGACGTTTCTGTTTGTGTTTAGTCTTAACTTTATTAATTAATGAACCTTAAAATTCCAAGAGGGGATCCCAGTTGTTGATATCATTTGATGGCTCTGTTGGAATTCCCTGGGATTTCTGGTAACACTTCTTTTTTGTCTTTTAATTCTTTGATCGGCAGAGAAAATGTACCAGTTCCTGCACTCCTTGACAACATCAAAACTTGACATGCTTCAGACTGTCCTACCCCTTCCTCTGAGGGCTGATGTGAAGGGCCTCTGAGTCAATAGACATAAGACATTTTAGAAGCACTTGGCAGAGCTGAAGTACTCAAATCACTATTATTTTAATGGCTATTATATATCAGAAACAGTGAGAAGACTGCTCATGAATAGTGGAATATATATTTATTATTCCGATAGAGAACCAGTTCTTAACCTTCCTAATGCTGTGACCCTTTAATACAGTTCCTCATGTTGCAGTGACCCTCAAGCATAAAATTAGTTTGTTGCTACTTGATAACTGTAATTTTGCTACTGTTATGAATCGCAATGTAAATATCCAATATGCAGGATGTCTGATATGTAAATCCTGTGGAGGGCTTGTTTGACGCACTCAAGAGGTTGCGACCCACAGGCTGAGAACTGCTGCAATTGAGCCACACGACTGTCCTGTGATGGAGCATTTGTCATCATGTGTAGGAGGAAAGTCAGGGTCTGAGAAAGCAGTCAGTGTCGCAACATCATAGAGGTCCGAGAAGGTGCTAGGAGAGTGGTGTTGTAGTAGAGGGGCCAGTTCTGCTGACACCCTTCCTCCAAGCAGTGTTAGGGAATAGATAGGTATGTAAGTAGGACCCAAATGAAACGTTGAGTCTATAGGAGAAAATTATCTTCTCCATTCAGGTCTTGTGAATTTCGGTTTCATTGATTTCTTATTCAAGAACTTAGGAAGTTAGCATCGTAGCTGCTAATTCTGCTAGGAGGTTAATTGTACCTTAGTGAAATGATGGCATTCACAACATTGAGGAACAACTCCCCAACATTGCTGATGAGAGTCTTCTTAGTCCGTCTCTCCTCGGGTTTATTCCTAACCTGTCACTCTAATCATGGCTTCTGGGTCTCTTCTCCAGAAGTCAGGAGATAAGACCTGAATTCAGACAGCTTTGCACTTGATGCAATTGGAACAGAGGGTTTTTTTTTTTATTCAGAAATCCATTCTTAGAACATTTGTCCAAGCAATGTTTTACTCTTCCAGAAGTCAGGTGAAACATATTTAAGTTTGTTGATGAAATTCCTGTTTCAGTCACCTCACGTCTCATCTGTGGCTCTTTGAAGGAAAAAAAAAAACCAGTTAGTGTGTGTGTGTGTGTGCTTGTGTGTTCCAAGAAGTTTTCACTTTTAATGATTTAAAAAACAAGATTTTCAGCAAATTCCCACAAGACCTAGGGTGTATTGTATAGGTTTCACAACTGAAAACAAATTTACTACTCAGCCCTTCAGTCTCCCTTAAAGTCTCAATTGTTTGAAATTTATCTCCTTGATTAAATGCCATTTTTGAAGTTTTATTTTATTTTCTTAATACACAAGTGTTTTGCTTGCAATATGTGTGTGCATCATGTGTGTCTCTGGTGACCACAGATATCAGAAGAGATTCTCCAATTCCCTGGAATTATAGATGGTTTTAAGCTACCACGTGGGTACTGGCAACTGAACCCAGTTCTCTGTGAGGGCACAAAGTCAGAAATATTTCTTCTACAAGGGGCTTTAAGTTTCTCTGTAATTTCTCTAATATCGGTTGCTGGCCACCTTGTATTTATTTAGCATTTTTGTAGCCATTGCAGCATATTGGAGACGATCTGTTATTTTCCAACAAATATTAACAGTGAAGATCCATATTTCTAATAATTTTTCAGCTTTTACTTTAAATTAGCATATTAAAGTGCTAGAAACCGTGATATTTTCAAAGTGTGCTTTAGTGATTCTCATTTCATTCTAAAAACAAAATTGGAAATCTATAACAAATGTTTGATAGTGTGTCTTTCTTTTATGTAGCTTCTAAATTATTCTGTTCCGGTGTAAATTTCATCATTTTTTTCCTACTAGAGGCAGCAGTTTTCTTAATTGGGGTGTCTAGTACTCCTTCTTTAATGAAGAAAGATCAAAGCATATTAGTGATTCTTTATAAAATAATAAATGCAAACCACATACAGATAAAAATATGTATCTTTATAGGAAAACAAAATAATAGTTATATCACCTAGTGGAAAATACAATAATCTTATATAGGTCCATAAGCTGAGCTCAGTTATCTAATTTGAAAAATTCATTGTAATAAATACATGAATATCAAATATGCACACATTAAAAGATAGTGTATGAGGTTTTGATACACATGCATATTGTTTATTTTTAAATCAGGTTGATCATGTTTGTCTCTTCAAATTTTATCACTTCTTTATGGTAAGCATTTTCAAAATCCTTTCTACAGTTTTTAAAACATACTATTTCAAGCAAAAAATTAAATTATCTAATTATTGTCTGGCAGTTCTTTTACTCATTAGTAGATACCCAATAAAAATGAACACAAATATCCTTGGTAGCCTGATTTTTCACTTGTAAACCAAAAGAGATTAGGCAAATATTAATTTGACTCAATTTTCTTAAAAAAATGAAGTAACTGCATCCATCTATGGAATATTTCTTATCAATAAAAAGGAGAAAACCACTAGTAAATGTTAGAGCATCAATAAACCTTGAGATATTATTTTATTTATATCCTGTCCAAAATAGGAATACTTAATAGAAAGAAATGAACTAAATGACTACAAAGGAAGTAAGGAAATAGACTTTAAGGACTGATGTACAAGGGTTTTCACTGGGAGTAAAAAAAAAAATTCTAAAATCATTAATGATGGTGGAACAACTCTGCATATACAAAAAGTAGCCAAAACACGCTCTTTATGTTTGCTAGTTGTGTGATTTGTGAGCTCTATCTGAACACAGCTGTTTGGCAATGAATGGGTCAGTCATTCATTTTTAAATAGCTCCTCATCATTGATGAGAATTAGAATGAGTTGGAGTTTTAAGGATGTTAGCACTTACACCTAGGAGTAGTATCTCTGTGATCTACTTCTGCAATGTTGCTGACTTCCTGCATCCAGACCCAAACATCTTCTCTTTATCTTTAAAAACAAACTCTTGCAAAACAGGTGTTTTAAACTTGGTTCCATTTAGTGCAAGCATGCTTGCATCAAGTAATTTCTCTTAACAGATCCTCGGTCACCTACCTTAAATTAAGACCTGGTAGTAACAGGAAAGGCTAAAGTGGCATTGTATAGTCTATAAATGTAGCAAGGTACTGCAGATCTGGGCCCAGCTATCAAAGCGTCAGTATCCTCCAGCATACTAAAACTGAATTTTCCAATTCTCAAAACTTTTGGATTGTCTGATTTCTACAACATAAACTAAATTTTCAGGGCCGGGGAGGTGGTTCAAGAGGAAAAGACATGTGTCTGCAAGCTTGACAACCTGAACATATTTCCTGGGACCCACACAGTGGTAGGAGGATATTGATGTTGGCAAGTCATTCCTGACTGCTATGTATGATGTGCACAAATGTTTATGCGAGTGCACACACAGATAAATAAATATATACATTAAAATGCATGTTGGATGAGTGCTGCCCAATATACAATTATTCTAAACAGGTCACCATGTTTTGGTAGTTTCAAATATTATGCTTACATAGAAGATTTTTAAATGGATATATATCAGCTGGACAGTGGTGGCACACACCTTTAATCCCAGAACTCGGGAGGCAGAGGCAGGTGGGTCTTTGTGAGTTTGAGGCCAGCCTGGTCTACAAGAGCTAGTTCCAGGACAGGCTCCAAAGAATATGTCCCCTGAAAATAATTAAGAACACATAAAGTTTTTTCACTACAAAGATGCTTGTCAGTAATGAGTTTCTTGGTTTTAAAATTTAAGGTGACCAGCATGTCAAAAACAAAGTATTAGGTTAAGTTATTTCACAATATTCGATAAATATTTGCCCACTCTTAAAATGTTATGGGAGTGCCTATTGGTAGTGATAGAAATGTTCTTACAAATTGGTTAATATATTTAGATACTGAAACAGACTTTAATTGAGTATTTGAAGTAGGAACTTCTTATGTTTCTACCCACACGCACACACACACACCTTGTAGTGCTAAGGAGTATATATATATATATATGGAGTCTTGCATGCTAAACAAGGACTCCACTACTAGTGGTAGGACAGCCAAACAAAGCAAAGAATAGTTGGGATGAAGACCATTCATGCTCAACTACATTGGATTAGCTTTCCTTGGCTATTTTTCCTCATACGTAAAATAACCATAGTCATGCCAACCTCGCTGTAGTGTGGAGGACAGTAAAGAGATGATGAATGCAGAAGACTCTGCAAGCAGCAAAATACCAATGAATGATCACACATTATCATCCTGTAGCGGGAGGACTGAGAGCTGCTAATCATCATTAAGAGGAATACAGGAATAGGGGAGATGCTTGGCAGTGACTCAAACTGATAACCAGCGTGGTTGTCCTAGTTAAACATTGCTCTGGCCAGCTCTTTCGGGTCTGCTTACTTCTCAGTTCTATGTTGAAATAACTATCTCTCATAATCTGCACAATTTCCTTACACTAAATTCTCAGACTTCATATGGTCATACCAATATGCTCTAAGCAAATAGTTAACTACACTGAAGGATTTCGCGGTGAAAAATAGAGACTCGGTTATTAAAATGATATGTGGACCCTGGAATAAGGCCACATGGCGTTAGTTGTTTACTACTAATGCTCTTGAATTACATCCCCCCCCCACACTTGACCTTCAAAAGAGAGGATAATCTGATGTATGTCTCCCTTGTTTACTAACAAGATATCTGAAAACAAAAGTGTAGAAATACCCATATATGTATATCAGAACTAGGAACTATGTTCCTACTGAGTTCGCCAAAAAGAAAAAAAAAAGCATCTCTTTATGAGTGGTTTCCATTTTTATGCGAGGTGCTTAGATAGTATAAAAGCTGGCTTCCAACTTATTAAGGTCTAAGCTAAAAGAGAAGAAATTGGAGATTTAATGGAGAAATTAAAACCTAGTAGGAGTTAAGATAAAACAGGGTTTTGTTTCGTGAAAAGACATATATCCGAAGGGAGAGCCACCTTAGGAGATGTGGGATTTTATTAATATGTTTAATCCAAATGTGAAGAAGACTGGCAATTAGAAAATTGGTCCTTGCTAGATTATTAGCAGGAGAGAAGGGGGGGCCCTAGGAAGGCCAGAACCATGATGGTTGATTGCAGAGAAACCCAACATACCCCAACCTTACCCATTCCTTAGGAATCCAGATATCACAGATCTTTCTCAGAAATAAACACAACTGTTGTTTCTGGCAAATAAAAACTTCTTCACATGAACTGTCATTTTATAAACATGCCTAGATTAAGTAAGACAGGGCTAATAAATTTTAGATTTTGACAACTGCCTCCCCTTCAAAACCCAAAATTTGGTTTGAATTTGCACTGTCTAGTCCTAGCCATAGTCTAGAAAAGCTATGCTTACAATTTCTTCATATGTAAATTGATATCAACCACTTTGATTGTTAATGTTCTGCTTTCTTTTGCACATCAGCAAAAGCCTGTTAAATCTACTGTTTGGGTGGAAGGCTCTCTTGGAAATGTGATAATTTTTGGAGCCTAGATGGATATATTATCATTTTGCTGCACATAAGGTTGTATTCTTGTTCCTTATGATGAAGGTTTTTTTTTTTTTTTCAGTAACAGGGCCTTTCTCAAGCCCAGATGTGTGTGACTCAAGAACTTTAAGGATCACCAAAAATCACCCTGAGATAGTGACTCTCAAGCTCTTTGTCTCATGTAGATGATGATTAAAGATGCAGGCACATCAGAAATAAAAAGCAAAATGAAGAAACAACATGAAAGACTATGAAGCTGTTCTGCTTCCTGCCCTCTCCTAGTAGTGAAAGAGGATTGATGCAGCTGCCATATGGTACCTCATTAACAGGCTTTTAATAAGAATTAGGCTTGAGATGGGCATTATTATACTTGGTTAATTCCCTGAGCCAATAAGTGGGAGCTATGTCCAATGCATGCTTCCCAGATCCACCTGAGATGACTGTACTTTGTTTTCACATTATAAGGAGGGGTGGGTGGCATGATAAAACCTCTCTTTCTGTCTTGGATTCATAGTTGTTGATGCCAACTGGCTCATTTGCTGTCACTAGCCCCTCCAGTATTACTACTAGTCTCAGACCTTGGCTGGTGTCTTTGTGGTGGATAGTTCTTTGTGCTAACATTTGTGTCCACCATGGGCTTTTCTCTTTACTGCCTACAGAGAGCTTACGGTGGCCCTCACTCCACTTCATCTTTCTCTATACCACTATGAGCATTCAGTGAAAGGCATGCCATTTCCTTCTGCATTAATTGAAATTTACTCTCTTTACCATCATGGATATAACACTACTGACCTAATCGAGTCAGACCAAACTTTTCAGCACTCAGTGACACCTGCCAAGAAGAGAAACAGGAGGGATTTCATCACATTTCCTAGGATGTGCAATGTCTCTCCAGAACATTAAGTCATATTTGTTCTTTTTTTTTCAAGACAGGGTTTCTCTGTGTAACATCCTAGCTCTTCTGGAACTCACTCTGTAGACCAGACTGGCCTCGAACTCACAGAGATCTGCCTGCATCTACCTCACAAGTGCTGGTATTAAAGGCGTGTGCCACCAATGCCTGACTTAAAAAAAAATATTTATTGTGCATTGGTGTTTTACCTGTTTAAGGGTGTTGGGTCCCTTGGAACTGTAGTTACAGGTAGTTGTGAGATGCCATGTGGGTGTTGGGAATTGAACCCGGGACCTCTGGGAGAACAGTCAGTGCTCTTATCCTCTGAGCCGTCTCTCTACCACTCAATCATATTTATTCTTTAATTCACTTATTTTATAGATTTTTCTTTAAACTCTCAAAATTCCTTTTGAAATAAGGTTAAACATAAATAATATGTTTTGAAACTAAATAAAAATAACAAAAAAGAGTTTTGACAAAAGCATTTAAACCAATTATTAAGTTCCCACCTTAAGTCTGTATGTTCACATCTATGAAAAACAACCCCATTAATTGCTACAAGTGGTGATTACTGTCTGTTGATGCATATTAAAAATACTTTTCACATCAAAGGTTTTCTGATAGTACTATAGTTTCTGAGAATGTCAAGTTCTAGTTTTGACAGAATGTTGTGAGTTGTGAGGCATGTGATATCATGTGATCAAATCCTTAGGTTTGATTTCCTTTGAATTATGTTGTAGGTTTGATCTAACCACTTGAACCCCATTCTTTTAGATATATTGTTGAATTTTTTTGGCAGTTCAAATTTGGCATTGATAAAAATAGATCTCATTTCCCTTTCTCGTAAACTCTCAGTCTCTGTATGCAATTGTCTATCAGTAATTGAGGATGCTTCCCCATAACCATGGAAATGTGCCAGGTGGTGGCTGGTACATGATTCTGACTTTAATCTATACTTAATCTACAGTCTGGCTTACCAACACCTTCAAAATCTTTATCAAAATATCGGAAATTTCAGAATCTTCAGTTCCTTTAACTTTGAAATGAGTGCATACACCTACTCAACAGGGTTAAATGGAATCGTATTTTAAAAATATTTAGCACATGGCTGACACTGTTAATCTGTGATGGGTGTTTTCGAGAAACACCAGTGATTATTATGCATGTTGCATTCCTTTCCTGTTTCATGTTTTCTTGTTAGTTTTGCTTTGAGGAACACGCATTTCATCCAATTCTGTCCTGTTTCTTCCATTGAGCAACCAGAACTCTATTTAAAGCACATATTTGGCTATATCAAGCTTCTATTTTAATTTCTTTCCCTGGTTCTAAAAGACACCTTTACAAAATACAGAGTCTTTTGGCTGGCACCAAGGTCTCTTCGTGAATTGAGAACACTCTATTTGTCTAAACGTATACCGAGTACTTTCAATATTTTCAGTTCCTACCACAGACAGTCTCTTATACTCTGAGCCCCCCCCCCCCAAGTGAGTCATGTATACCTCACCTCCACACATGCCACCTGGATGCTTGAAGCATGATATATTGTTCTGAATTATCAAGCTACTGTCTACTAGGAATCGAGTAAAGTTTTCTTCATGAATTAAACTCCCGGTATCGTTCTTCCCAAGCACTATGCATGTGCAGTTGTGGTAGGGCTGATTGCCTTTTGGTATGGATGTAATTAGCTTGCTTATTTCTCCCTAGTAATTAAACCATGTCAAAAGCATCCTTTCCTTCCACATTGTGTGACAGTACGTCCGATAAATAGCAAATGAATACAGTGTGGATATTTGTTCAGTAGACAGACATGTTCAAAGGAGATCTAGGCTCTGGAGATAATGCACTTCTCTTTGTCAGCTCACTCCAGCATTTCCCTTCATTGTGGCTGACTGATGCGCACCATATCCATAGTGTAAGAAGGGCTGGTGTGCTGGAAATAATGCAGTCTGTTAGACGTCTTTTCCTGAAGGGAAAAGAATAACCTCTATTCACCACAGGTGGAACATTCAGAACCAATAAGAAGAAATGATTCCATTCAACCATAGACTGTTCAACTAGCAAGTTTGTTGAATTATTGTGGAAAAAAGACAAGGGGCATTTAGCAGAGTGTAGATCACACAAAGGCAACTGTATCACCACAAAGGCCAACCCAGCAGGGATGAGCACTCCAAATACTGCATCCCACTAAATAATCTCTTAGGGGAGCTTCATGGGTCTGGAAGCTTTCTGGATTCCTTTAGTCATGTAAGTTTCATCAGCTTACTGAGGCTTACGATGCTTATTCCTCCCTCTAAGAGGGAATTTTTCTATTCAGAGAAAATAGCTGCACAGCCCAGTCCATCTCATCAGAAGCCCAAATAACCACTATGATCAAGGCCCAACTCATCTTTTCTTTTCGGAAATGAAGAGAAAAGCTGTCTTAGGAAAGGTTGTCAGTACTCTGATACTTAGCAAGACAAAACCCACTGAGCACAACTTGGTACCATATGCAGGCTGCTTCTCCATGAAAGATTTACTCTTATGTTTTACATATAGAGCTAATAAAATTTATAGTGGGTCACAAGGTAGAATTTCATGGCCATGACTCCAGATATCAGGAATAGCCATGACATTGGATATCAGGAGCCCTCAGCAAATCCATTTTACCGGATTATTTCTTAGTTATTGTTTGTATCTAGGTTTTCTTTTTCTTTCTTTTCTTGTATCAATGTGGGTCATAGGAATCTGGAGTGAATCAATAGATTGCCTACCCCCACCCGTTCTCCAACTACATCAATACACTTTTGGAAGGAGAGTAGACAATTTAGTTAAGCTCCACGTTTCCTGGCCTTCTTTTGGATCAATAGTTCATGCTTTGCTATATTTGCCAATATGTAAAACCTTCAGGACAGTTTCCATGATCAAATAAGAAAGGTTTATATACAGTGTGCTATACGATTTGAAATTCTAAAGGATTTTTTTCCTCGTTTATGTTATGGTGTGAGCTTTTGACCCCCTACTCCGCATGCCATCTTCAAGGCAATGTAATTCTCCATAATTCTCATTGAGACCACAGCTCAGACTGACCAACCAAGTGTCCACTCAGTTTCTGTAAAAAAACCTTAGTCTGTTTATCAGATCCCCTGTCATCTATAACCACTGTTTGCTGTCAACTGGGAAGGGCCATCCTCTAGGGAGATCAAGGATCATTAGATATAATTAAGTTCCCCTACTTTTTTTTCTCATAGGAGATAGATTTTAAATAACTCTGAATCACACTACGGTTTGTGTGATTGCATTCTATTAAATGTGATGAAGCATCTTCAGAGAAAAGAGCCATTGTTTTGAGTTGAGTTTAAAAGCAAAAATCCCCATGAGATCTGATAATTATCTCCTGGAGTAGAGATTATATGCCCACAGCAAGAGGATCTCTTTCGCCGGTACTGGACTCATAATGATAGCTTACAGTAGGAAATAAGATGAAGAGAGAGAGAGAGCCAAACACTTACAGGAGAACAGAGATATCATTTCAGGGCTGTAAAGGGAAACAGTCACAAGAAGACAGAACCAGATCAGACAAACCATTGTACTTTGTAAAATAACCCTCATTATCTTTCACGTTTCGTGCTGACATAATTAAGCTAAATGTAATTCATTGTTAACAGCGTTTGATATTGGTGCCTTTGATTTCCATTCGCAGTCTTGAAGCCAGCGGATGCTTTCACATGACTTTCTTCCCCAGATGGAGAAATAATTAATAAGAAGAAACACATAGGAAAGGAGAGTGGGGAAAAAATAGAGTACAGAAAAGGAGCTGGCTTCATCAGAGTCCTGCCGTGAGGTGTGCTCGCTTGGATCTCCCTCAGAGAGTATGAAATCAAGAATAGTTTTCAGCATGAGGCAACTTCTGGCCACTGTGATAAAGCACCTTCACCTTTAAAACAGGAAAGGGTTGCTTGGCTCCCATTTTAGAGGTTCCAGTGCCTGGTTTAAATGTCTCATTGCTTTTGAGTCTGTTCACCATGGCGTGGAGCATGCAGTGGGGGAAATCACTCACATTAGAGTAGGCAGGAAGTAAAAGAGACAAAGGTAGGAGCAGAGAGTCAATATCCCTTGCAAAGCCACGCCCTCAGTGACCTACCTCTGAAACATTCCATCATTTCAGCTAGTACCTCTGGCTAGTTATCATGGGGAATGATAGAAATTCCCCGTAATAGATAACCAAATGGAAGGTCTTCATCATTTCTCTTATGCTTCCAAAAATCTCTTATTTACTTATATTTATGAGTGAAAAAAATCTTCTCTAGCCTCACACAAGTAGACTGTGAACTGAGTAATACCTCTGATAATATAGGAAATAAGATGAACATAACAGAGAATTAGGGAAATAGTCTCATAAAACTTTCCATACCTAAATATCAGTTTGATTTTGACGTAGCCCTAAAGGAGTAGAGTATTTAGTTTCACCTTCTGAGTTTTTCTGATGGAGAATAACGTGTCAGAGACGTGCATGGCAATGTTGTTACAGTCAAACTTCCTTTTCTTCTTAGTAAGTTATGCCAAGATTATGCTTACATGGTATACAAGACTGTTCACACCACGACCATCCCTCTCTCTCTCTCTCTCTCTCTCTCTCTCTCTCTCTCTCTCTCTCTCTCTCTCTCTCCCTCTCTCTCTCTCTCTCTCTCTCTCTCTGTGCACGTGCATTTTTCTGGCCTTTCTAAGAGAAAGGTATTTTCAGAGGATGCATGCGTGCACGCACATGTGTGTTTGTGTGTGTGTGTGTGTGTGTGTGTGTGTGTGTGTGTGTGTGTTTGGCCTTTCTAAGAGAAAAATATTTCCAGATGACTCTTTTGACATAGTGATTTCCTCCAAACGAAACCTTCCTCGTAGATGGAGGTTTCTTCAGACAACTTTAGCAAGGCTTACAATATAAACCCACAAGTCGCAAGCTCTTGAAACTCACAGGATTCACTAAGCCCTTCCCCAATGTTATATAAACAATAACACTGGTGGGTGACTGGGGACTCTACACTGACCCCACACTGCCTGTAAGCAATACAGGGAGCTCCATGTTTCATCACACAGGCTGGTGTGGGGATGTTAGTGACAGAGTTTCCTTTGATTCACTAGTGTATTGTAAGTAACCCCTCACCCATATCCCTGTTGTGGACTATTATTTTAACTGGGCAAAGATGTGTTACATTTGTTTATGCTGCAGAATGTCTTTAACTATGTAAAAGTGTGTTGTTTTTGTTTATGCTGCTTTGCTTAACAACATAAAGATGTGTGTTTAACTATGCAAAGATGTGTTGCATTTGTTTCACCTTGCCTGCCTAAGGCACCTGATTGGTCTATCAAGAGCTGAGTGGTCAATAGCAGGCAGGGAAAGGATAGGGAGGGCTGGCAATGAGTGAGAATAAACAGGAGAAGAAAAAAAGAGAGAAGAAAAAAGAGAAGGAAGAAGAAGAGAACAAGGGAGATGCCCAGGCCAGAAACCAGGCATGTGCAAGACAACCAGACATGAGAACCCCTGAAAGTAAGATGAACAAAATAAAGTAAAAAGCCTAGAGGCAAAAGGTTGGTAAAGAGAAACAGGTTAATTTAAGTTAAAAGAGCTAGCCAGTAATGAGCCTAACCTCGGCCTAACATTCAAAACTAGTATCTGTGGCATGTTTGGGAGGTAGTTGGTGGCTCAAAAAGAAAAAGCCCGTATATACAGACTCCTGTATATAAACCCAAGACATTCACTGGTTCACCAAGTGTGGCTTGCATAGACTCATTTCTTTCATCTCTTTGATGCCCTTTCTAGGTGACTAGATGTGTGTCCATGCACCCTTAGGAGAAGTCACACAACTGTTCTCAGTACTGTGCTTTAGAACATGAACATAAAGTGGAGTACTAATGCACACAAGTTATATTATTATGTTCATTATACATAGGTATCCAAATATGTATGTTATCAGTATCACATTTGTCCCCAGACAACTACAAATCACATTATCCCTGATCCCAGCAAGGGCACTGAACCTTTAAGCAGTTAATAGTCCCTTGAGTGCTCTTGGGACCGGAGAGGGAGGGGGACGGGAGTGGGGGGAGGAGGAGGGAAATGGAAGGCGGGGAGGAGGCAGAAATTTTTAATAATAATAATAATAATAATAATAATAATAATAATAGTAATAATAAAAGAGTCCCTTTCCATTGTGGTGAGAAAATGGCAGGACAAGTTTAAGTCTGGGTAGTTAAGAGCCCAGTTGGTGTGACCGTGGTCTCGACCTGTCTTGCTGCCTTCAGCATGTCCACTAACTCTTGATGTCCGAATATCCTATTTATGAAACTCTGCTGGTGTTTTACAAAGTTCACGAGTAGCAGGAAATAAATAACATCATTGTCACTCCAACACACGACTTTTCATCATGACCCACCCACAGCATTAAACAAGATGGGTTTTACAGGGAACGGTGGGAACGGTCTGAACGGGGGCACGGACAAGCTCAGTTGCAACCTCAAACATCTGTTTTCATAAGTGTCTCCTCGGTACATCACTCACATTTAGAGAGCGGCCCAGATCTTCTCAAGAACAGTCACAGTGTCCCCTGAGGCTCTCTGAGCTGTACTCCTACAAGGACAGTGAAGTTGGAAGTTGCCTTTGAAGCTTGTTCACACGTGTCTGATGCTGTGTTTAGGTTTGGAGTGTTAGGCATCACAGCCCAAGGCTCCGGAAGACCTTCTGGTGATGCGGCCCTTGCGAAATCATGGAGGAAGCAAGGCAGTCTTTGTTGTTTGTCTGAGGGAGAACCCAGGCAGGTTGGCCGCTAGTCCGCTGCCTCAAAGAAGAACGTATTGGGTGATCTCATGTTTGGAACACAAAGATAAGAGTTAAGAATTTTAAAACTTCCTCAGCACTCGCTCCCACTGGCAAGTTGCTTCATATTCTGTCTGCAATGCCAGCCAAGACATTTCATGAAATTCTACCGTGGAAAATGGGTACCAGACATGAGCTCATTCAGTCTTTGTCCCATTACCTGGGGATACTGGAAAGAAATGCTTTCCAAATTAGTTATCTTTGTTATGGATATTTAATATTTTCAAAAGAAAAATCCAATCTAAAATTTATCTTTCTTTGTTTTATTTCAAAGCAGTCATCAGAAAACCTTTTGTGATGCTATGCACATTGGCACACTCCTGTGATTCCATCATTTAGGGTCTGATGGGAGGAGGAACAACATCAAGGCAAGCTTTGGCTATATCATGTGTTTGAAGTTATCCTGGGACACATGAGACACTGTCTCAAAAAGATAAAAATTAAAAAGAAAAAGAAGCATTTTTGTAAAAAAAAATAAACACTATATTTTTGCCAAATTCCAAATCCATGTCTATTCATTCTTAACTATTGGAAGTTAAATATTTAATATGAGAATGTCTTTTGTTATTTATAATCAAGAGCAAGTGGAAAGATAATTTGGGAAATTGTTTGACAAGGTGCACCTTTGAAGAGGTAGGAAATCTTGCAGGACTGTTCTTTTCTTGTCATGGGGTTTACCTATCACTCTCTGTTCAGGTGAGCTGTTGAGTCTTAAGAGGAAGTGCTGGGCACAGAAGGCTTGTGAAAACAGTGTTCATTGGCAAAATGAATTGGATTCAAAAGGAATGGGATATGAAGTAAGGAATTTCTGTCTGTCTGCTCAAGTGCGTACAACAAAGGCAGGTGGTAGTGATATATGCCTTCATTCCAATATTCCAGAGACAGAGGCAGGTGGATCCCTGAGTTCAAGACCAGCCTGGTCTACACTGTGAGATCCAGGATAGCCAGGACTACACAGAGAAAATTTGTCTTGAAAAAAGCAAACAAACAAAACAAACAAGCAAACAAAAACAAAACAAAATAAAAAAAGAACACAAGCACATTGCTAGATCGTGTTTTTTAAGCTACCAAGTCTATTTCCAGCATTCAATTTCTTATCATTCTTTGTTTTTAACTCTATCATTCAGAATATATTATTTTCCATTGACTTGACTTTCTTTCCTTTGGGTATACCTTATCTCCACAACTTATCAAGTAATATCTTATGGTAGACTCGGGCATCAAGAGACAGAAAAAAATATTGGGGACTTTAAGATCCAGGTACTTTCACCAGCAATGCCTAGTCAGCCTTGGCCTCACTTCCCTCCTGAATCAAACAGGTCAATAATTTCTATCCTCTCAGGTCTGTCTGAGAGGGGGAGACAGCACAAGAGAAGTTGTTAGCACAGTTCATGGCCCACAACAGATTCAGAAGGTATCTGTTGCTGTTTTAATAGACAATGTAAAGAAAAGAGCAAAGCTAAGCCACCTCTCCACTCCTTGTAGAGCAGTTGAAACTGATGGTGCCTGCCTCTGTAGTCTCCTCTTTTTCTGAAACTACAGACTTTCCCAAACTGATGTTATGAATCTTCAAGAAGAGGTATTTTACTTTTCATGCCTTGCATTCTCTATCTTGACTCATTATTCTTAATAAACTAAGTTTCTAAGAGAGTTTGAAAGACAGGAACCTTGCAGATGCCTTGACAGTGCCTCTTTGCTGCTGAAATATGAAAAGAGTTAATACTGGATGCTATTCTTCCTGGGATTTGCTCACATTAGAACGTTGGTGATGGTACAAAGATTCTTTTATTTCCTTCTTTTGTGTACATTCTTAAAGACATATATTTAGTAGTATAGTTTCTTATGAAATTCATAAGTTAGCATGGGTTTTGAAAATGTAAAACAGGACTCCTCTATCCTAAGGGAAAACAATCTTATGCAATTAAAATTGACTCTCTTACTAAGAAAAAAATTTTATATTTTACAGTTATTGAATTGTATCCCCATTCACTTCATTATCATGCATGAACCTCTTGTCAAATTTGTTTTAGAGAAAAAAGGGAAAAGCTACTTTATATGATTCTTACTTTCTACACACTAGAGTAAGTTATGCCTGGTGGGGAAACAAACAAACAGAGCAATCTATGTGATAGCTGTTGCTCAGGCATATGAATTTTAATCAGAAAAATAGACTTCCCTCTTTTGCAAATGAACATTGCTATTCCTTGCCTTATGATCTGCAAGCTGGAGACAAGACCATCCTTGGCAGTTTATCTCTTATAGCACATAAGCGTTGCAAACGTTATCTCACAGCCAACTTCCTTCATGAATGAAAACAGGCTTTTTCCCTCCTCCTCCTCCTCCTCCTCCTCCTCCTCCTCCTCCTCCTCCTCCTCCTCCTC
>NW_026067938.1:9455876-9573129 GCF_014885135.2 Alexandromys fortis
ATTACATTAATACAACCTACCAAATCCATTTTTGTTGTTCGTGTGTATACGGCTTTAGTACTGACAATTTTGTATTCGGATCTGAACAATGACTGTATAAATAGGCACACTAACACAGAGGAGTAGAAAAAAAAATCATAGGGTCCTACCCACAGACAAAGAACTACAGCAACTGATGACTGCCGAAAGAAGGAGGTGCTCTTAAAATAACCACTTAGAGGCTTAATATTATTATATTCTGTTTGTCCTATTAGCTCAGGTTTATTGTTAAGTAGCCCTTACAACATAAATTAACCCATTTCTATTAGTTTATATTTTATATTTCTCTATGAGGCTTGTAGTCTGTTATTTCACTTATTGCTTCTCCAGTTGCTGCTTGTGTCTCCCTTGGCTCTGCCTTCTTTCTCCCTGTATTCAGTTGGTGTTGGAGGGGTAGCTGAGAATTATGCATTGGATCAGCAGGCAGCAGGAAGAGAAAGAGACACAAGGCCTGGTTTGAGCATCTTAAAGCCCACCCCCCAGTGACGCACTACTTCCTAAAAGGTCACATGTATTCCAACAAAGGCCCACATCCTAATAGTTAGGAAATGCTAGACAAAAACAAGACCAAATTCCAGCTGGGCAAGCTTCAAATCAGGGTTCACCTTCAGAGCTTCACACAGTGGCCTCTCTAGGCCTCTAGGCAGAAACACCCCTGACAGATGCCTGGGCTCAGACCTTTTTTCTTAGTCATTGAGGGAGATTCTAGAAGCCCTTTCTTGTATCCTTGTATCTGAAGCCAGAGCCAGAAGGCCAAAGGTGCCTAGTTTTGCTATTTTCTGGGGCTAGAACATGGCCCCCTCATTCGAAAAATTTTCATCAACTTTCTGTTTTTGATGGTTTCCTTCACTGCCTAAGATGGGCTGTCCTAGAACTCTATCTGTAGACCAGGCTCTCAAACTCAGAGATCCTCCTGCCTTTGCCTCCAGAGTCCTGGAATTAAAAGTGTACACAACACCATGCCTGACCCTTTATTTCCTTTACACAAGTTGGAAGCTTAGTTGGGTGGGGTCTTGCCATGAGGGCAGCACCTCCTTTATTCCACTTAAGATCAGGTGTTTCTTTTTAAAAGAAACTTGTTCATGATGCTCCTTTCCTTCCTCAACTTATACATTTTGTATTTTTCCTTGCCCAGCCTGCTCCTTTTCATTATAGATCTGCATAAGCACTGGCACGGATAAGCAAGCAGCATAGTCAGTGCTAGGCTGTCTGAAATCTCCACCAAAGCTGTTTGTTAATCCACATCTCTTCACTTTAACCTCAAGCAGATTATGGCACAAAGCCATAATCTTCAGCAAATAATCACAAGAACCATCTCTAGGCCACACAATAATATTCTTCTCCTCTGAAACTTGAGACAGGCTCCCACCATTTAAATTGTCCTCAACATCACTGTATCCCATGTTCCATTAAGCCCCACTGAAATGCTTAATAGTTTTTTTTTTCTTATTCCCTATTCCTCCAAACAAACACATGGTCCAGCCTATTACAGCAATATTGCAGTCCAAGGTACCAACTTCTGCCTTCATTAGGGTTTCTCCTGCTATGAGAAGACACTATGACTATGGCAACCCTTATAAAGAAAAAAAAAATTAGTTGGGGCTAGTTTACAGTTTCACAGGTGTAGTTCATAATTGTTGTGGTAGGAAGCATGGTGGACCACAGAGAAATGTGATAGCTTGGGGGTCAGAAAAAGAGAGGTACTGGGCCTGGCTCATGCTTCTAAAACTTCAAAGCCCACCTCTAGTGACACAGTTCCTCCAAGGCCACACCTACTCCAACAAGGCCATGCCTCCTAACAGTGCCAGTCGCTATAAGCCAATAGGGACCATTTTCATTCAAACCACCATAATGTGCCTATGTGTAGGTTTGTACCTGTGAGTTTAAATGCCTCTGGCGAAGAGAAGAGTAAATTAGCTTTCCAGTTCAGAGCACAACAACATTGGTGCTGGATACTAAACTAGTGACACCTGAAAGAGTCAAAGTAACTCTTACCTGCTGAGTCATGTCTATTCCCCACCAATTAGGAACTTGCAGGTGAGTACAGCCCTTTAACCTCATCAACAGAACTTCTCGTTGCAACAGACACCATTACAGAAACCCACAACTAAACACAATTCATGGTGTGGAGCCAAGTCCTTCAAAATGGATACATCTACAACCCAACTCCTGAACATAAGGCTTTAGTGATTATTACAGAAGATATGTAAAAGATGAGGGCAGAGAGTACGCTGTGAGATTGTGTCTCTAGAAAGATCAGAGGCTATGCTCATAAATTCTCACAACATGACTACCTACGCATGATGTGAACAAAGACAACCATAGGAATGATAAAGGAATGTTCAAGTGGCCTTAACCCCACTCAGAGAACTACAGGCAGCCAAGGAATGCGGAGAATGGGTCAAATGGTCTTCTCCAGGGAAGAGCACAGCAGTTGGTTATCAAACACCAAATGGTCAATCATAAAAACATATACAATGACATATATAGACTGAGCAGGTTGTATTTATATATTTAGAAAATATATGCATATGTATGTATACACACACACACACATATCAACAATAGAGAAAAGGAGGCTGTGAGTTTGAAAAAGGGTAAGGATAAAAGTATATGGAAGGTTTTGGAAGAAGAAAAGGAAATGGAAACATGATGTATCTGTACTATCATTTCAAAAATTTAAAAAGTGTTTCAATTTTGATGTTCAGAAACTCCAGGAGAAGCAAGAGATCCAAATAATCTTGTAGTGTTTGACAGACAGGTTCTGAATTCTCCCATGGTTGGGAGAAATGAAAGCAATTATATTTGAGTGACATTGGTAAGAAAACTCAGATGTGAGACACCTATACCACGGAGACCAAGAAAGCAAAGCAATCTTTTGTATATAGAGCAGATGTAATTGGTAGATGTGCAAACAATGGGGGAGAGAAGAGTTTAGGAAGAGTGAGACAGAGATTATTTTAAGAGGAGCTGAAGCTGGGTGTAATGGCACATGTCTACAATCACAGCACTTTGGAGGCTAAAGCAGGACAGTAATGAATTTCAGGCCAGTCCGGCTTATATTGTGAAAAATACCAAAACACTGTACATCGATCATGTTAATAACTAACCGTTATGTAATGCTTGCTCATGATGGGCATGATTCTTCCATGCACTTTGAAAATCTCCTTACTGCTATTACCAAAGGAACCTTTTACCCGTACATCCAATTCATTTCTGTTCTATTCACAATGGCTAAGAAAAGGAATCAACCTCGATACCCATTAACTGAAGAATACATAGTGAAACATGATACGTACACGTTAGAGATTACTACTGAGCCATAAAAATAAAATAAGAACTATTGTTATTTTATTTTTAAAGATGATTAAATGGATAATGGATGTGTAAAGGATTTAAGTCACTAGCTGCAGCAAGTCTGCTCCTCAGCAGCAAATCTAACACAATCCAGGACTTTAAGAAAGAGTGACATCTGAACCCATTCTGCCACTCTTCACTTCAGAGAGACAAACAAATGGAAGACTCATTCCTAATTTAGATAATGGGGTTTCAACTAGGTTATGTAAGTACACTGAAACCTTTAATGAGTGATTCTTCTCTGTAATCGTCTCCCCAAAGAAGAAAATCTACAACCTGAAATAGAGAAATAGGACAGACAAATTGGTTCAGTGGGGAAAGGCTTTGGCCCGATGACTTGAGTTTGCTCCTGAAACCCACATTCAGGACAGAGAACGAATGCCCACAAGTTCGCCTCTGACCTCCACATGCACACGTAACACTCGCACAACATGTATTAACATAAATAAATAAACGTTAAAAATAATAACCTTTATTTTTTAATACATGCTATGTAGTAGACAAATTATACCTACCTTCTGTGTATTTTTATAATTTCCCTAAGGATTCTATTAAATGATTATTGGTTCCATATTGTATCAAAGATCATTTAATTTTGAATAGTTTGTATATTACCAACAAAATGGTAGAGATGAGACTCAAATCCACACCTGATGAATCTCAAAATTCAAACTAATTGTGTCAACCTTTCTTTTTAAAAACTGTTGCCTTCCATTCAAGGTCTATAAAACTGACAAGCTCGGGGGTACATGCATTTCAGCTACTGCAAGCTCTTGAAGATTCTTTAACTGAACGTGCATTGCATGTTTGAGTGGCGTCCAAGTTTCACATGAGTAAGGAGCTTCCTTTCAGTGTATTATCAGAAACCAACTGTCTGGAAGATGGTGGCTCTCACCTAACACAGACAATAATCTATATTATTTTGTGTATCTGATTTTCTTATATAATCAATAATGTTTGTGATAAGCTCTGAGATAAGGGCGTTTTATTGTTTCTTTCAAAAAAGTTTTCTGTCTTTCACAATATGATAGATATATGCAAAAAATAACAAAGGTAAAGGCATAATAACATATTTCCTGCCAATGAAGGAAAACCTTCATTCTGGAAAGAATAAAAGCAATATAGATATGTAGAGTGTGAGGGCTAATATATGGAAGTTTTGTTGTTCCTACTGCATCAGAAGTCCAACTTCTTATTATAAGGACATGCTGCATGTTCTCTCATGGCAGAGGAGACAGAAGGGACTAAAACTTTTGAAATTGAATGTCATCTACATTTTTAGCTTGGGTGGATGGTAGGAAATTGCTGCATAAACCATGGGAAGTAAATGGGGATGAAAAGTAGAAAAATGAAACAAGTTCCAAATATGAAATGAAAAGGTGGGGTCTCTTCAACAAATACAGCAGTTTTAGGTGCCGACTCACTGCTTAGCAAACCTGATGAACTTGACTGTTAATTATAGATAATAACACATACTTATAAGACAAACAAGAAAATACCAAGTGTGCAGGCCTGTGAAGAACATACAAAGTCTCCACTATAGAGTTACTATTCTTATGTCTGTAACTTCTGTTTTCATCATCTTACACCTTTAAAATGTCTTAATGGGCATCATTCTATTTATACTGTGAGAGTTTAAGCGTGTGTTCACAGGCTATAAAATTGTCTATATTAACATTTCCAAATAAGAACTATAATTTCAAACCATTTTGGTATTAAAAGAATAATAACACTACTTAAGGCTATTCATGGCCAATTTATATTTCAGCACAGTTTTACCATTAACTTCAATTCAGTGCACTGTATTATGAAGGACAGTTTTGATTATCTTTTTTTCAGAAGACTTTAGACATTCATGGGCCGGGAATATGCTATTATGCCTTTACCTTTGTTTTCTGCATATATCTATCATATTGTGAAAGACAGAAAACTGTTTTGAAAGCAACGATAAAGTACCCTTATCTCAGAGCTTATCACAAATATTATTGATTAGATAGGAAAATCAGATTGGCCCAACAAGATTAAAAGGTTAGAAAACAACCCAAGGAAAGGGTTAACATAAATATGCAATTGGGTAATTATATGCTTTTATAGAAAAAATGAGTTGATTTAATAACTATCTCAGCTAATAGACAGCAATATCTTTATCTTAATTTTTTACTGGTAAGAAATAATTTTCTATGTTATGAAAGATTTAGCATCAGAAGTAGGATGCTCTTTGGCAGTACTTTTCTAGAAATTAGGTGATTTAGCATAAAGACCTAGGAATAGAAAATAATTATTGGATCCTTAAAGACTGCTACATAATCAGTGACCTATCTTGGCCATACTTCACAAAGAGCCTGTTCTTGCTTTTTTGTTACTGAAATACAGTGTGTGTGTTTGTGTTTGTGTGTGTGTGTGTGTGTGTGCGCGTGTGCACGCCCATGCACGTATCTTGCCTCACACTCAGAATGTAGAGTTGTGACGCTCTAAATGAGAAAATGCATGGGAAGTACTCATAAACTGTGAGGGATAAGCAGAAGAAGCTGTTGCTGAGCGTGGGAACTGGTGGCAAATTTCTATTTCTAAATTTCTAGCACATAGGCACAACTTCTTTTGCTGGGGGAAAAGTTACATACAATCTTCTCCAAAAGTAGTAAGAAAGGCTAGTGCATTTCTGTAAGGACCTTATCTGGAGGTTTATCATTCCCCTTGCATATGTAGCTGGCAGCTCAGACTCTGTTTTGGTCTTGACTTGACTGGATGTTACTTTGCTAACATTCAATTACCAGATCAATGTGGATTATAGGGATGTGGCTATTTCTCCTGAACTCTTCCTTTTCTTTTTCAATTCCTCCCTTGTGTGTTTGAACATTGATTGAGAAAAATAAAATATAAAGGAGGACATGACTGCTTCTAAGAAGTTGAAGTTTTTATTTATAGATATAAGGGAGAATACAGGCAAAAGCAGAGACAACTGGAAGAGTCCAGAATGACTAGGTCCAGAAAACTGGATCAGACCTGTGATGAGAGGAGGGAGGGGACAGGGAAAAGACAGGAAACCAAGAGAACAAAGGCCAAAAGAGTAAAAGGGACCACATAGCCAAAATGACTGGATTATATAGCGGAGGGTGGCTGAGGAGGAGGCAGCCAGTCCCTGGACTGAAGAGTTCAGGGTAGGAGGCGGGCCATGCCATCAAAGAGGACTCTGCAATACGGTAGGGACTGAGTGATGCTGGGAGAACCTGGCAGTCAGTGTCATCTTTGACATGCTAATAGGCATCTTAGCCATTTGTTTGCCCCTGGTTTGAGCCCTGACCTTCATCTTACATTACACCATATGGGGGCACATTCCTGTGCTGCAGTTTTTGCTACAGAAAACTTTTATCTTACCCATGTAATATTTCCTAAACAACTGTGTTGGAGCTGTCTCCTAACTCATACCTGCCTGGTGAGACTTAGCTCAATGCTCATCCCTGTAGTGATAGGAGCAGCTGGGCTGCATCCCTGGCACCCAGCCGCCCGCATGGCTAGCTTATGCCCGAAATAATTACATGGAAACTGTATTCTTTTAAACACTGCCTGGCCCGTTATCTGTAGCCTCTTACTAGCTAGCTCTTACATATTAATCTAACCCATTTCTAATAATCTGTGTAGCTCCACGAGCTGGCTTACCAGGAAAGATCTTAACCTGTGTCTGTCTGGAGTGGGAGAATCATGGCGACTCCTGACTCAGCTTCTTTCTCCCAACATCCTGTTCTGTTTACTCCGCCTACCTATGTTCTAACCAATAAAATGGGCCAAGGCAGTTTCTTTATTAATAAGAAATCACTCCCACATCACATCCCCTCTCTCTACTGCTTGCTTCCGGAAGAAAAGCTGAGTGCCCTGAGACCTACAAATAGGTTTCTCGCCTAACAAGATGAGCCCGCCCCACTGCAACACTTAGGCTCTTGAATCAAAGATTTGGCAGTTGCATATTTTTGACTCTTCTGAGAAATTTTTATTGGGCAAACTTTGTTATCTAGTTAAATTCTACCCAGAAGGCTACACTATAGGATACAAAACATCCTCTTTGTGTTGGCAATACTTTTGTTTTCTTATCCATCTGTATTTGTTCTCTGATTTCTCTCCAGCACCAAAGACAGTGTATTTGTAATATTTTATGCGTTAAAGTTCATTTTCCCAATATTTTCACTTTTATAAATGACACATTGATTAAAACTCAAGGTCAATATGAGAAAATTACTTGTTATGACAAAATCGATCAAATTGGACATCGAAGAAAGATTTTATCCTCATCATACAGACCTGTTTTATAGAAGATGAAGTTATAAATCACATTTCACTATTCCAAGATGTTTGAAACTTGGTCACGAGCTCACGAGTCATGAAATCATGTGTGAAACAGTCAATGTTTAAGCCAGGCACATGTCAGCAAACTCAGCTGGAAAAGCTGTAGTGGGAAGATGGCATGCTCAGGGCCCTGAGCTACACAGTAAGACCTTGCTTGAAGGTAAAGAGATCTCTTGGATGGCATAGAGAGGTAGGGCTTATGGGATGCAGTTTTGGTGGTAAAGTATGAGAATAGGCTGCTCACAATGGGTTTGTCTGATATATAAGAAGTGGTAGAACAAGACAGAGAGAAAGACAGGATGCATTCAAGTCCCTAGGGGGGAAAAATGACAAATATAGGGAGAAGCCTACCTGCATTCCAGAAAGAACTCCTCATGACAGCCTCACCACGCTGACACCCTGCTCCAACTTTTAGCTTTCAGAACTATAAGGAAATAAATGTCTGATGTTTGAGTCACCTCATATAGCATACATCGTTAGGGCAACTCAAGCTGTTTTAGACAAAGCAATTTAATTGCATTGTCACTTCCTTGTTCCCTTGGGGTTAAGCATGCTGGGGATTGGAACCACTTCTTGGGAAGGAGACCTGCGAAACATCTCTGGAAATGTAATTCCTTAATTTGAATTCATCTTGTGTTAATTATAACATTTGGCTTCCAGGCATCCATGCAACGTTAGGGTCATTCTATTTAATTATCAATCTCCATATAATAATAATTCTATGACTCCAGGGACAACATATTCAACATTTCTTTGTTGTGTTATAGAACTATAATTTAAGAATTATCTTAAATATTATCATAAACATTGAATAATATTCCTCTCTTTACTGTGGAAGTATCTTGTTTTGAGTATAGTTGTACCCCAAACTTGTTAACTGCCTATGTGCTTTCATTCCCTATTTGTAGCTGTTTGAGAAACCCTGAAAGGTAAGTATCCCTGACAGGTATCGAAACTAAATATTGCAGAAGGAAATATTGGCCCACGGTCTACAGACTAATTGGTGGTGGAGCTGTGATAAGCTCTGTAGGTTCCCTGAAAGCAAAACCTCTGAGCCTTAAGTAGATTTTATAGCAAAATTATCCGATAGGCAACTGGAGTCTTATTAGGAAACCATTTATGTTTTCATGCCTTGGACTCAGATAAATGAACTTCTTGGGAAATGGAGAGAGTCGGGGTTACAGAAGACATGTTCTGAGAGTCAGCCCTTTCATTTTGATCAATACCTGAGGGGAAGGGGCCATCACACAAAGTAATGAGTTAATAGTTACATATACTGTATAACTTACTGAAAAAATCTCTAAATTAGTTTTTGACATAATGAATATTAGGAAATGAATAATTATCTTTGGACCTCATGCCGTGTTGCCCAACAATAAATACTACAATAGAAACATATTCTCATGTTTACTTGTGTTGGTTTAAATACAAAAAGCTCATTGACTGCTCCATTTTCTTTGTAACAACTATTCCAAAAAGACTAAAGTTTAAATGGCAGAAATCAAAGCTGCTCTAGAAAATACTCATTTACTTTCCAGATTATCCAAAAAAATAAAATTTATTTAATATCTGCCACAATAATATGCACAATTAAGATTATTGAGTTACTTCAAAATTACATTTTTAGAAAATATTCTAACTGTATACAGATACAGGTAATGTAAACACAGGAAACATGAAGTCTTTTTCCTTCAGCCTTTCCATGAATTCAATGTAGATTTTCCATCGCTTACATACTTTATTTCTAAACAATAGGCCTCATGGCACATCTATTTATCCTCAATCAATAGTGGTACGGTAGCGGGAAAATGCCTTCAGATTCTAATTGGTCTGTCTCTGTATACATATGTGTATGTGGGGGTTGGGGAGCTGAGATTTAACTTGTTTCCCAGTCTCTGCTTTTGTTCATCTGTTATTTTCATTCGAGAAGATACCACAATATTTTAGGAAGGGTGGGAGAAGGATAAGTAGTATGACTTCAGGAGGATTTAAACAGTTTTTGGATGAAACATAAAATAAACACAATTGGTAATTAGACAAAAAAATTGTAGCAACAAATAGGATAATGTATATTTTTATGAAATATTCAAAAATATTTCAATAGATGATAGAAAAAATAACAAATATAAACATGTGAGGGTCTGATAAGAAGGGGTTGCAAAGTTCTGGGTTTCTGGTATTGCCTCCTGGTGTCTGTGAGCCTGTAAGGAATAGTGAGCTCAAGAAGGACCTGCCAGAAGAAGTTGCCAAAATAATATCCTCATCCCAAAAAAGGCAGTAGTTAGTCAAAACTATCTGCCCAGAGTAACATATTGGAATAAGCAACAATAGTGCCCTGTATACTGCTGATTCAAGGACCTCAAAACTGCCCAGGATCCCAAAGCATCATGGGCCAGAGATCTCTCTAATGGAAACCTGGCATTCTATTGGCCATGAAGAACAATTGTTTCACATAAGAAATTGATCTGTTTAAAAAGAATAGAATTAAGGCTGGAGAGATGGCTCAGTGAGTAAAACACTTGTAGTAGACACATGTTTATGAGAGTCTGGGATCTCCAAAATCTCATACATTTGTGTCAGATGGACATCACAGTATCTTTCTATACTTCTAGCAGTGAGGAAGCTGAGAACCTGGCTCGTTCAGCCGAAGACCCTGCATCAGAAAATAGAGAACATGGAGAAACAGATCAACTTTGATTTCTGACTTCCAACTGCACAGTTGTGTTCCCACATACAGACATGCACACATGGACACCATATGCATGCACGTGCAAAATAATAGACAGTGATGATAAGGATTTTTGTGTTTTTAGCAGGTGTGAAAGTCCTCATATAAGTCTATAAATTATTTTCATGTAAGAGGAATGTGAAGCTTGTAGAACTTGATAATTTCTGAGACCCACAGAACTGGTAAAAGCAGAGAGCAGACGAGGACCCAACTTGATCTGACTCTCAGGACAGACTCAGAGATTTCTGGAGTTTCCTAAAATCTAGCACTAGAGATGCAGTCTTAGATCATGAACTAGAAACCACCTGCAGAAACACTGCCTGAACAGTTGTCCCTAGGACTAGATACATGAATCTAATTTAAAAGAGTGAATACCCAAAACTGAACTCTTTGATTCAGTTTCCAAGTCACAAAGTTTATATTTTGAACTGTAGTTGATCAAGTGGATCAATCTGGTATGAGAAAGTGACATGGTTTGGATCTTTGTACTCAGCCTAACAATTCGTTCATAAGCATACTATGCCAAAAATATTAAAAAATGGTAAAATTTCTTATTTTTGTGATCCAGCCAGATAAGATAAAATGTATATATTATTTTACAGCATTAAGATGTACATTAAAAGCCAAGGAAAATTAATGTCTTCTAAAGATCTGTAAGCAGAGGTACCTCTTATAGTCATTGTAATTCTAAAGCCCAAGGTGCCTTTGATTCCTTGCAAGCAACCTCATATGCTTCCCTTCCCTGGATGTTTTGAATCATATTCTTGCTTTATATTTTTAACATTTCTTTCCTTCAAGAACTTTTATTTTTCTTTTCAAAGTTGTTTTATTTATTTATTTTGGTTGATATTTACTTTTTTACCTTGGCAATGCTTTATGTTAATTTGACCTTTTGCAGTGTTGTTTATGCCATCTTTAACTTGAGCCATTCCTATTTTGCTAACTCAATGGCATCAGTCAGTTTTTAACTTATGTTTATGAAGATTTAATGCTTGTGATTTCAAGTCTCATCCCAATTGTTTGCCTCCGAGACCTCTTATTAGGAAAGTTTGGGTTTTGGAAAGAGTTGATTACCCATGGACCAATCGGTGAGAGTTATTTATTGTAATGCAGACCAATTTAAATTAACACCAGAATGTTTTTATAAGTGTGTTTACTGTAGAATGCCAGAGCACATAACTTAAAATAATTATTTGCATCATAATATTTACTATATCAGAAACTGTTTTGGAGAGTTTTTTATTAAGATTTGGAATTTTTAAAGCTCATAAATTAAGTACAACTATTAACTCCCAATTTGCAAATGTAAAAACTGAGACAAAAGTCATACAATCAGAAGTACCCGACTCAACAAAAGAACAACAAAAAAGTAAAAAAATAAAATAAAACCTATCTTTGAATATTTGATTATTTATTTATTTGTCAAATAGAGTCACACATTCTACAATCACATAAGAGCAAAGCAAAGATGTCCTCATACAGGCTCTAAAAGAAGGCAGTCTTTCTAAATCATCCTGAGTCCACAATGTAGTCTTTGTTTAGTCAAAGTGAGCATGCATCAGTTAGTTACTGCTGCTATTCTTTCCAGTGTTTTCCTTCTTGCTAAAATGAAAAAAAAAATAGATTATAACCATGAATAGGAAAAATGGTATGCAATCTTTATGTGAGATTGGCAGTATAAATACCTATTATGTAGAAAGAAAAATCAAAGCACATTTGCTCAAATACGAATTCAAATAAGCCACAGAATAGTGAACTCTTTCAGTCTCTCTCTCTCTCTCTCTCTCTCTCTCTCTCTCTCTCTCTCTCTCTCTCTCTCTCCTCTTTCTGTGTGTGTATGAGTATGTGTGTCAGAATTTTTAGTTCAGAAATGAATAGACAATGAATATTCAGCCTGTAGAATTTATATACAGTGTAGCAAATCAATGACACACGCAAAAAGGTGTTATTTTGATTTAAATTACCTACACACACACACACACACAAATCAAAGTTAAATTTCATTTTTAAAAACTCTATCCATCATGTCCGAAATATATTTGCATTATTGGATTATATTGCCTTCTTGAAAATTGTGCTATTGGGGTTGGAATGAAACCTTGGCAGCGAAAAGTGCTCACTGCTCTTCCAGGAGACTCAAGTTCAGTTGCCAGCACCCACCTGAGAAGTAGCACCTAATTAGACCTGCGACCAGCTTCCAACCTTCCCACTCATCCAGAAAACTGCTAGAATAGTTGAGACCTTTGTTGAGATCTTCTGTCATCCTTTTATATAATCCCGGTCTTGCTTGTAACCAGCTGTGAAATGATCAGATTACAAGAATCCCCTAAATATTAAAATTGCAACCCCTGGGGGCATTTTTTCCCACTTGGGGTTTTTAAGTTCTCTGACATTTCACTGTGAAAACACCTGCAAATCATTTCTCCATGTAGATCCATTGGAGTCCAGTTCCTAACTGTCGGGGTAGAGAATAAAGTATTTTCTTACAAACCTTAATTGCAGTGTCAATATGCTAACACATGTCCCCAAGGCCTTGCTCCCTACAACACGGGAGAAAAATGATTCTTTACTATATAATAAGCTGTGTGTGTGTGAGAGAGAGAGAGAGTGAGAGAGAGAGACAGAGAGACAGAGACAGAGACAGAGAGTATTAGGGGATATGTGTAAATGGAGGTGCTCTTAAAATAACCACTCAGAGGCTTAATATTATTATATTCTGTTTGTCCTATTAGCTCAGGTTTATTGTTAAGTAGCTCTTACAACATAAATTAACCCATTTCTATTAGTTTATATTTTATATTTCACTATGAGGCTTGTAGCCTGTTATTTCACTTATTGCTTCTCCAGTTGCTGCTTGTGTCTCCCTTGGCTCCGCCTTCTTTCTCCCTGTATTCCGTTTGGCTTTCCTGCCTAGCTATATTCTGCCCTGCCATATGCCAAAGCAGCTTCTTTATTAACCAATGATAATAAAACATAGTTGCATCATACAGAGGAATATCCCACATCAGATATGGACGATTGTTGTCTAAGACTTCTATTCAGGCATTGAAGTTATGTCTACACCCATGAAATAAATTCACTATCTTGTGCCTCTTTTCCTTGTTCCATCTATCTTAATGATCAATGTGTTGTACATTCAAGTCAACTACAACAATCACTATTATTTGTGAAATATTGGTAATTCTGTGAAAACAACATGGTTTGGATATTGGAAAGTTATCACATACTTACCATATACTTGATTTAAGGGACTATGAAATAGTAATAGCTTTTAATTAATGTTGCCACCATTTTAAACTGAGTTGAGCTAACAACAACATAATTTAAAGTCAAGGAAACTTTCCTTAAAATTTCACCAATGATCATTGTTTTAAAATATCATTTAGAATTTATTATTCCTCTTGAAAACACATGTTTAAACCTGGGAGTAACTTATCATACGATTTGAAAGAGTCAAACCTGAATATTTAGGAGTACATTGTGTAGTTCACAGAATTGTAGATCAAAGCCTGTTTGTTGTGGGGAAGAATGAAACCTGTAAAATGTTGCTTCTCACAAATAATATACAAATGTGTCAAGCTTGACAGGTTTTCTAGGTTGTCTCCCAGTAACCAAAATCAGGCACTGTCCAAAAAACACTCAGTATCCTTGCATCTTAGCTTTTCAAAGACTATCTCATGAGAAATTTTGATTAGTTTCTGTGTAGTAAATATCAGAGAGATTAACTTCCCGAGAAGCCACTTTGTTCAAAAAAGTAAACTACAAACAGGGCACCTCAAAGCAAGGTGTGTGGTGGCACAGACATCATTCCTGGCTCCACGACAAAGTCTTAAGAAAATCAAGTGTTCCAAACTAAATTGGATTCCAGGTGGATTTTTGTGATAATATAACCATGTCTGCTACTAAATATTAAAATCTGTAAACTTTTGAGGGGAACAAAAAAACTTGTTAATTTAGATAAAGAAAATTTGAATATCACATAAATGCTATCCTTTATAAGAGTTGAACTTCTGCAAAAATTGTGAACACTTTTATTATCTAAAGATTATGCCATGTAAATAGAACAAAATGTACCAAGGAGATTATAGGATATGTCTGAATCGACAATATAATTTCTAAGGCTGATTATCATCTTTGTGGAAGTCAGGAGTGCATTCCTTTTAGGCAGTCATGTTAGATAATTTTTCTGTTTGTTTTTTTTTTTTTTTTTGATAAATCTGATGACAAAGGCAACTCAAAGGAGAAAGGTTTTATTTCAGCTCACAGTTCAAAGATGCAATCTCTCGTGGGAGGGCATCACGGCACGAGGAGCATGAGATGCTGCACCACATTGTGTCAACCCTCGGGAAAGAGAGTGATGAACTAGTAATGTCTTCCTTTTGCTTTTTCATTCAGTCGGGAAACCCAGCCCATGGAAAGTGCCACCCACAGCTGAGAAGTCTTCTGATTTAAGTGAAGTGAATCTACTTAAATTCCCCAGATGTTCTTGTAATCTTGTCTCTTAACTGGCTATAGATCCTGTCAGGCTGACAATACCAACAAGCACGAGAGTGCTCCTCAAAGAGTGCTAGAGATTAAAAAAAAAAAAAAAAGACACTGGGGCAAACATTACTGGCTGGCATTGTATGATGGGAATTTTAAAAGGAAAATTTTAATAGAGATGCAAAGTTGCAAAAGAGTTGAACTTTAAAAATCCCCTCCTGTGGTCGTTTAAAAGAAAATATCCCCAAAAGGAGTGGCACTATTAGGAGTTGTAGCTTTTGTTGGAATAGGTGTGGTCTTGTTGGGGGAAGTGGGTCACTCAGGCGGCAGGCTTTGAGGCCTTACTATGCTCAAGATATCACCCAGTGTCTTAGACCACTTCCTGTTGCCTGAGAATCAAGATGTAGGACTCTCAGCTGCTTCTCCAGCACCATATCGGCCTGCACGCCACCATGTCACACCATGATGGTAATAGTCTAAACCTATGAAAATGTAAACCATTCCAATGAAAGATTTTCACTTTATAGGAGTTGCCATGATCATGGTGACTCTTTACAGCAATAGAAACCCTAACTAAAACACTACCCCCTATACCGGAGCAAACTAAGCTGACCACATCTAGATTAAACTGAAGTTAGTGTTCCAAGAAGTTAAATTCTATTCTATGTATGTTCCCTGGTTGTATGCACTCAGGACATTAACTATCTCAGTAGGCCAGATACAAGCTGTGTTTTCTGAAAGTGCTCATTCAGAGATTCTGCAGGTAAATAGAAGGCATGGCTCATGGTATCTGAAGATAAAAGAGAGACTAACTTGGTGTCTTCATTCTGAAGACTAGGAGCCTATCTGCCAGGCTGAGCACATTCTAATGTTCAATACAGTACATGTATTGGTGGACTACATATGGCCAAGAATATCAATGGCTGTGTCCCAAAACAAAACAACAAGCTTACTTCAACTATTTTGGAATTCTTACACTGGAGAGATGTCTCTGCTGTTAAGAACACTTGCTGCTCTTCCATAGGACACCCGTTTGATTCCTGACAATTATATGGGGCAGTTAACAAGAATGAGTTAGCTCCATGTGATCTCATGGCCCCTTTTGGTCTCTGTGTGCACCAGCACACATGCTGAACACATATATGCACCCAGGCATACTCACATACAACACAAAATAATGCATAAATATTTTTATTAAAGAATTCCGTGGAATTCCATTTTATAATCTCATTGCATGGTTTTGGGGCATGTGTTTTGCAGATGACAATGTCATGAAACAATACCAAAAATGTGGGATATCCTCGTGGGCGTGCCCAAGAATGGCTCAGAAGAAATTCATTATGACTATCACACTCGAATATTTACAGATATTGATAAATAAAAATTGATAAAATAGAAGACTCTCCTAACTATTGTATGGTGAAGCCTAGCATCCCCTGAGTTCAGCCTAGTGCAAAGAATTCACTCAGATTCACAGGATCTAGCTCTTGACAATTAAATCTTGACCTGAGAAACTGAAAAAATCTCTAAATGCATGACAATAGCCTCTGTTATGCAAGATGAAAAACAAGTCTATTCATACCCTAAGAGATGGACAATGACATAGATAAAAGAAAAACAGATGTGTGGCCATAAACTGATTAGATAAATGATAGCTAGATGCTAGACAGAGAGTAGACTGATAGATGATTGATAGATAGATAGATAGATAGATAGATAGATAGATAGATAGATAGATAGATAGATGGGTAGATGGGTAGATAGGGGGGTGGGTAGATAGGTGGGTGGGTAGATAGGTAGACAGATAAATCAGCTATAGAACAGAGGTTCTCAACCTGTGGATCATGACCCCTTTGGGTCATGACATATCAGACATTCTGCATATCAGATATTTACATTACAATTCATAACAGTAGTAAAATTACAGTTATGAAGTAGTAACAATATAACTTCATGGTGGGGGATCATCACAACATGAAGAATCTTATTAAAGGACTGGAACATTAGAAAGCTTGAGAACCATTGCTCTAGAGTCAGGCTGCTTAGGTGGTAACATTGCCTCTGTCCTTTGCTAACAGTAAGCCTGAGCAAACCTTAAATACACAAGCTATAATGTTCCTCATCTATGAAATGAGGATAATTGTTTCTACCAAATAAAGATGAAGATTACACAAAAGACAGCAGAGTAGACTTAGTACTCAGTAAAAGTCTTTTTTTTTTCCAATTTGGCAAAAAAAAAAAATGCAGAATTTGCTTGAGATACAGTTTTTTTTTAGCTTAGCTGAATTGCAAAGAAAAAAGAGAAGCAAGACAGATGGTGAGATAGCATAACTATAAAATATGTGAAAATGCTTTACAAGGAGCTAGTAAACAAACTGCAAAATCATTGTTAACTCCTTTCCCCACTACCAAGAAAATGGCCAAAGTTCAGTTCCTCAAACTTTCTTTCCTCCAACTTTTACCTGTATAATATATGAGGCGAGCAGAACCCAGATATGCCCAAACACATTTTTTGCTCATATTAAACTGTGAGCAATCAACAAATGCAAAAGCAATATATTTAATTAACAACAACTGAATCCTCTTCTCCCTCGCACTCAAATAGTAATTCAAAGCTCCTCCAGTCTATCCAGAGTCCCTTTCCAAGCCTCCAAAGATTGGATCGCATGGGCAATTAATTGGTTTTTGTTTGTTCTTGGTTTTTTTTGAGACATGCAATTAATTGTTTTAAGGGCATTATAAAGGAATATGATGAGAGGTAAGCATGAAACATGATAAATATTGGTAACCAATTTATTTTAATAGCATTCCCTCTGCCAAGCCAGCTCTTGTTTTTCATAACATAGCTTGCTTCCATATTCAGCTAAGAGTGATTATGGGAATCGTCTATCAATGTACCCAACTCAATATCCCCTGTAGAGTCAGGGAAGGTCATGACTAAACCATCTCGATAGGCTGGCGTAAAGAATGTTAAGAACATTAAAGACTTGGATTTCTAATAATAACAATATTGATATCCTGTGTTCCATTGAAACTATCAGCAAAGTACAAATAGTAAAAGACATTAATAAAGATTCATAATGATGCCAAGAAACCATTTCAAGAATGATTAAGAGTTTTAATTTCTCTCTTGCCTTAGCAGAATCTGTTTTAAGACAAAAACAGCGGGAATAAGAGTAGCCCAAGGCTATATTGATCTCAAATGCTTCTTCAGTATGCTATCTTAACGAATTATTTTCTGCTAGTAAATTGAGTCTTTCTATAACCCTAGACTTCTGAGTATCTGTGCTTCTTTCCTCCAAGAAAAACGCTTTATGGAAGTAAACTTAAGGTATTATTGTGAAGCCGCAAAACAATCCCACACCAGTTAAGAATTATGGATAATAAAAGGAGTTAATTTAAGAGGAAAAACTTACAGATCACCATCCCAAACAACAGCCCTCTCGCAAACAGGAAACAGAGAGTCTAGCCGCTGGAATGGGAGCCAGAAGCAAGAGAGAGATTGCCCGGTTTTTAAAGTATAAGACGCCACGCCCCAGTGGGCTGGTATCTTAAAGGCTATTGGCTGAAGGAGCGAAAGGAGCTCCCACAGCATAGGGATAACTTTGTGACAAATAATCACTCACCTTTCAATGAACTCAAAATATCACCAAGGGAAAAGAGTGTGGAAAAACAAAGAAAAGACATATGGGAGGACTGGGGGGGAGGGGAAAGGGAGAATGATATAATTATATCTAAAAAATGAAATAATTTTTAAAAACACATGGTAAATACAGACCCTTCAGAAAATCCCCCATACCTGTACAGAAAGATCAGACAAACATTACCTTGCTAGGAATCGGTTGCTCACTGACCACTAAGGTATCATAAGTCAGCAATCTTGACGTCTAAGTATTTCAACCGTGTTGTCTGCAGACTGTGCAGCCAAATGCATCTAGTGAGACAAAGCACTTCCGGGAAGTCTCTCCCCCTCAACCTCAATAGTCTTTGTCAGCACAAAACACTTCAGAAGCAAAGTGTTGCTTCTAGAAACTGAAGCAAGGAGAGTAGAGCCAGGTAGATTAAGTGTGACTTAAGATAAGCTCATAGCAGCTACAGCTGCATAGCCATGTCATGGAGAGCAAGGTCTCTACCTATGGATATCTTTACTGTGTAACATACTTTGAACTGTTGTCAGATTCTGATATTAACAATGATAATAGTTCTAAATGCATTTATAGCTTTTTCATGACAGTCCTTAAAAGAATGATAAATAAGGAAATAAGTTACGTGAGGCTTATACATTTTGACAAAGATGGCAGACCAAAGTGGACAGGAAGGACCCTTGCAATCACTGTCCCTGAAGCAACGCTTTTGTCCTTAGCTACCTTTCCATTGCTGAAACGGGACTTCTGTTTAGTCCCGTGGTTCCCAACCTTCCTAATGCTGCAACCATTTAATACAGTTCCTCATGTGTAGTGACCCCCCAACCATAAAATTATTTTGTGGTTACTTCCTAACTATAACTTTGCACTGTTAGGGGTCATAATATAAATATCCAATATGCAAGATACTTGATATGTGACCCCCAAAATGAACCAGGTTGAGAACTACTGATTTAAAGTGAATGACTTCATTTAAAATAGCGTGCACAGGCATAGCATTTTCCCACTCATGGGAAACTGAGAATTTTAAGACTCTGAAATTCTCCATGGCAGTTATAATTTAAAGTACATTTTACATTTCTCCACTACGACATACCAGGTGTCCAACTATATTAATTATGTCTGTCCTATTGAGAGGGATCCGCTGTTGTGTCTTTAAACCCTTTATTCTCAGATGACTGTTAAATTAAATAAAGAGTTTTTTCAGTATTTCTCAGCCAGTTTAAAAATTGACATAAAGTTGTAAACATTCTTCTTGTGGCCCTAACAATTGTCAGTGAGTCACTCTCCATTAAGCAGAAGCTGACTAGAAACAAGATCGGGAGGAAACTATGTTAAAAAAAAAAAAGAGGCTTTTGAGATTTGCAGAAAATTCTTTCATGTTACATTTGTTTCAAAGAAATGCCTCCGTGCAAACAGGAGCTGACCTATAGCTGATGATCTGTTCCGACTGCCTCACCCGGTGCCTCGATGTGGGTGCTCTTGACAGCTCAACAATTCATTTCCTGTTCTTTTCACGTTGCTTTTATTTCTAATTTGGAGAGAGGAAGTGACATTTTATTTCCCACTTTTCTATGGACTCAGGAGTCACAAAATTGTAAAGAGGTTAAAAAAAATTGTCAGTTTTTAAAAGGTTAAGTGTGGGAAAATGAGCCAGCCCGAAAGGGCGGGCGCTCACCGGATTCGCGGCTGAAAGGCAGATAACACGGGAAGGCAAACTAAAAGATGAACGTTGCGCGAAGACATCAGGCGAGGGTAAGTTTGTACAAACAGCCATGGTGACACCATCTTTAGTCATTTCTCTTAGCTCTGTGGTAGTTTGATCCGTACAAGTATGGCCATCCCTTTGAGCATATACCAGATGCGACAGTGTTAAGCTGACTAAAAATGTTAAGGCAAAATATGAACAGTTGTAATATCCCCACCCCCCACCCCCTGTGCCCTGAAGTTTAAGATTTTAGTTATAAGGTGGAGCTGTGATGGTGAGAATCTAATTTCAGGAGGGAAGGGAGAAAGCTGGTTTCTAAGTGTGTGATGGTGTTCATGAGCATATTTTTCTGCAGTTTTCAATTTCATAGTCTTTCCAACAAACTGTGAGGACAAAAGCTTCAGTATTGGCGATGGAGCATGCTCTAGCCAAGAGTAATTTATGCTTCTGCCATTGTTTTAAATAGAGTGGAACAGGAACAAAAAGAAGATTTCTTCCTGTGGAAGTGATCAGAGACAAAGATATTACACCACACCATTACACAGGCATCAATGACAATTAAAGCTTGGGAAGATTTTCTCTCTGCGAAGAGAGCTGCTGGGCCATGTTGACGTATTTCTTTGCTTCCTCGTGTGCCTAGCAGTTGGCTCTCTTCCATTCTTACTTACAGCAGCGGGAAAAGCACCCTTAGTGAGCATTTTAAATCCAGCATTTCCCCCGTGCTAAAGAGATGTTGTACTTTAGTGAGATGTGAGAAGCAAGTGATGTATCAGTTTGGTTCAAAGCTGTTCTTTTGTGATTTTTTTAAACAAATTCAGGCAGATAATAAGGACCCATTTAATGAGCCAGATGTTTCTGGTACCTAATTCTTTGAAATAGGAGGAATCTTCAGAACTACACATTTCACAGTTCTGAGTTCACTCATTAGGAATGATAAAACCATGCATGGAGTCTGGTTTTATGAATGTGGAGGATGAGGAAGGAGTCAGCGTAGGACTTTTATCAGCATCACAGAAATAACGTGGGATATCTTTTCTGTGGAGATGATGTTTTCTGGAGCTCTGAGAGACACAGCAATACCCTGTCCTCAAGCAGTTCCCCACCTAAGATTCCAAGTATATGTAAGAGTCAAACCAGAAACTGGGTACAATGGCCTGAGACAAGGGGCTCAGAAATTCAAAGTTATCCTCAAATACAGTTTGTGGTATGCTTGGGCTGGAAGAAAATCTGTCTCCAATAGAAAAGAGAGAAATGAAAAACACAACAAAATGGATAAACATCTTATATGAAGAACAGAAGGTTCAGAGAATTAATTTAAGAAATCAGAGATAATATATAACTTCAAGACTGGAAAATCTTTTAGCGCAATAGCTTAGTGATATATATTTACTTTATGTGAGTGTCAGTTTTATAAATTGAACACCATTTTATCAGGAACTATTTAAAGTATTCTAAATACATATATACATATGGATATATATGATATGTAGTTATTGACTCACACAGTATTTCTGAGTTTTTTTTTTACAAATGAGGAAGTTTAAACTCAGTAATAGTTAATAACTTATGCCAAGTTTCATAGTGAGTGAGAGAGCAGATATTCAAGACCAGGACTTCATCCCCTTCAGTGGAACACTACCTTCTCAGCACATGTGACAGGGAATTCGGATGTTCACCGACCATCTCTGGGGCTGAGCACATTCCCCGAGCATGACTGAGAGCTACCCAGATCATTAAGTTTTCATAGAAGTGAAAGTTCCAGAAAGAAAGCAAGAAATTATTTAAAGAGATACTATTTCAACTTGAAAAAGGAACTTTCCAAGTCAGGCATGTAATATAAAAAGAGTAGATTTGTACTCTGGTTGATAAATGTTCTGAAGAAATTCGGCTTTAGGGGAGAGGGCTCAGTGGTTAAGAGAATTGATGCTCTTCCAGAGGAGCTCTGTTCAGCTCCCAGTGCCTATATTCTGGGGCTCCTAATGCTTGTAACTTTAAACCCTGCAGCTATAATTCCCTCCTCTGGCTAACACACCCACTCATATCCCCATGTAGTCACACACACACACACACACACACACACACACACACACACACACACGTGCATGTGCTTAAAAGTCAAATAAATCGTTAAAATATAAATTTTCACCGAATCAATCCTCAGTAGCTAGAACTGTAGTTTGACAATCATGCTATTTTTCTAAGATTTTTGCTTCTGTGACATTTAAAAAGATGGTTCACATACTTAGAAACGTATAAAAAACGAAGACAGCATAATCTATAGAGCTATAATTGTAAATGTAGTATTTAAGTTCATGAAGGAATGTAAGGTATGCAATGGTTATAATCATGAGACCGAATTTAGCTTGTGGCTTTATCTTCCCCTTTATTTTCTGCTATACTCATCACTCTCCTTCAGCTTTAGCTCTGCTCTTGTTCGCTGGTTTACTTAATTTCAAAGGCAATTAGATCAGCTCTAATCATGATTCTACAGATGTGTAAGTATATCCTGAGATGAATATATTATGGACATTGCAGTAAGAACAGAATGGAAAGGGAACAGCTGGATGCTTATCAGAGATGGGTTTATTGGTCAAAATAAACCTTGTTTTATCTTTTTTAAAGTAAGCAATTTTGGTGCATTTTATTACTTTTTGAACAATCAACAGAAGAGCAAAATCCTGAATGTATTCCTCTTTGATGGCTGCTACTAAACTGATGTTTTAAAATTTTAATTATTTCTTCAATATGCAATGTTATGTGGACCACATCTGTGGGGCATAAAACCTAAGGACAGACATGTTTTATAGAATCATGTTCAAAGTACTCAAATACAATATGGACTTGTTTTGTAGGTTTCCTTTACAAATGAAAACGAAAGAGAATTTTATCTAATACAGTCTTACCCCTCCCCATGGTAAGTTCTTATTTTAATAAGAAATAATTTTTTTTCTGTTCATGTAAAATATTAGAAAATAAAAGATGAACTGCTCTAGTAAGACTTACATGTTTATAAATATAAATTACTTATACACATTAAGAAAACTAGGATTAGTGACTTGTAATAAGGCTGCTTGTTGGTTCCCAGCTACTCGGCAGCTCAGCCATGAAATAATGACACAGAAATTGTATTATTTAAATCACTGCTTGACCTATTAGTTCTAGCTTCTTATTGGATAACTTTTACAACTTAATTTAACCCAACTCCATTAATCTGTGTATCGCCTCGTGGCTGTGGCTTACCAGGTAAAATTCCATCCTGTGTCTGTCTCCGGCAGGGGCTACACGACTTCTTTTTTACTTTGCCTTCTTCCTCTCAGCATTCAGTTCAGTTTTCCGCACCTAGCTAAGTTCTGTCCTGCTATAGTTCCAAAGCAGTTTCTTTATTCATTAATGTTATTCACAGCATACAGAGGGGAATACTGTATCAGTGACTAAAACACCTTTTTAGAAACACATCAGTCTATTGTCCTAAGTAACAAGTAGTCTCTACTCTACACAAGAAAGTGTAAGAGTTCCCTGACATGACATTGAATTTTCCCTGTAGTCTGACCACAGCCACACAGATTTGGGTTAGTTATGGAGACCTTAAGTAATGTAACGTAAACCACGGGTGTTTAAAGAAAAACAAATGTGTAGGTTAACAGCTTTGGGACTTAGAGTCTATTAAATTTGGGTCAAACTTTGGCCCAGCAAATACTAAGGTTACTGACCTAAAGCAAGTTAATTAAACTACTAAGACCTATTTGACTCAGTAAATGGGAATAATGAGTCTTCTTCTCTATGAGGTCATAACGATGATTAAATGAGATAGTGAACCGAAGTGCTTAGAGCAGTTCCTGACTTTATGCACAGTATGTGTTCCATTTGCTGTTTGTTCCCATGTGGTTGTAATTTTTATCTAACCATATACCCATATTCATTCCTGGTCTTGTCCATGGTGTGTTCTTCCATCATTCCTGTTAGTGATCAAGTTCCATAAACCTTTTAAGGTCTAACTCACCCATCATTTAGTACATTTTGACTATCTTTCCTACCCAGAAGTTAATTTTTTTTCTCCAAATATAATTCTAGATGTCAGCAATATTGGTACTTAATTAATACTTAATTCTGATAGGCTTAATGAATGCTTATATTTGTATGCATTTCTCAATGAGATGCTCGGTGCCTTCAATGAAATTATCTGCAGAATCTCATAGTTAACTGTACTAATTACTTATGTCATTGATTAAATACCTGATTAGAAACAGTTTTGGGGGAAAAACTTCACAGTTTAAGAAGAAATATAGTCCATTGTGTTGAAGAAGGCATCGCAACATAGGCAGGAGACATTTGGTCCTAGCACAGGGACAGGAAGTGAAGTCAGGCTGTAACACCTTAAGTCCCACAGGCGGTGACAAGTTTCCTCTGGTGAGACTCTACCTGCTGGAAGGCATATCCAACCTTCCTGCTCACAAAGCTGTTTGTCTGATGATACCCGGGAATCCAACATAGAATTATAAACTTCCCTAAATCATAGTGAGGTAAGAGACTACTTTGCGAAATTTTAAAATATAACTCATCTTTGTGGTTCTTGGATGTGAACTTTGTAGATGAGCGTGTCATTTCCCAATATTATTCACAGGGTGGAATGCCTGCAGGGTTCTGTTTAACAGGCAGCACTACTAGCTAGGTCCCAGGTATTCAAACGCAATTCCTTCCTAAACTGCATCAATATAATGCCTTGCACAGGTTTGTAAGTGCTAAATATTTGTTTTTAATGAATTAATTAATTTTTTTACATACCAATCCCAGTTCCCCCTCCCCTTTCTCCTCTTGCTCCTTCCTCTTCTCCCCATCTCATCCTCCATTCACTCCACAGAGAGGTTAAGGCCTCCCATGGAAAGTCAACTAAATCTGTCCCATCACCTAAATGAGATAGGACCAAGGCTGTCCCACCCACCCCAACCCTCCATGCTTAGGATAAGCAAAGTATCTCTCCATGGAAAATGGGCTCCACAAAGTCAGCTCAGTATTAGAGTTAGATCCTGGCCCTACTGCCTTGTGGCTCCATACTCTGCCTAAGTCACACCATTGTCACCTGTATTCAGGGGCCTTGGCTCGGTCCTATGCAGGTTTCATAGTTGTCTGTCTGGAGTCAGTGATCTTCCACTAGTTTGGGTCAGTGGGTTCTGTGGGGTTCCCCATCATGGACTTGACCCCTTTGTTCATATGATCACTCATCTTTTCTTCGCCTGGAGCTCAGCCCAGTGGTTAGTTGTGGATCTCTGCATCTGCTTCCATCTGTTTCTGTATCAGGGCTACAGCTTCTCTCTGGTTGTAGGCTTTATGCTTGCTTTATGTCTGATATCCACTTATGAGTGAACACATACTATATTTGTCTTTCGGGGTCTGAGTTACCTCACTCAGAATGATTTTTTTCTAGTTCCTCCCATTTGCTTGCATATTTAAAGATGTCATTTTTTTTTCTGCTGAATAGTACTCCATTGTGTAAAAAAAAAAAAGGGGGTACAGATCTAAATGGAGAATTCTCAACAGAAGAATCTCAAATGGCCAAAAAACACTTAAGGAAATGCTCAACATCCTTAGTCATCAGGGAAATGCAAATCAAAACAACTCTAGATTCCATCTTATACCTGTCAGAATGGTTAAGATCAAAACACTGATGACAGCTTATGCCGGAGAAGATGTGGAGTAAATAACCTAACAATCTACTCATTTTAAAATATTCATTTGTAGCAGTTAAAAATTTAAAATATTCTTAATATCCAGTAATAGAACACACTCAAGTGTTTTGAATGTGTTCACATTGCCTGTCCATTGCTCTTAGAAAGTTTCCCCCAAATCTACCCATAATTCACAGTTCTACTTCCATTTTTCTAGCTCACATCAACTCCATCTCCCTTCTCCCCTGTGTCTCCTCTACTGCCCAGTCTCCCTAATGTGAAACTGTCTTTGTTAACCGTATGCAATTAGTCAAATTCTGTTAATACAAATAAGAGCCTATCACAATGAAGTACAATGTCTTATTTTCTATTCCCCTAACAACGGATCCAAAACCTTGATTTCACCTTACAGGTTACAGTACACTTTGGGACTGTTTTACTTTCCTTACTTTAGGTCATGTTACCCTCCTGTAGTCTGTATATTAAAAGTGTAGGTGCCTTTTTCTCTTGAAAATATTTTTTAACTTTCCTCAGCAGGGCCATTGACTACTATTTTCTCTGCCTGGAATTAACCCTCTACAACATTGCCTGCGACTCATTCTTCTCTGGTTTAACTCACTGTGATCTTTTGTGAGCTCTTACATATCACCTGACCTAAAATAAAACCCCTCTGAGTTCTTCCCACTATTCCCTTCCATGATTATTATTTTAATTTTCTTGACTCATTGTTATTATGATCTCTGAATGTATGCTTGCTCTCTTTGATTACTAGAAGCTTCCTCCTATGAAAAGAATCCTGGGCAATTTTTTTTTCCACACTTCTCTTTATTTTTAATGTTTAGATGAGTGATTTTCACAGAATAAGTTTATTAAATAAAATCACAGCTATAAGATAGATGACTTCCCCTTCACTGCACTAGCTCCTTCTCTCTTTGTCTCTATCTCTTTTTCTATTTCTTTCTATCTCTCTGTGAGTAATCTGCATTTCAGGCAGTTACATTTCATTATATTTTCTTGGCTTTTTTATGATTGCCTTTCTATTCTACAGCTCTTTACGCTGTGCTAATGTTCAGAAGTTGATGCCCTTTTGCTTACTCTCCACACTACCTCCTCGGTGGATTCCTTCACTGTCAGATGTTTGTTAGAGCTCATATATGACAGACTAGTTAATGAATACTCTAAATGCCCATATGCTACTTTCAAGAACCTGTGAATATATTTGCTGGAATGATGAACAGGACATTGTTAATATTGAGTGGCTTAAGAATCACAAAACCAAAAGATGATGTTGTTATTTGGTATTGAAAATTTCTTTTCAGATAGTCTCACATGTGTTTGGAAGCGTGAGTGAGTCTACTGTATATATTTAGCCAGGCTGCAGTGAATGTTTTACTGGATAATGCTTAGTTAAACAAAAGTTACTATAAAACACCCTTGGCTACTTCAGTTTTTCAATTAAAATGGTAAAATATTTGTGCTAGCTATGAAGATAAGTGTTATTCAGAAGTTATGCTAATAAAAATATCAGTATATTTTCCTCATATATAGAATTCTTTCATGGCAGCATTTTGAAACACTGGATGGCAAAGTCCTTAAGATTTAGATGTAAATGAAGGGTTTTGTTTTGTTTTTAGGTAACAGAGAAAAAAACTCCCAGTAAACATGCCAAAACAGTCTGGTTTTCTTTTATGAAAAATTACAAAGATGAAGAAATAACTTTTTTTTTCCATGGCTGAACTTAAGTCTCTGTAAACTGAAATGATTTTCAGCCCGGCTTAGTTTAAGATTATATAAAGCCCATAATAGTCATCACCTAGAAGGCATTTTTCAGAAAATTCTTCCCTATTCATTTTTTATCAGTCTAGTTAATAAACACAACACTGACAGACATAGTTTTTAAAAAGTTAATGATGGGTTTGTTTTCTTCCAGAAAAGAAAATGTGAGAAGTGGGGGCCCAAATACACAGTCATGCATCTTCAAAACAAAGAGAACCCTTCAAAGCAACTAGGAAGCCCCATAAAACAGAAGAGTTCTAGCTGGGCGGTGGTGGCGCACGCCTTTAATCCCAGCACTTGGGAGGCAGAGGCAGGCTGATCTCTGTGAGTTTGAGGCCAGCCTGGTCTACAAGAGCGAGTTCCAGGACAGGAACCAAAAGCTCCGGAAAAACCGTGTCTCGAAAACCAAAAAACAAAACAAAACAAAACAAAACACAAACAAACAAGCAAAAAAACAACAACAACAACAACAAAAAAAACCCAGAAGAGTTCTTCTCCAGAGAAGACAATAGATAACATTCCCAAAAAGCTTTCTGTGAACTCTTGGAAAAATCATTATTAGCAAACCATACTACACTTACTGTCAGGTTTTCTCCAAATGTCAAAATCACATGCTTTATCCAAATTTTCAATGGCTAAGTTTAAGTAGAGTTTTAACCTTATTCACAGAGATGGTCTGATTGTTTCTTTTCAGAAGTTTCTCAGCTGAGTCTTAATAGGGAACCAATCAAACATAAGTATTCTTGTAGTGATAATAATTGATTGAATTCCTTCTATATCCACTGCTATCTTTATTGGATAATTCCTCCTTTTGAGTCAAGATATAAGAATAAGTATGAAGTAGTGCTGTGTAACAGGAGTTTGTCTGTTGTCTGATTATTATTATTTTATCCCTGGAAATCTTGGGCAAGTTCTTGCAGTGAGATCCCAGAACTGGAGTCCAAAGGGGGGCACTAAGATGGCTTAGCCTTTTGGGAAAAAAATTATTAATACAATTAGTAATGCTAAGAAACACAGTATGGTGGGATTTCTAAGGAGAGTTTATACCCATAAGTTAGAATCCAAGAGACCCCTCTTACAGGTTTCAGAGAAAAAGGGAATACCATGTAGTTGATGTGTAGCCCATAGTATGTCTTTGTTATCTGGTTGTCCATTTACTGGGCTGCATGGGGTGGAAGGGGGCAGGTCACAGAAGTTTGGTTTTTTAGTAAATGTCTGGCCACTTTCTGGAATGTACCACCAGTAACTTCTTATTTCCGAGGGTAAACTTCCTTTGTAGAAGTATGAATTACAGGGGCTGGAGAGATGGCTCAGTGGTTAAGAGCATTGCCTGCTCTTCCAAAGGTCCTGAGTTCAATTCCCGGCAACCACATGGTGGCTCACAACCATCTGTAAAGAGGTCTGGTGCCCTCTTCTGGCCAGCAGACATACACACAGACAGAATATTGTATACATAATAAATAAATAAATAAATAATTAAAAAAAAAAGGATTTTAATAAAAAAAAAAGAAGTATGAATTACAAATTTACAGGTAGGACCTTCTCAGTGGGGTTGCTGTCTTTCCCAGGTAGCAGTGAGAATTAGAGTCAGTTATGAGGGTAGAGAGAAAAAGAGGCTTCCTAGGTAAACATGGCCCAAATAACCTCTAGCCCACACTTACTACTGTGAGGAGAAGGCTGAGAATTCTTAGTGTCTAGAGTGGCTGCCCAACGCTTGACAATTAGATGACACCAGGACAAAGTGCTCAGGAAGGATGCAAAGTTCTGTATTTGTTATGATGCTGTAACTGAATGCATACTGGAATTACAGGGAATGAAAGATGTCTCAAATGTGACTTGGCTCAGAGGAAAATGGAATTTTAAAATAGCTTTGTAAAAAACTTATTTCTCAGCCGGGCGATGGTGGCGCACGCCTTTAATCCCAGCACTCGGGAGGCAGAGGCAGGTGGATCTCTGTGAGTTCGAGACCAGCCTGGTCTACAGAGCTAGTTCCAGGACAGGCTCCAAAGCAACAGAGAAACCCTGTCTCGAAAAACAAAAAACAAACAAAAAAAAACTTATTTCTCTTGAAATAGTCAATAAACTCTGATGTTTCCAATGAGGACCAAGCACCAGCAAAGAAGTCATCATTTAATATCAGTACACAAGTTAGCCTGTGCTTGCATATGTCAATATTATAGATATTCATATCCCATACTAACTACAGTTTACAGTGACATCAATTAAGAGATATAGTCAAATGGGAAGAGAATGCCCCAAAATCTCTGAGCCTGAATTTTTCATACATTGATGGGTGCTATAGCACAATTAATAAAAACTTAGAGAGAGAAACTGGGGTTCAACCTGAAGGTCAGAAAAGCAAAACAGTCAGCCACTGGCTCTTACTTCAACCTCAGTCTGAAATGGCGGTCTTGCTTCTAGGAATCTCAGAATGAGACTGTGAGTGAGGGCTGTCTCCTTAGTCCTCTCTAGGGCTGGGATTAAAGGTGTGCACCACTACTGCCTGGTTTCTATGGCAAACTAGTGTGGCTACTGGATTAAAGATGTGTGTAACCACTGCCTGGTCTGTAAGGCTAATCAGTGTGACTGTTTTACTCCTTGAACTTCATGCAAACTTTATTTATTAAAATACGACTGAAATATCACTATAGGGTTCTGAAGACATAGAACGTGAGAATTTTTAGATGGCATCAACGGTATCATTTTCAAAAGTAATGAGCAAAATGTGAATAGTTTTATCTACTTTATCAATTTCCTGCAGCATCAAAGACACTACAAAATTGTTTTTTTTCCTAGTTCAAAAAATGTTGGCTACTAGTATCATTGTGACTTAAGATACAAGTACCCTAATTTTCTTGACCCTAAGTACCCAGATTACCCTGAAATAGTTATGTTTAGAAAACAGCAAAATTGATGACATATAGTCCTTGTACTGTTATCCATCCATTTTTCCCTGGAAGACAATTTTTCACATTACTCTGCTAGAGAAATATTAAAAGACAATCTACTTTTTAGATATTGTAATTGAGTAAATAAATGTCATTATGGCTAGATGAAACACACATCAATAATTCTTGTGAGGATTTTTTTTGAGAGATGGTGCTCTTTCTATGTAGTTTAATAGAAAAATAAATTACAAGGAATAATCACTCTATAGGGCTGTAAGGATCCACAAAACTTAAGGGAAAGTTATCATCTCAAAGTAATTGGTGCTCTGCATTGTATAGATATCACTCAAGTGGGTGGGGGATTTGTAGACTAGCAAACTCAAAGAAGCAAGCCAGTGAATAAGAATTAGACACAGATTACTGTAATGTAGTCATCTAGGAAAATTTATTAAAAATGAAGCCAGTTGCGAAGTAATTAGAAAAAAATTAAAAGGTCATGGGGGGACATCATACTTAATTGAAGAAAAAAATGCCCAGATATCTGCTGAAGCATCATCTGAAAAATGTGTTCGTTGAGTAAACTGTTGCTTTCCTCCTTAAAACTTACTTGGTTCTTTCTGGAATTAGTCTGTATTGTGTTAGAGATCAGTTTCCCAAGAGACCATATAAAATAAAACTGTTCTGCAAACTGCTAGGGTTAAAAACTGTCAACAACAGCCTGAGAGTAGACCCTGTCTGTTTGTGATACTACTGATGTGATGAAAGATGTGCCCACTGATGCAATAATGGTGACTCTGGTATGGGGGAATCCAACCACTTCATTGAACTTGAGTGAAACTGTGCAAAAAAGAAATTCACATTTGATACTGAAAACCCAGTCAAAGATGCCCAGCTGGGAAGAGCGTAAGTTCTAGTGGAAAATCTATTATTGCTTGTTTTGCTAAATGAACACAGTGTGCCAATCAAATGCACTGTAAATAATTATGTTTATGCCTATAGATTAGTCCTGTTTTGGTCAGAGAGGATTCCTTCTGCAGTGGACAGTGGTGATTTCATAGACTCAGAACTAGTCAGCGTGCTGAGAATAAGTGACAGCGGAATGTTCAACCAGAAAGGGCACATCAGTTTCATTTCCTCCACTCATGAAACGTGATGAAAAAGGAGATGAAAATAAAGAAGACATGTAAATACTGTCTCTGGGGCATGGTGTAGCCATTGCATCCTTGAACTTAAACCAGGTGTGATCACCTGCCAAAGCATGTACAATATTCGACCAACCAATGTGAAGGAAGTGGATTCAGAGGTCCCACCATTCTCTGGGGAAGGGATATTCAGACAGTCATGTTTGTTGCAGATGTGTGATGGTTTATTTTCAACTTGATAAGTTTTAGAATCATCTCCTGCGAGGTAAGCCTCTGGGAATTACCCTGAAAGGCTGTCTTGATTAGTTTAACTGAGGCAGGATACTTACCAACTGTGGGTGGCACCATTCCCTGACATGAGATCCCTGACTGTATAAAAAAAAAAAGAACCAAGTTCAAACATTCATGTCTCTCAATTTCCAGATTATGTGTGCAATATGATCACCTGTTTTAAGCTTCTGCTGCTTTAAACTCCCCAGTATGATGGACTGAACTCTAGCACTGTGAGCCAAAATAAACCCCTTCTCCATTGAGTTGCATTTGTCAGGTGTTTTATCTATCAAGTATCTTATCATGGCAATAAGAAAAGTAACTAAGGCAAGGGTTAAATATTTTTTAGTGTGTAGCTAATAGCAAGACATTTATGCTCCTCTAAATTACTCTTCCCGCATCCTCCTGGAAGCAACCATAATACCTCAATCCCCCAAACACACATACACCACACACACACACACACACACACACACACACACACACACACACACACTATAGAAGAGGGGCTAGTTGGGAAAAGGAAAGGACCTATGGGAGTATAAAGAGGACAACAAAGAGAAATGGAGCTTGACTATCATTCAAAACCGTTATGAACATGGATGAAAATGTCACCGTGAAACTTGTTATTATGTACATTTAATCTATGCAAATAAAAATTCAAATGGGCCAATGGGTTTGTGGAAAAGAAGAATTTATTTTTGATCCTACTTTCTGACATTAAATATTCTTAATGTTTTACCTTGAAGGAAGGGCAATCAAGTGGATTAAAGTATGTGAAGTTCATTGCCAGTTGTTATCTTTGAAAAATATGCAAGCTCTCAATGTTGTGTCTCAAAAGCATATACTAATCTAGCAAGGGATGCATCAATGGGGAGCATCATGGGTTTTTAGCTTAATTTTAGTTTAATTTAGCAAGGAAAAACATCTGCTTTGGAAGGAGCTTAATTGGTTTTCATCTGATGTCACACACTGCTACTAAGGATCATCACTGGGATGCATGCACTGATTACACATAGTTCCAAGCACCTCTATCTTTTTTTTTTTTAAGAAAAGGTGCATAAATCCTGCCACCTAAGAAATGAACAAATACTGACTTCTTATATGCTTAAATTCCCAAGCAGAGAAAAATACATAAGAAGAATTTAACGTTGCTTATTTTAGGCCACAATAGACTCTCTTATTATTCTATAACTAGTTATCCATGGGTATATACTTGACATAATTTAATTATTATATTAAGTAATAAATTAAGCCACAGAGACATTCCCTAATGACAGTGCTTTTTGACTCAAAGGAGTCTCATTATGGAGAATCTTGATTCTGTCTCTCTCACAGACAATGTTTAGGTATTCATGCTGTATAAAAGCACATTTGGGAGATGAAATTTGACATTATTTATCTTTAGAGAGTGGCAAATCTTCAGTCCCACAAGGTTTGATAAAAACAGATGAGAAAACAAATGATTAGCTTGCCTTGACCTTTACCTCTACGTCAACAAGTGCATTTGTCAAAAGTTAGTGGTCACCAGCTCCAGAAATTCTGTTGTTCTACCTGTTGTGCTTCAAGCTATAAAAACAATGACTCAACCAAGGTCATATTTATCCTGAGGCTAGAAAGTAGCCCTAGAAAGCAATAACAAATAATGAACTGAAAGTTTCCCCAGCCCAATGAATTAATATGATGACTTTTTGTTTGATACTTTCATAGTAATGTTTAAAAATTAAAATTCTATTAAGATAATACAACTCCTATGCTTTATAGTTTTCAGATTAATTTAGGGAAAACAATAATTTTAAGGTTTATTATCTAATATTGCAAATATTCATATACAATGCTAGAGATTGAACAAAGGTCTTTGTTCACAGTCATGGCCAGATGACATGGTCAAGCTAAGCCTATCCTCTGCTCCGAGCTACAGCTTATGAGGAAGATTTCTTTATATTCTCAAATTATTGTCGAGGACCATCATATCACATAATTAAATTTCTCACTGAGAATTTTGATCAAAACATCAACATACTTCTTTAAGTTTTTTAGTTTATAACAGCCTTTATATAGAAATATTCTATGATATAAAAGTCAGTAGCACTTCTGAAGACATGTCAATCATCTATTGAAAGAACTTAGGTATCACATTTGTACTAAAAGACATACTTAAATTATTTTAGCACTTAGTGGTTTATGTGGTGGACAAGAGAAAGCAACATAGTCTTGTAGGAACTCTAGAAGTTTCCACCTTTTCACCATTACCTCATCATTCTAGGAAAACACACATATTTCCACTGTTGCATGCATAGACACTAACGGAATGCAAGCCAATGTGTATTTTGATTCAAACATGTTTGCACTGGCTGGTTTTGTGTGTCAGCTTGATAGAACCTGGAGTCATCAGAGAGGAAAGAGCCTCAGCTGAAGGTAGTTTCTCAATTAGTGATCAATGTGGGAGAACCCAGAGCATTGCAGGTGCCATCCTAGACTACTGGTCCTGGGTTTTGTAAAAGTCAGGGTAAGCAAGTCAGGGGAAGCACACCTGTAAGCAGCTTCCCTTCATGACCTCTGCACCAGCTCCTGCCTCCAGGATCCTGTTTGATCTACTTTCTGTCCTGACTTCCTTTAGTGGTGACTTCTTTTTATATGGAAGTATAAGATGAATTAACCCTTTCCTTCCCAATTTGTTCTTTGGGAGATAATAAAAAAATCCCCTCAAATATCAAAAATTAATATCTGAAGCTTTGTCAAAGCAAAAGGCAAACCACATCCGAGACATCTAGAACGAAACTGACACACTGAAGAACTAGTGTGATAATTTTGTTTAATGAGTCAGATGGTAGACACATTTTAGTCAAAGAAAAACCAGCATCTCTGTGCATGGAATACAAACTTGTCACATTAAGGATTTACATATTTCTAGGTCCAAAACAAGACTGAGTTGTGATATTTGCTTCACAAAGGAGTTAGTGGTTTCCTGTGTTTGAAAATTAGACTTACGTGAGTCTGCATGTGATGCCTATGCTTCTCTGACTCCACAACATTGCTGATAAATGTTTTCATTTTCCTTTTTAAGTTCTATTTATTAATTCTGTGGCGGTGCCCATGTGGAGGTCAGAGAACAACTTGTGGGGTTCAGTTGTCAGTTTCCAGGGTATCAGTCCCGGGACTGAACTCAGGTCATCAGGCACCTTGGCACCTTGGCACCCTATGAGTCATCTCATCAGTGCGGAAGTTTGGTGCAAACTGAACAATGAGTTAAACTCAGAAAACAAACAAACTAACAAAAACACCTCTTCTGGTGACCTTGATACTAACGAATTCAAGTAAACATTGAAAAAAGAAAAATGAACAGGCTTAAGGACTAGAGGCCAAAGCAGCACAAGGCTTTTGGTGTCCTAAATATTTTCTTCACTGCCATAATGACGAAATACAAACATTACAGGGCTGGGTTTCGTTCTGTAGGAAACCAGTGTTTCTGCAAGATAAAAACAGGGAATTAATTGTTTACATTAGAGCCTTTTAAGGCTGGCGTTGTTTTATATGCAAATTTACTAGACCAATTTGTTTTACGTGTATATATTAAGTCAAATGAATCAAACTGTCTGAGTGGGTAGAGCGAGGGCGATCGGGCTATTTCCTTCTGTTTGAAAAGAATTTGCAATTCAGCATTTTGCACGAATCTAATTGAAATGTAATCACAGCTCTGGAAGGCAGTGATAAACCTAATATATGGAAACAGTTATTAAGTGCCAATAAAATACCAAACCCCAGCAAATTAAAGAACAGTTATCAGAATGGCTGTTTAAAATGATATGACTAGTTTAAAATCTGGGGCAAAATAAATAAATAACAACAACAAAAAAAAAAAAAACTTATTTCAATGTTCCGAAGGGCAGTTGGTGGAATTCTGTCCATTTTTTCAACAGCTAAGTTTCTCTGTAAAATGATGATAGCAGATTCGATCACGAGGTAGACTCTGTGTATCAAGGGTCTCATTGTTAGCTGAGCCCCCATAGAGCCAGAGTCTGCAGCCCTGCCCTCAGCACTCAGTGGTCTGTGGCCTGCAACTAAAAGGCATGTGATCAGTATGGAATAATAATAAAGTTGTTGACAACAGGCATGGCTATACACCATGACTTAGGGTGTGGTTACTGGATGCTTTGGACATTAAGAGGGCCCATAGAGGTGCACCTGCTCCATCCTGACCAAGGGTCAGAGAATTCAAACATACTCCTGCTCCTTCATTGAAAATAAAAGATTTGACATAGGGAGTGGCTACCTACAGGATACTTGGTCTAGGCTATATTCACTACATATCCTGCCTAAGACATCAAATTCTTCACTAGGGAAATAATGGCTTGATGTCTCAAGTTCTGAAGCAAAGAACTGTTCTGGTTGTCCTTTGTGTCATGCTAAAGCAGTCTTTTGCCTTCTTCCCCCACTTTTGTATTGGGATATAAAAGTGTAAAAAATAAATATGGGCAGATTCAGTACTCAGTAGTCACTGAGTTGCCCTCCTGGTACTATCATGTGTGTCTGTGTTTCTTTCATATCTCTGTTCCTCCTACTTAACATTTCTAATTCATATACCCTTACCATGGAACATACAAACCTGTCATGGCTGGACTGCAGCAGAAGTCATTCCAAAAGGTGGCTTATGACATTAGACTATAGCGATGGAAGGCCTGTCCCTTATGGCCTGCTTTTGCTAGCTAGACCTCACTTCCTAAAAGTTCCAGTTTCCAAAAGTTTGCAGTCAGCTTGAGAGGACACTAAAAACTGAGGCTCTTGGGAAAACATTTAGGATTCAAAATATCGAGAGAGAGAGAGAGAGAGAGAGAGAGAGAGAGAGAGGGAGGGAGGGAGGGAGGGAGGGAGGGAGGGAGAGAGAGAGAGAGAGAGAGAGAGGAGAGAGGAGAGAGGAGAGAGGAGAGAGAGAGAGAGAGAGAGAGAGAGAGAGAGAGAGAGAGAGAGAGAGATCTTCCAGCCTGGCTATATTCTGCTAAGCCATTGGCTGAAAGCAGCTTCTTTATTGCCCAATAAAAAGCAACACACATACAGAAGGACTTCTTACACCAGTAGGTATTGGTGATAAATTAAGCACTTGAGAAGTATTTCTAAAGTGAGCTTGAAGAATCATAAGAAAGCTCCATAATGAATCAAGTGCTAAAGGACCACGGCACAAATGCCACGTGCACACAAGTTTGGCAATAGAGAATCCCGTTGAAAGACTCACACAGACTCCACGAAGAAACCTAAGTATTAAGATAAAGACATCTTGAATGAATCAGAAAGGAAGGATGAAGACTCTCAACAGCAGGACCCCTCTGCTCTAGACTAGTGGTTCTACTCTTACCTCCCCATGGCGCACACGTGCTGATTGAAGAAGTCAAGATTTTGGCTACAATTGCCAGCTGATTATTAAAACCTCAGGTCCTGCCAAGTCCAAAACATAGTAGAATTCTATTCAAAGAAAATTTTTGTGAGCTGCTTGCAGTGATACATACTTATAACAACATTCCAAAGGCTGAGGCAGGAGGATCAAGAGTTCAAAAGAGTTCCTGGGCTATGTACTGAGACAGACAGACAGACAGACAGACAGACAGACAGAAAGAGTGACTGGTTTTCTTATACACGTCTTTACGTGTGGGAAAGAAATTATTATTTATGCATATAGTGTGGATTTCACTTCTCAGAACTTTCTGGTAACAACTGGAGTTTGTTTGGCTAAACATAGAGTAGTTCTCATTTAGTTAGCAGATGACAAGAAAACTCAGCATGAACTTTCTTCAGATAGGATGCGAAAGCCATGCTGTGTAACTATGTAAAAAATAACAGCTTCCTTAGCTATTCATCTGCTGGCTTCAGAATGACTTGTTCTTTAAATACTAATTTCTAGAATCCTTTTAGAGGGTGTTATGTGTGTTATTTCAGTGCATGGCCTGGTCCTGTGAGATTTACTCACTGTCTATGAAATTGCGGTGTACAAGTAGATTTCTTAAGCATCAAATATAATTAGGATTAAATATTCACATTATTATGAGTCTGTTCCTGCAGATAGAAAGCAAAGTGAATTCCCAGCAGGTGATAATTCGGGGAATATTTGCATCTTTAACAGTTGTAGCATTAAATCTGTCTTCCCAAGGTCAAGTAAAAATTGCGTTAGTGACCAACTTTGAATGCTAAAGGGTAAATAGGTAAGTCAAAAGCTGGTCTAAATGATAACTAATTGAGCAAATGTAATAATTTTGCTACAAAAATTATTGACTTAATTTTCATATTTTAACTGGTTTTCTCTCCTTAGTATGTATGATGTACATACACCAACAATTTTACCACTGTTTACTGTGGGGGCCAGCCATGATAAGTTAAGTGTGGGCAGGTCATCCAAAGGAAGTTCTTTACTTCCAACCATTATCACCTGCCAGGGTATGATTCAGCCATCAATAAATTTAAATGGAGGCCTACGTCTCAGTAGTTTACTCTGAAGCAATACCTGACTGCAGGAAGAACCACAAACTAAGGTTACCCAAGCACCACCCAAAGACAGACCATCCAAAGGAAATGCCTGGCATTCCAACTGCTGTGAATAGGACCACCTGAGAGCACACACTTATCAGGACACCCCTGGACAAACGTCAGCCAATCAGGGGCCCTGAACCTCAGAAACCCCTCACCTCCACCTTTACTACTATAAAAACCCAATTCTAACTGAGCACAGGACTCTCCGTTTATTCCAATACGTTGGACATGCAGAGAGAGAGACCGAGTTTGTAAACTTGCTTAAAATAAAGGTTCTTTGCTTTTACATAGGGGACTTTGTGGATTTGGGCGTAACATTTACAAATAACATTCTCTAATATTAATATAATTGTAGTAATGATTTTCAGATTATTCTTAAATCTGTATAGAATTATAACAAAACAAAATCTTTATGAATGAAGAATAAAATCCAATACTTTGCTCTTTCTATAGACACAATTTGTTTTTCCTTGTGATTCTTTTACACTGTGATTTCTTTAACTTCTTCAAGTGTTGGTGAGATTAAGAAACACAGTCTCACTGTTATTTCACAGAGTTATAAGAAAATGTTGCATGTTTGCCTGTACACCAGAAGAGGTCACCAGATCCTTATAGACAGCGGTGAACCACCACATGGTTGCTGGGAATTGAACTCAGGGCCTCTTAGTGTAATCAATGCTTTTAATCTGGGTCTTCTCTCCAGCCTAGAATAAAAGGATGGAAAAGTATAGGAAATAGAGAAGATCTGGCATATATGTTTTCTGGTAGTGGTCTCTATAATCTATTTCTTATAATTTCTTGTATCATTCAATGAGTCCTTCAAATCACAGTAGATAAATGCTAAAGTTATATGATAACTATGAGACTATCTGGATTATCTTCCACAGTGTATTCATTTGTTTCCAGGGTTGGTGGTTAACCTAAATATACTAAATTTATTTATTGTCAGCTCGTTCACCTAGACTCATAAAAGTTATTATGGGTTGGCAAATAGCACGGAGGAAAACTAGCAAAATAAAGCAGTTGAGTTCATATTTGGATTCTAACACTTAAATAAGCTTGGGAAATTTGATTATCTCTACACTTCAATAAAATCCTCAGTACAATGGTGAGAGAGAGAGAGAGAGAGAGAGAGACTCCAGGAATCTTACGGTAGAGGCAGAGGAAAGAATGTAAGAGCCAAAAGCTGTAGGGATGTGCAAGGTGTGCAATGTAAAACTTTCTTATGGACAGGGCATAACTGCTGTGCTCGTTAGGTCCCTACAGGTGGGAATATATGCAGTATCTCATATAATTGGGCCCCTCAACATCACATGTACTATTGTCCGTTAATAGTTGCTGGGGAGAGCATGTCAGTTTCTTCAGTATGTAACTAACAAAAAGTTGCTTGAGTTCCAGTAAATAACCTCCCACCCAGGCGCACGTAATCAACAATTATTGAACCTCAGTCTTGCACACACACACAAAAAGATACTGTATGGAGAACTTATGGGGGGGGGGAGTTTATGTGGGAGGAGGGAGGAAAACAGGCAGTGAAAATAACTAAAATTATGTACAAGAATGCAACTATCAAAGAATAAAAAGAAATTCTAGGTGATAAGCTTTAGAGAAATTTTAATAAACAAACATATTCATGCACCATAGAGTTCACTTTGAACTTCACTGGGTCGGGGGCTCAAGACCCTTCTGGACCTATTTTTTAAATCCCTTCATCTAACTCTTAAACTGTATCTTTTAAAATAAATACCAATTATAGCAAAATAAATGAGGAAAAGCCATCTATTTATATTTTAAAAATTGAGACTATTGAAGACAAAAATCACATAAATATCATTAACATGAAACTCTATCATTAGAGATAACAACGAGGACTTTTTTTTTCTTAAACAGTAGTTCAGGAAAGATACGACAATGTTACTTTCAGTAGTAAATATATTCTTTGTCGTTACAATGACATTTAGTTTAAAATATTTAGAACAAAAGTCAATGTCCACTAGTCATTTTAAGATTTTTTTTGACAAACTTTTATTTTAATGGTATCCTCTAAGGAATGCAGATAAAAAAATTTACCTTTCACAACAGTCCATGATTCTTTAAATAACTGAGCAGTACCCATCCTTAGGAAGGCTGGGTCTTTTTTTTTTTTTTTCATGTCTATATTGGCTGTTTCTGTTTCAATTAGATTCATTTTATTAACACATGATTTGATTGAGATGTTTGATCAATAGTTTTACTTTTTAATTATTTCAATATACTGAATTTTAATTCTTTGACAAATTAATAACTACCAGAGATAGTCTTTTATTCTGAAATCTGTCTCTTCATTCATTATGTGCTGCATTTGCTACAGAGAAAGTTTCGAGTATAGTGATGTCCCATTGGTCAAACACTGACAATACTTCCCGAGTGACCACACTCTTATTCAGAAAGTCTTGCCTAGATCCATATTTTAAATTGTTCTTCCTACATTTTCCTCTGGCAACTTCAGAACGGCATGACTTACACTAAATATTCGGAGTTAATGCTTGCACAGAATGAGATAAGAATCTAACTGCATTCTACATGGGGATATTCAGTTTTTCCCAGCACCATTTATAAAACAGGCAGTCGTTTTCTGAAATGCATATTTTTTTGCAACTTTGCTCAAAATCACATATCTAGACATGTATGGGTTTATATATGGGTCTTCTCTTCTATTTCATTGTTTTACATGCTTGTTTATGTCTCAGTACCCTGATAGTTTTGTTACAATAGCTCTGAGGTGGAACTTGAAATAAATTCTGGTGACAGCTCCAGCGCTATTCTTATTGTTCAGAATTGTTTTTGTCACACAAGCTCTTTGTGTGTACATATGAATTTCAAGACTGTATTTTCTATTTATGGCATGAATGCTACTAGAATTTTGATGAGGATGGCCTTGAATCTACGGATTATTTTTGGTAGTATTGATGTTTCATAGTACTAATCCTTTATATCTATAAGGTTCCAGTTCTTCCCAGCTTTTAGTAGTGTCTTCTATTTCATTTGGAAACTTTTCTAAAATTATGTATTTTTGTTATTTATTTGAGAATTTCATTTGATGTGTTTTGGTTTTTTGTACATCCCCAGTTCCTCATCAAATTACCTCCACTTCCCAACCCTTTAAAAAGGACCAAACCTTGAGTCCTTTTTAAAAGAAATTCAAAATATAATTATGTAATTCTCCCCTTTCCTTTTCCAACAACTTCTCATATTACCACCACCACCAGCAGCTTCTCAAAATATTAGCTTTTTTTTTCTTTGGTGTTGCTGTTATCTTTGTATATTTCCTTATATAATAGGTTATCAGTTATCATATGTTTGCTCTATACTGTTGCTCTAAAAACCTATAGTTATTTGCCTATTGAATTTCTATCCAAATAGTTAATATATTGCTGGATATGGTACATTAATGTACCCTAACTTTGTTTATTGCCATTTCTTTCCTATTGATTTGTAAATATTTAGTTTGCATGTTATTTTTTGTATAGCTGCATATATCTATTTCTAATATAAATTCTTTAATAACATAATTTTTATCATATATAATTTTGACTCAGAATGGATTTTCTCCTAGCCATAGCATATGATGTAAATATGGGTTCATGTAAATGACATAAAATTGAACACACAGAATTCCTTGTGAAGATTAACTATATGCTTCCAAAATATAAGGAATTACCAGAAGCTGAAGAAAAATCATGAAATCAATCATCCCTTAGCAACATCAAACAATGTATGGCTCAGAGGACACATATTATTGGGGTTATGGCCTCCCAGGCTACCAGACAATGAATATCTGTTGTTTAAGTTTGTGTTACTTACAAAGGAAGTTATCAAAAACTTAATCAGGAAAATAGAACTGTGTGATCAAATTAGGTCCTATTAACAGCTAATTGCCATGGAAGCTGTTAACAATGTGCGAAACAGAGTAGCTCTGCATATAAGACGGCCGGGGGATGAATGCACTGGCAGAAGCGACACATAGATATTAAAACTCTTCAGAAAAAGTGACTACACCTGTTTCCATCATTTGTACCACACAGGATTTTAAGTGCACTCATCTTAGATTGCTGTCTTTTCAGTTATCATCAGTCTGTAACTGGCAGTTTTAAGTCATCCCTAGTCTATTGTTTTACTCATTGCCCTACATTCTTTTTACTTTACTTTTTCTTTTGTATGATGGTTCCATGAAAAAGAAAAGGCTTCTGCACATGCAGAAGTGCAATGTTGTTCACTGACCTGAGAAGGATAACAAGGAACAGTGGGTGGACACTCAGTTTTTCAGACTATTTAGTAATGAGAGTAGAATAATTTGTCCGGGACTTGAAATACTTTCAGTGTCCTATAACATACTTCAATATCGAGGAAAGAAACATGAACAAGGTCTGTAATATGAACAAAAAATATAGAACATAAGCTTCTTTTTTTACCATATTTAAGGAAAAAAAAGACAGGTGAGGAAATGAAATTTATTTAGATTATAGTTATTGGAGCATAGCAAACAAGGATGAGTTATTCAGATTCACTGATTTTGAGAATAAATTTGGTTGAGGAGATGTAGGCAGAGTTGGGAAGCAGCTCAGTTGGTTGTCGTGTTCTGTTGGCTGGGACATTCTTGTTGCTAGGCACAATATAAATAAATCTAGAATTTGCTCCATGACAAACAAAAGAGAGAACTTACATTCTATTTGTCATGTGAAGTCTCAAATAAAAGTCTCTGCTCAGAAGATGAATATGACAAATGATTCATGAAGAAAGCCACACTGAGAAAGGATCATGAACATCCCTTCACCAGTCGGTAAGTTTTTTTTTAAAAAAAAAGCATAAATAATTAGTATATGATTATGCTCAAACTTCCCATACTTCTTTTACAATTATCTATACATAGAAAGTGGCAATGTACTTTGCCATTTCATCCTTCTTTTGTATCAGGTAAATATAAACAGATTTTAACTTGTTAAAATATAGTCATAATGAGAGAGAGACTGGGTGGTAACTGGCTAATAATTTATGCACTGATAAAGCTCTGTTGATAATGGATAAAAGATGACCCATGCTATTTTAACCGAAGGACTATTACTATGGCGCTGTGCCAGCTTTTGTATGAAAATATTCTATTTTCTCAGGGTTTGGTGGCTCTGGGATAATTGGGAGAGTAAAGTAACATGGTCTAGTTCAAATATTGCTTCAAGTTTATGTTTCTGTCACAGACTTCTGTAATGAAATCTGTGAATTAAATTCTGACAAACTGAGGTTGGTGCAATCTCAACAGTGCCATGGTAGCGATGAATAATTCTTTATGTTATGGCACCAGTCTATGCTCTCTAATAATTATCAAGTTTATATCAAGACAGTGATGCACAGTGACAGTGTGTCAGAATTTTAATCAGTTCGGTGATAATGTCCTCAGATGTCTCTTTCTGAACCTTTCCTTCCATGTTCTTGGCACTCTGTGTGGTTATACTTCTGCTTACCTACTTGATTACTTCCTCCAAGCAATCTGGCATACTTGCCACCTTAAAGACATCTATGGAACGTTACTGAGATCGCTCAGTTTGTAAAACACTTGCTGTGCAGACATAAGGACAGGAGTTTGGTTCCTAATATACCTCTTAAAAGGTACGCAAGAGGTCATGTGCTACTAATCCCAAAACTGAAGAGGTAGATGTTAGGAAAAGAATCTTTAAATGAGTGTCTCCACCAGTGCAAAGAAATTCAATTAAGGCAGATCAAACCAAATTAAAATGCCCATCGTTTTATTAAATACAGCATTCTAGGATGGCTGAGCGCATTGCAGGGAGACAGGAAAGTGGGAACATGTGCAAACCCGGGACAGGAACCACATGTTGCATCCCTGGGAGCCCACTTAAATACCCTGTGGGAGAGGTCCTGAGCCTCCGATAGGGAGGGGTTAGAATCTGGCATGCTGGGATTTGGAGTCCAGACCAATGCAACTCCTAGGCCAGGACGCTGGGATGGATGCCAGGGGCTGGGGTTATGCTCACAACTTAACAGTAGAAACAGGCCATCCACTGGACTTATTTGTTGGCATTTGCATTTACCAGGTTGGTCCGGCTTCAAGAGAAGACTTTGTCTCAAAACTAAGGTGGGTGGAGCCTGAGAAGCAAAACCTTATGTTCACTTCTGTTACCTAGACATATGTCATGCATACTGGCACTTGCACCAAATCAGGTGTACAAGTACACCTACACATCCTCACATATCCTCAACATACATGTGAAGAAATACCCAACACACTCACAGTACATGTATAAACACATTCCTATACTGTATAACATACCATATACATACATATACCTCTGTAGATACCACTACACAAGTAGTATAAAGAAATACCATATAAAAATGTCTGTGTTTTACAATTTAAACTACCATTGCTAAAGTTAATAAGACCAACTTGTAAAAAGCAAAAAAACAATGTTTATTTGAGAAGCCTGGGTATTATTGAAGAAAAGTAAAAAAATTAAAGGAAAATTGTTTACAGACATAGGAGTATTTGAGAAAAATTCTTCTTAGGGACTTGGGCCTTCTGGTTGAACTATGTATGACAAGAACCTCCTGTCTACTGAGTTGAAAAATGTAGTCAGTCATAGTTAGTCTATAGCTTAACAATGGGGATGACAGGCACAGTCTTGGGAATTCAAAAAGAAAATAGAGAAAGAATAGTTACGGTATGCTTAAGTTAATCAAATGAGCTTTGGGTTAGTGATTGACTTTTTATGTCTGGAGGTTCTTCAGTATCCCCCCGACTTTACTGTTACCCCCATAGACATTTCACTCTATGTGGCCAGCAACTTTGGAAATATTTTTTTCTTAAGAAATAATGAAATATGAGCATGCTTGAGTTTCAATTCAGCATCCCAGAATCCAAGATTCTGCTTCAGTTTTAGTAGTGTTTGTTCTAGCAAGCAATGGTACATGTCATAGTAGACAAATATTTAGAAAGACAACTGATACTTTGACAATGAGTTTGCAATTTGAAGGAAAATTAGTGGTTTATTCCATGAGATACATATTAATAGTCATAAATAATCAATGATTCTGTATCTTTAAAAATAATTTTTTAAATATAATTAGATAATTCATTTTTTAAAATGTAAAAGTATTGATACTTATTCTATGTTGGCATGAATATGCCAAGAGTCTCTTTCAGATTCCCATTGGTATTCTTTGAAGCGATTTTTATGAAAATGTCCACAAATGTATATATATTTTTTTTTAAAAAATTAATAGAAGCTTTGAGTCCTTTATCTCAGTTAAGAAATTCTCTCAGCCTCTGACAATTATTATTCTATACACCCACAGCAATCTGACTGTGCTTTACCACAACTATAAAGTAGGGGGTTGGAGAAATGGCTCACTGGTTTAGTGAACTTGCTGTTCTCTCAGAGAATTGAAGTTGGGTTTTTAGTACCTACTGTAAGCAGCTTATAATAATATTTACCCTCTTTCCAGAGTAGTCTATGCCCTCCTTGGTATCCACTGGTACCCTCATGGATCTGAGCACACACAGACAGACATGAACACAAACACACACACAAGCAAGCAACTTTTAAAATAAATCATGTTTTAAAATATTGGAGGGCAAAGTCAGAGCACTGCATTAAGTCACACCTTGTCCAAATGCTGATCTATATTTGGCCATGTCTTTACTTTTTTTCTTCTATTGTGATGTAGTCGTGGTTTACTCACGCATATTTTTTTCTTCTTGTTCCTCTTTCCTTTAATGCTGCTGTTCTAATGGATTGACTATGCAAGGGGGCAGATCATTACAAGTCCATGCTGAACACAACCATGGTAAAAGGTAAACTCAAAAAGCAGAGCCTCTTTCCAACACTCCATTGCTCTCATGACAACTTTGCTTGAGACACTGGTACATGTGAAGATCACTTTCCTGTGGGTGTGGTTTCGGACATGGCTCTTCCTATCTTTATGGACACTGTCTTGGCATTTTGGACAATATAGCGGTCTACCAGAAGTGGTGATACCCGTGAGGGTCACTGATACTAGCCGAGACACTAGGGCTCCAAGATGGCTGTCTTATAGCCTGTATATTGAGGGTCAGAGACACATTATCTCCATGAAGTCCAAGAGGAACTTAGTATCCAAACATCTTTCTGTGTTCACCTACACTGACCAAGGTGCTCTTCTTGAGGACCAGCCTTTTGTGCAGAATGACTGCTACTATCATGGCTATATTGATGAGGATCCAGAATCCATGTTGGCTGTTACCACCTGCTTTGGGGGCCTTCTAGGATCACTGCAAATAAATGGCAGAGCTTATGAAATAAAGCCCAAGAACTTTTCTTCTACATTTGAACATCTGATTTATAAGATGGACAGTAGAGAGACAGAATCGTTTCCTATGGGATGTGGCTTAACAGAAGAAGAAATTGCACACCAACTAAAAGTTCAAGGTGATGCTTTCACATTGAGGCAGAGCAGCAGTCCTGGCTGGTGGACCAGAGGACTTACAGTGGAATTTACAATAGTGGTAGACAATCGTCGATTTGTTTATCGGGACAGGAACGTTTCACAAGTGCATGAGGATGTAATCACTGTTCTAAACATAATAAATGCCCATTTTTCTCCACTGGAAGTTGTGATTGTTTTAATGGCCCTTGAGATATGGAATAAAGAAAATCTTATAGATGTGGAAACAAAATTGGCACCTCTTCTAAGAAGATTTTGCACCTGGAAGAAACAGAACCTTGACCATCATGTCCGTCATGACGTTGGGCATCTTTTTGTAAATTACCCATATGGCATATCAACTGGCATGGCCTATGTTGGCGGTGTGGTTGTCACTGTGGTTTGAATTGTGGCATTGAGAGTTTCAGGGGTCCGTCAGTGACTAGCTTTGCCCAGACAGTGTCACATAAGTTGGGCCATAATTTGGGCATGTTCCACGATGAAAATAAAGATACATGTACATGTGGTAGAGAATCCTGTATAATGCATTCAACAAAAGGTGACGGTGTGACATTTAGCAACTGCAGCTTTGATAGATATTTTCAAACAAGTTACACAAAGGCCTGTTTGCAGGATTCCCCCAAATAAACAGGATATCGTGGCGTTGACGAAATGCAGAAATGGTGTGGTTGAAAACGGAGAGGAGTGTGACTGTGGAACTCTCCAGTTGTGTTTTAAAAGATCCATGTTGCCAAGATAACTGTGCCCTGAAACCCCATGCTGACTGTGCTAGAGGGCTTTGTTGTAAAAAATTGTCACTTCATGTCATCAGGCACAGTGTGTAGAGCAAAACACAATGAATGTGACCTTCCGGAGTGGTGCTACGGAAATTCAAGTAAATGTCCTGACGATGTGTACATGTCTAATGGTAGGCCCTGCCGTGATGGTGGGCATTGCTATGGGAAGAAATGTATGAACAGTACAATACAGTGTCAGCAGATTTTTGGCAAGGAAGCCAAGAATGCGGCCAAAAGTTGCTATTTGGAAATGAATACCCGGGGTGACCGTTTTGGCAACTGTGGGATCATTAATAGAGGACAATATGTAAAATGCAATATCTCAGATACCTTGTGCGGGCGAATTCAGTGTGAAAATGTGACGAGGATTCCTCATCTGAGAAGTCATTACACGGTGCATTCGAATCACTACAACGGGGTAACTTGCTGGGGTACAGACTACCATCTGGGGATGACCAGACCTGACATTGGTGATGTGGAGGATGGTACAGGCTGTGCCCCTAACCATATGTGCATGAACAGAAAATGTGTCCATATGTCTGCGTTGATAAGTCATTGTTCACCAAGACCTGCAGTTTGAATGGGATCTGCAACAACAGAGACCACTGCCATTGCAACCCCGAGTGGAGCCCACCACACTGCAAGGCAAAGGGCAGGGGAGGAAGTGTTGATAGTGGCCCACCTCCAGTGAGAAGAAAATCAAGGTTTAATGATTATACCTTAGGCTTGTTGATTGCTTTTTGGGTTATTTTTTGCTTGTTTCTAATTTCCACTTGTTTGAGAAACAATAAAAGGCACAATGTCAAAACTTCACTTGAGACAGAACAGAGAAATGATAGAATTAAGGAACAGCCCAATATTTAAACTTCGCTTGAAACTGGAGAGGATAATGCTCAAACATCGCTTGAGATCACACAGCTCAAGAATGCATCCCAAACAAGGAAAAACAAAACTTGAATATTCAAAGTCCCACAGAAAATGAAAAGCATGGTGCTCAAATTCCATCTGGAGAGCAAATTTTTCCAACTTCAGAAAATAATCCCAATTAATTTGGAACACCCCCTCCCCCACATGCATTAATCTGTTATGGACTGGCAGTAGACCGTTTACTGCTTGTATCAGAAACCCCCACAAGAGGTCCCGGAGAACAACATTGCTTCTGGATCATCAGAATTCAGTACCAAATAAAGGGAATTCCTAGAAAACTCATGCTTTATATTACTTTAAGAATTTCATTGATTTTATATTTTATGAAATTGGTGCTATGTTCCCTAAGCATGGCCATGTTTTCTCTGGTGAGCAGACATTCCCATCATTCACCTCTTCTATGATCCAGCATTAGAAATAGTTTCATATTTTTGAGTTGCTGGATAATGGGTTTCCATATACCCTTTAAACATCACAGTCTATTGTCGATGTACTTGGTTACCCTCCAGAGCTTGAAAGTAAGACCCTATTGTTGAAGAAACAACATAATTAAGCCACAGATTATGGAGAAACACAGCTTGTAACTGAACCAAAAGCTTCACCCCTAGTAGCTAGTATTTCCAGTGCTATACATGGTACTGAAAAATAAGAGTTATCATTAGTTCTATCCACTTATAAATCCTGTGAGGCAAAATGATGCCCGGCAGTACATGCCCACTGGTGCAATAGTGGCAGGGATGTTGTGGTAGTAACTAAGCTTTTTACTTTAAGGCCCACTCTATGAGATGGGATTTTTATCAGACACTGTTAAAGAACCATGAATATGAGGATAGTTAGGTCACTGGACCAAGAGGAAAGCCTACTACCATTGCTCCGCTAAATAAATATAATGACAAAATAACTCCTAATGACATACTCCTATAACCTCTAGATTAATGTATTTAGCTTTCATCAGAGAAGTTTGTGCTTGCAATAGACGGCGATTAACATGGAAAACCACAAGTCAACATGGAGGAAATAAACTTTGGAATGATCAGACCTAAATGGGATGTCTCTTTAATACCTTCACACTCAAGGTTTAGATATCTGTGACAGAGAGATAGTAGAAAGATTGCAGGAGCCAGAGGTGGGAGGTGATACCAAGGAAACAGCGCTTTCTGGAGAACACAGAATGAATACACAGAGAATGTGACAGAAGCTTCAAGACCTGCACAAACTCTAGTTAGACAAAGTCCACGCATGGAAGAAGGGAGGTGGAAATGACATCCACTCCTTGCAAAGAAGACAGTGTCAATTAATAGCTGGGGGGAGATAGAAAGTCAAATTTCTTTAATGAAATAAATCATACCCCAGGACTGGCCCCGAGCTCACGAGTCATCAACATACACAAATTGAACTCAGTGGTCTTCGTTTTGTTTTGTTTTGCAAAAATATGATATTTTGCATATGTTGTATTAGAGGATTTAGGAGGAGTTCAGGGTGAAGAATATATAAATTTTTCACAGAACAGAAATGTGTCTTATAAAGAGAACAAAAATGTGCAAAGCTAAGAGAAAGCTCTCTGTCAAAAGTACTGAGACTTTAAATGCAGTGTTTTAAGATAAAATATATCGGTCCAATTATACACATGCATTTATATGTATATATATAATACACACACACACTTTGATTCTTTTGTTTTAAAGTCTATTTTGTCAGAATTTAATATATCCACACCTTTTTATTTATAAGTTACATTTAATTGTAATTGTTTTCCTCTCCCTCTATTCTCAGTGGGGGCCCTCCAATGGTGAGGTGTGATTCTTAGAGGCAAATGAAAGATGTATTCTGATTCTAATCCAAACTATTATTCTGAGTCTTTTCTACTGGAAAATAGAGATCATTAACATTGAGAATTAGTTTTGAGAAATGCTTCTTAATTCTTGTTATTTTATTGCTTTGGTCATATTTTTGAAGTTATTTTGCATAACTGTTCTGTGGTCATTTATTGCTGGTGTTGGTAGCCTTCCCATTAAATTGAAATATTTCTGCTAAGATCCCCTGTAGAGTTGTTTTGGTGGACATAAATTTTTTAATTTGTTTTTTTATGAAACATTTTTCTATCTTTTTTGACTATGAGAGATAGTTTTAATATTTAATATGTGTAAGAGTCTGATCTTGCCTCTCTATGGTCATTCAGAGCTTGTAGAATATTAAGTCAGGCCCTTCTGACCTTCAGAGATTTTCCTTTTAAAGTTGGATGTTGCTCTAACAGGTCTGCCTTTTTTGTGACTTGATCTTTTCCCTTGTAGCTTTTATTATCATTTTTAGTCCTATACATTTAGTTTTTTCAACTATTACATGCCATGAGAGTTCACTTTCTGATTCTCTCATCTGTTCTTCTTTATTAGTCTTGCATATTGTTATTAGTGATATGATAAAATTGTCTATATTCTGTCAATTATATTTTAAATAAATGCTGATTGACCGGTAGCCAGGCAAAAAGTATTGGTGGAAAAAAGGTACCAAGCCATGTGACTAACATAGGTAAGGATAATGGGTTACTATAAGTTATAAGAGCTAATATGAAGTCTGAGCTAATGGGCCAATCAGTTTATAACTTATGGAGACCTCTGTTTGATTTTCTTTGGAAATTACTGGCTGTGGGTACTGGGCAGGACAGAAATCCCAACAAAGCAGACCCTCATGTTACAGAATGGCGGCCAAGTGGACAAATGCATCCACATAACACTTGACAGCTATGCTACTTTTCCAAATGAGGATTAAAGAAGGATGCTGGCTTTTGAAGGAGGTATATCTTCTTGGACTTTGTGTTTTTTTTTGGGGGGGGGGATGGGCTCAGTGTATATAGAGTCTTTTTGTGAATACCCAGTCTTGTCTTTGTTGGGTAGGTGTTTAGGAATTTATTTATTGTTACCCCAATGTGGAAAATTGTGTACCAATCAAATAGCACTTGATTTTCAGTCTGGGGCCACTTGGAGTTACTGAGTTCAGAATCTTAGTTGTCCCAATTTAGGACAGGAGGTAGAATGGTTGGTAGAAGAAAAGACACATAGGAAAAGGACTTGCTTTGCAAATCTATAACTGGGATTCTGGATTGGTGTTCATGCCATCCTGGAGACCAGCAGCAGTAAGAAGGAAGAATTGTCTAAGAGCCTGGAGGTGGGTAGGTTGGCACTGGGAATTCCTTTATGGATTTCAAGTTTAGACTTTGCACTCCAACTGCACCAGATTGATACAATTAGTAAGGTTTTGTGTGGTGGAGTGATTGTGACTAAGAGATAGGACTCTCTCCAGAAGTCATTTAGTAGAGTTTGGGGAATTCCTCCACATGGACCTAGGGCCCTGTGGTGAGTAGGGTCAGTGAGAACTGAATCAAGAATTGGCTCCTAGAATTGGCTTTTGTTCTTTTTATTTTTGATGTACCTGTTATAGTGTTTGGTAATTATAAAAAAGCTTATACAGTATGTTTTTTTTAATTATCCATACATAGTTATAACTTATTTAAATCATCTTTAAGACAACACAAGATAGCCATGCACTTTATATATTCTGCACTAATAAAGTTACATTGGCTACTTTTAATATTTATATATTTTATTTACCTTTGTGGTTAAAATTTTGCTTAATATTTTTGCCTTTAAACATATAGTAATATCATTAACTTCTACAATACCACTTAAGAGTTATATTGTCTATATATTGTTTTCACCAGTGAGATTTATTCATTATATTGGTGAACTTCACTGGGTTTTGTTGTCTAGGAAAATGTTCATATGTCTTTCCTCATCACAAGATTCCTTTGCCTGGTATAGCTTTCTTGACTATCATATTATTTTATTCCCACTTTGTCTAAAATCACTCATATTTCTACTTCAAATCTCAGTAATGGCATTATGAAGTTTCCAGCATATATGAAAGTTACTTTTCTCATATTTATCTCAAATTTCAGTGTCTTTGACTTTTGAAAATATAACTATAATGTGACTCAGCACAAACATTTTTAATAGGTATCTTTTTATTTTCTTGTATTTAGTATATTTATGTGATGTGATGTGTGTGTGTGTGTGTTACTATTACTATGTGGCTGATGAATAACATGTAGAAAAGAGAGGTCAGACGTTGGACCTTTCATGAGACAGGGTGCCTTTGCTAACTGCTCCTTAAGTCAGGGTAGTTGGCCCTGGAGCGTCTGAGGAACCCCTGTCTCTGCTTCCCAGCTCACCCCTGGAGCATGGGGAGAATACTGATGCAAGGCACTTTGCCTGCCTTTGTATAGGTTCTGAGTATCCAAAATTAGATCCTCAACTTTGAGCAGCAGATAATTTACATGCTGAGATATGTCTTCAGGGCAATGTTTTAAAAAGACAATTGATTAGATCTGCTTACCTCCTGAGTGTTGGGATTGAAGGCGTGCACCACCACCACCCTTTTACTTCCTAATTTTTATAGTGATTATTGATCATTATGTAAAACAGTTATCCCCAATTTAGAGACTTGAACACACATGCATACGTGACGTCAGCATCTCAGTGAATCAGAAATTTAGTCATAGCCTTGTTGAATTTTTTCCTCTGGGCCTCACTGGTCTATAAGTGAGGTACAATTCATCAAATGGCCTCATGTGGAGATCCAACAGGGAATAAACCCACTTTGCTACCCTTCTGCATTCCTTTCTTAGCACGGATTCTGCTAGAAGAACAACTGAGTCTTCTGTTTGTCGCGGCCACCCTCGACCAGCAAGGAAAAACGCAACCACCGGAGCTCTTCTTGCAGCAGTTTTCAGGACTTTATTCACAGCAATCTCTCTCTCTCTCTCTCTCTCTCTCTCTCTCTCTCTCTCTCTCTCTCTCTCTCTCTCTCTCTCATTCCTCTCTGTTTCCCTCTCTCCTCTCTCTCACTTCTCTCTTTGACCTCTCTCAGCCCTTAAGTAGGCATGGGCTGTCAACCCTGAACTGCCAGGTGGGCACTGCCCATAGGTTCACACATATGCAGGCAGCTGATAATCATTGCATGATCATAGCATAGGTCAGGCCTTAGCCATCTCAGGAGTTGATTATACATCTCCATCAGGTGTGACACCACGCAGCTCGCTGCATCTGTTTCCTATCTTCTACTGTCTCGGAACCTCCTACAGTTCTCTTCTACCCTGAAACTCATTCTCTCAGGATATTCCAAGGGAGGCTTAGAAAATTTTGCAATTTAACACCTAAAGCTCCTCTGAAAGACTCAACGGTATTGATTATGACTGTTAATGTGTTCTATACTATCTGCTTTAATCAATATTCTTAATGAACCTAGTCTTTTCTTTTAATTTTAAACTTTATTACAAAAACTTGCTGGGGAATTGATACAGATTTCCATTGTCGAGTGCATAATTTCTGGAAGAAATACATCATTAAACTGCAGGCTTTTATTCATTTGCAGGGGTGTGAATGGCTTTCAGAAACACAAAGGCTACCTATATGTATCGCTTTGCATAAAGGAAGCTCAAGGATTCCCGAAGAATATGTTCTAATTAAAAATATTTTCATTACATGGGCTGCTTCTAAGGCAGGAAGGGAGATGTCTATCTCATTGGGTTAGTGGCCTTGTCATTTGTTATAATTTTGGAAGCAAAAGAATTAATAGAGAATGAACTCATTATGTGCCACGTAAAGTTTAATAGGTCATACATAATGTAGCTAAAAAGTTAACACAATATCCTTGGTGAAGCCTGTCATTGGCACAAGTGAGTCGTTAATAAAGACCATTTTCACCAGAATAAAGAATGGGAGAGGATGAAGCATGAGAACTAACTATGGAGGCACACATGGCTAAAGATATCATTAAGCTACTCTTTATTGTGAATGCTAACCTAAAAATCTTATCAAACAATAATTTTATACATTTCCTATTTGATAGTAATACGAATAATATTACAAAAATGCACAAATAAGTGTAATAAATCCGATATCCTTTAGCATCTAGAAGTAAGTTAGTATTATATACTAACTAATTCAACTCTCATGCTTGCTTCTTTTCACATAAAAATCTAATAAGTTAACCTGCATTTATTTAAGGATACTTTGTGATACCTCCACAACCCCACCTCATATCCAGACTTTCCGTTCTTCTTCCATGGTCTAGTCTGGTGGGCACCGCTACCTCTTCAGCAGTGCCCTTTCAGCAACCTCCCAGATATAGTCAGGGTCCCACAACCAGTGTATCATCCTAGGCTGATCTTCTCTGCCTTCACTGCAGAGGGGCTCTAGGCTTAAGCCACTATTCTGCCTCTTTATCTCTTTAACCAGAGGATTGTCCCACGTCATAGTGAATGTTTTTCACTTAGATCTATCTACCTGCACACCCCTATATTGGAGCAGGAAGTACATCTTCTATGCCATTTCAGTTCCTTATGTCCAGCTGATTCCATTCCATCAAGCCATTTCCAAAGTTGAGACCAAACCTGCCACCTTCTCTTCCCTTCTCTTTCCCCTGCTCTATCTTTAACAAACATGGAACTAACAAATGAGGTCCAGATGCCTAGATCACATTGAAGGAATGCCAACAATATGGAAGATTCAGCCAGTTCCTGCTCTTCAATACCTCATAGTCCAATAGAAATGCTTTCCAATGAAAATTCCCTCAATGACAATGGCTCTGGGATTTGTCTCTACTGAATGTACTGGCTTTTTGGGATCTTATTCTCTCTGGACATATACCTTGCTCAACCTGGATGTAGTGGGGAGGGCCTTGAACTTTCCAGATAGCAGGGTGCATTTCTCTCTTAAGATTGCAGGAGGTGAGAGGAAGGTTGTGTGGAGGGAGTGGGAGTGGAGTGGGAGGAGGGGAGGTGTGGGAATTCAAATTGGTATTTTTTAAAAGTAATAAAATAAAATAGTAAAGAAAAGAAAATTTCCTCAGTGAACTCTAAGACACAGGAATTAAGAAAATAATAATAAACTTCCTCAAAGAATTTAAGGAGTTTAAGGAACATATAAAGAAACATCTCCTGGTATCCTCCATCTGTACTATATCTAAGATCTTTAGTTATAATCTTTTTATAACAACATTGTTGTTATTGTTGTTCAATGTTGTTTTGGGTACGTGGTGTCTTTTCTGATTCCATACAAGTTTCAGGATAGCTTTTCCTATTTTGTATTAATTAAGTCACTGTTTGGACTATTAGGTCTAACTTCTTATTGGCTAACTCTTTTTTAAAAAATATTTATTTATTTATTATGTATACAATGTTCTGTCTGTGTGTATGTCTGCAGGCCAGGAGAGGGCACCAGACCTCATTACAGATGGTCATGAGCCATCATGTGGTTGCTGGGAATTGAACTCAGAACCTTTGGAAGAGCAGGCAATGCTCCTAACCGCTGAGCCATCTCTCCAGCCCTGGCTAACTCTTAAATCTTAATTTAATCTATCTTTATTAATACACCTCATGTATCACCATATACAGTAACCCTCATGGGATTCTCTAAAGAGCTTGCATAGAAGGAAAACACAACTCCTTTATCCTGGCTTTTATTTCTCTAGCAATTATGGCAGAAAGTTTGGCTTGGTATTGGTATTGGTTATCTGAGTTAGTGGTTGGCAGGTCACAATTTGAATTACACCTTTCCATGCCTTTCTGGCTAACAGAGGAGGCCATATCACTTAGAACTTAGCAGCCTACACTTTTCTGCGATTTGGTGTTGCACTTGCAGTTCCCCACACTTCGTTCTGTCTTAACTGTAAAATGAAGTTAGGTATTTCTTTCCTGGGGCCTGCGTGTTTGATGCTCCATCTGCATTTTGTACTTGGATTGGCTCCCTTTCTGTAGACTCAGGATATTTTTCATTTTGCTTATATTGAAAATTTATTCTATGAAGTTTGTATGGAGTACCTCTTTCTTTTCTAGGCCAATCGTTCATAAGTTTGGCATATCTGCAGTGTTCTGAGTTCTTGAAATTTTCGTTCATATGGGTATTTTGTTGTTGGATTTATTGTTTTCCTTGACTTAATGAATCTATCTCTCTACTTGTCTTTGAGCCGTGATATCCTGATTTCCCCCAGCATATTCAATTGGTTAGGATTTCTACTGATCTTTTCCTTTGAATTTTTATTTCCAGAAGAAAAAAAAACAAACTGAAAGTTTGGCATAAAAATTACACTACAGTGACAAATGAAAATCAAAATCCAGATGAATACAAAACAATTCTCCTTAAACAATTTCCCATCACAGATGGCAATCAGTCAGGGAGTGAAACGACATTCAACCTGTACTAACTAAGCAGGAATTTATTTTTATTTTACAACTTAAATCACCAGGGCTAAAGTTCAATAATAACACCTTTGAAAAACAGGCAATGTCAACTTTCAGTTGAGAGTTCTAGCTGCTGTTTAGGAAAGCTGTAAAAGAGACTCCATAGAAATGTTCGGATAAAACAAGATACTTCTGAATGCCGAAGGTTTAGGAGAAACATGTTTCTTCAGGAACAAGTATACCTTACCAAAATTGATCTAAAAATCCATTCTCATTGTTGACACAATTTGGATCAAATTCTCATCCATTTTAGCCCTGTTGTTTTAGGTCTGTTGTTTTAATTTCTTTTAAAAAGTGTTCTCTTATAAAAAAAAATTTAAAAAAAAAAAAAGGAGCACGGCTGCTCTTCAGAAGGCCTTGATTGTCCCCAGCACCCACCTGATGGCTCACAGAGCCATCTACAACTGCAGTTCAGAGGATCCACCTGTTGGTCTCCCCAGGAGCTGCATGAGTGTGGTGAACAGGCAAATATGCAGGCAAAACAGCCATACACATACAAGAAAAAGAAAAATGTAAAACAATGTATTTATTTTGTCAAAAAAGTGTTCTCTTTTCATTTTTGTTTATTACATATCAATCCCCTTCCCTCCTCTTCTCCTGCTCCCCACTTCCCCCACCCCACCCCATTCATTCCTCAGAGAGGTTAAGGCCTCCCCTGAGAAATCAACTAAGTCTGTCCCACAATCTCCTTGAGGCAGGACCAAGTGATTCGCCAGATGAAGACATCATTGTGACACTGAGTCTATGTGGGAATAACATGATTGAAGAACGAGCACAGTGTCACTGTGGATCCACTAAAAGATGTTAAAGGGATCCATGCTGTCCAAAGGACTGTGTTTTGAAACCCCATGCCGTTTATGCTTTTGGACTGTGTTGCAGAGACTACAGGTTTATGCCAATGGGTGCAGAGAAGGGAATGTGCCCTTCCAGAGAGGCATGATGGAACTTCAGCTGAATGTCCTTAAGGCGTGAATGTGTATGATGGTGGCCCTTGTAAGGGTGGTATTTGCTATGGAAGTTGGTGTAACACCCACGAGGGACAGTGTCAGGATATTTTGGGCCCTAAAGCCAAGAGTACAGATGAGAAGTGCTACTTGGAAATGAACACCAAGGGAGACCACTTTAGTAACAGTGGTAATACATAAGATGCAATGCCTCTGATGTAAGTTGTGGAAAAATACAGTGTGTGAACGTGAAAAGGCTTCCACTGTTGAGAGAACTTGATGCCATGCATTAGATTCAATTCAGTGATATCACCTGTTGGCCTGCCGACTACCACTATGGAATAACCTTAGCTGATATTGGAGCAGTGAGAGATGGCACAGCTTGTGGTCTAGAATATATATACAATGACCGGCAATGTGTTTTGGTAAACAGTTGTTCACTAGGCCTATGCAATGTGCGAGGAGTTTGCAATACTAAGCACTGCTGTCATTGCAATTTCAAATGAAGCCCACCACACTGTCTACTAGGTGGCTTTGGAGATAGTATTGAAAGTGATGCATCTCTTATAACACTACCTGAAAAAAAAAAAGAAGGGTTATTTTATCTCTTTCCTGTTTTTTTATAGTCATTTTGATATTATTATCCTGTACTTGACTTTATATGAAAGACAGCACATAACTAATCAAATTTTGACTTATCAATTTAGTACTCAATGTGTGAATTTCACCTGAGAAATTTAAAAAAAAATCAACATTCAAAGTTCACGTGAGAAAGAAGAGTACAATGTTCAATGTTGAAGAAAAAAATTACCTCAGATCTTTCTGGAATTTTCCTATGTATTCCCTATGGTCTGTAGAAGTGTTGCTGAAAGTGTCTGTAACTAAAGAGGGAGTCGTAGAGATCTACATTGCTAAGGGTCACAAGCATTCTCCACCACATAAAGAGAAGCCCTAGCAAATTCTTAATTCTCTTTATTTTAAGCATTTCTTCACTTATTTCTAATGAAATCATTAACTGATTTTCATGAACATATATTCTCTGCCGTGAGTCCTCTGTGTGTCTCCCAGGTGTGGAATTTGGCTACCAACAACAGTCTGCTCTAGTTCAGCCTTTTCACAAAGACAGAGGGTGTGCCTACACACCTCATCCGCATTGCCTGGGGTCTCCAGGAGAGAGTGGCAGTTGGGAGCCAGAGGAACACTGTGAACTTAGGAGAACAGTTTGTAGGGAGCTGCTGTCATAGGTTCATTGGTCTCAGCTCCTAGTTGGAACAGCATCAATACCTTTCACTGTGTACATGATAACCATACAGACTTGGCTGTTCACCAAGTGCAGCATTGTCAACCCTTGAGATATAGCTCAGCTACAGAAAAACACACCTAGAGTTCTGACCCCAGGCCTTTGAGCCCTCCACCGATGTGCCGTTTTCCAGTGCCAAGGAGGCTATACGGTCTCCTCAGAGGTTAGGGTCTCACATCCATGGGAAAAACAACGAATCTCCACTTCACTATCTACAGTGTTCCTTTGGCTTCTAGACTTAGTAGAGGGACTTACACATTCTAGTTGGCTACCTCTGATCACCTCAGGGGTGAGTTTTTCCTTTGTGGAAGTGGACTCTGAAGTCATATGGAGCTTGTTCTGTCACAAAACTATGCCTCATACGGACACTTACCACCAGGGAACATAATGCTCCTCATGGGCAGGATCTCCTTAACACCTGCAAAAAAGCCTTCAGAACATATGCCATTCAACCCAGCACTAGGGAGGCAGAGGTAAGCTGATCTCGTGAGTTCAAGCCTAACCAGCTTTACCCAGACAGTTTCAAGCCACACAGCATCTTCTGTTTCTAGAAAAGCTTGCCACCAAGGAGGAGGCTTTCAGCTCAGTTCCAATTGGTCACTCTGTGTCCTTTAATCACAGTACACACTACGATTAGCAATAGGGTTTACCACCTCATTATGAAAGTCATGGGGCAATGCCCTTTTAGTAGCCAGCTGTGTTTGGAGGGTGGGAGACTCTATGGTTTCGAAGACAGACAAATCACAAGTGAGCCTATCATCATTCTTTTTGGTGATTTATTCTTCCAGGGCATCGTTATCTATATGTGTTGCCTACCTGTGTTAAACTGGTTCTTTTTAATTAGCTTACAGTGTGGTAAGCTTATATATGAAGTTTTCACATATTCTTAACTGTATTTAAACATTCCTCACTTCTCTCGTTATTTGGGCCCATCTTTGATTTAATTTTATATCCAGGACCCAACTGTACTTTCATATTATTTGTATTCTACCCTAACACTCCCCCAGCAAAGACTGACTTTTGTCTGCTTGCTCATGGCTCCTTTCTGGCTTCTGAAGTCTATATGTAGTTCAAAATAAACTCACAAACTTCACAATAAGAAGCTAGGCTTCACATATAGTGGCAACATGTATCATCTGCTGTCTTTAGGGGCCTTAGCTCCCTCATTCGGTATGATATTGTCTAGTTCTGCCCTCCAAATTTTATTTTTCTTTAAGGCAAACCCCCCCCCCCACTTTGTAGATATGTCATATTTTCATCACCCATTCACCAACAGGTGAACAGTTAAAATTATTTCATTTCCAACTTGTTGTGAACAGAATCATAGTGAGCACAAATATCCAAGTATCTCAGCCTTGGTCTTTTGAATCTATGTCTGGAATAAAGTCCTTTATGAATAGAGGTTGTTACTGTCTTTCAGCGCTGAGGTTACCATATTCAGTAGCTTATTTTCCAGTTCTATCCATTTTTCTAAAAAAATTTTCTTCAAGGTGGAAAGAAAAATCCACTTTGTCTTCAGCTGTAGAGACTTACTGTCAAATTCTGAAGGGTAACCTATAGCTCTGCTATAGCCTGCAAGCTTAGGGATCTATGAAACCCCATCGCCCCAACTACAGTCTGCTATTTATATTTTCCGTGTGCTAATAGATTGCTTCCTGAAGGGATGTTGAATTTTCTAAGCCTCCATTTCCTTCAGCTGCTGGTACAATCATGTCATTTTGACTTAGTTGATTAATGTGATGTAGCATGATTATTGATTCACAAAACATGCAAAACTATCCCTGTGTATCTGGTATAAATGCTATCAAATCTTGGTGAGTGATGTTTTTAATTTGCTGGTGAATCCTGGTAGCTGCTATTTTGTTGGGATTTTTTATACTAAGTTAGCCAGGGAAACTAGTCTGTAGTTTGCTTTTCATTGTAGAGCATTTATCTGGTTCAGTTGCCAAAACAATTCTGGCTTTCCAGAATGATATGGAAGAATTCCTTTGCATTTACTTTTTTGGCATAATTTACTTAAGCATAGCATTACTTGTTGAAATTTAAAATCAATGTGAAGACTCATATCCTGGGCTTTTCTCTAATGGAAACACCTACTTTCTGCAGCACTGTTGAAGATCATTATTGCCTTGTTCATCTTCCTTGTTTCTCCTTGATTAGACCGTGATACATTATATATGTGTAAAGTCATACCTAATTCCTCAAGACTTTGCAGTTGGCTGGGGTATAATCCTGTATATAACCTCTAATGAGCCTTTGCATTTCTGTCATATCAGTCAAATTGTCCTCATCCCTGAGATAATTCTTCACGGCTTCTCTCATTTAGTTTTTCAATTGGAGCAGGTAAATGTATGTCACTGCTATTTCTCATTTCAAAATCCCAATTGTTTCATTGATCTTTGGTCGTTTTCTTTACACAGAATTTCATGTATTACCCCCTGTTTATTATTTTTCCTTCTACCGTTGAAGTGTTTTGTTTATACTTGAGATGCAACACTGCAACATCTATTTATAATGTTGCTTCTTATTGATGTAGGTGTTTAGTTCTATTAAAAACTGTTGCTTTGAAGCCCACAAAGTGTTTACAGAGATCACTTGGTAGTTGTAATAGGTTATCTCGATCTAGTAATAAGTTAAATTTGATGGCCAAAAATAGAAATCAAAATTATTAAAATGTTCTTTATTCTCTTTCTTTCCCTGTACTTGATGTTTCTTCTTTTGTCATAAATTATATTCCACACCCTTCATCATCTTTAACACTTTATTCCAGGTGTAATTACTGATGGTAAGATTAACTGTACTGGGGAATTCAGATTGCTCTCACATGGTAGGACAAGAAAAACCCTCTAATACTTCCTTTACTAGGGAAATGAAAAGGACAATATATGACGATAATTAAACTATCATTCTCTTTTTTCAGTGCACATAATTCCTGCTAGCATTTCTTGGATAGAAGGTCTGTTTACACTTAATTTCCTTCTAAATAAATTGTCTACAAATGCCTTTATCCATGTATTTTTCTTCATACTATGCATAGCTTTGGTCAGTAAAATATACATAGTTGATAAGTTATTTTCTCATTAGCACATTGACTATTTCACCCAATATTTTCATGTCCTTAGGATTGCTGGCATAAAGTCTACTTCCAAGCACTTTGGAAGGCTCAATTCATCCTTGTTGAAAGTAAAGTTTGCTTATGGATGTCCTTCAAGGTTTGTAGTAATGCCATATGCAGTAAAGTATTTCGATACTATTTATATATTCTACAGATTCTGTTAACTGAAGCTTTTTAGTAGACTGGGCAGGTTATACTCATGTACTTTATATGCATGTATGTGTAATACATGAATATGTAGATGTATGTTAAAACTATTGTTTACAAAGTGTCATGAACATGAAAAAATAGAGAAGAATATATGAGAAGGTTTGCAAAGGGGGAGGGAGGAAATGATGAAATTATAATCTCAAAAGCAAAATAAATAAGTAAAAAGGAAAGAAATAAAACTATGACTACAGTCAAGATAACGAAATACAGGCACCCAGAAGAATGCTGTGTCCAATGTGTTTTATATAGGAGGAATACAGAAAATCATTAAGACAAAATGCAGAACATGCTCAACAAATTTAAAATAAGAAAATGGATTCATAAAAGTTACGTTTATTTTATCAGTCTGAGCGCATGTGTATGAGGTTGTTAATATTTCATAAGTCTAACTGCATGCACATGTTTATGTGGAGGATACATACACACAGAGAGACTTTACAAAATAATCTAAGAGATTTAGTTTTCTGCTTCCGTTTCTTGGGTCCAAAGACCCAAGGTCGTCAGGCTTGGTTGCAAGTGACCTACCACCCGAGATATCTCACTGTCCTCCAAATGGAGTTTTGAGAACTACACACCACTATAGAGTATAAAACGAGAGTAGATACACTGGACTGTTCCTATTACAGAAGTCCTTAACTAGGAGACTATGAATAGGGAACAACCACAGAGCACTCCAGGTAAACTGAAAACACGAGAACTAAAAGAGCAAGAACACACAACACATCAAATTTTAACAAACTTAATATTGGAGTTACAAAGCCAAGTGGTTAGTTAAATGCTAGTAATACTCACACTTTGGTTTTTAAAGAAGATATTTACTTCATTTATTTATCTGGGGATTTCCTACATGCACACTTTATACACAACACTTCAGCTCTCCCTCTTACTGCTTCACTTCCTGTAATGCTTCCCCAACACTCCTTTCATGACCCTTCCTGGCTGTTGTTGCATATATACATAGTTATGTACACAAATGGATATTTATGTGCATAAATGCATATTTATGTAAAAGCTGTTGCGTACTTTTGGTTTCATTAGTACGTTTATGTGTTTAAGGCTCAATCTATAGAATGGATAGCCTATCAGGATGATTGTGCCTGGAGACAACTGAGTCTTCCTCTAGCAACAGTCATTAATTGTTGTAGCTCTTCATCTAGGTGTGGGCCCTTGTGAGATTCCCATGTCCTGGCAGGTCAACTGGTGTTAACATTAAATACATGCCAAAAGTCAAAAGTCACCAAGACATTAATGCAAAAGTAAACTAAAAATTTAAAGTCTGTCCATGAAAAATGTTTACAGTTAAACCATTGCTTACACACACACACACATGCTCACACACACATGCTCACACACATCTTTTAAAGGGAAAAGATGAAGCTACCACATCAGAATTTGTCATATGTCTCTTGAGAGCACTTCAGATTTATCCTTCTCAGTGTATCTTTGTCTTCCTATTGTGCTCTTTAATCTGTTTCTCTTTATAGATGCTCTTTCTTCTGCCAGGTCAAATATTTACTCTTCAATTTTTAAAAAAAAAAGTGTTATTTTTCTTTTAAGGAGGTTACTTGTTCATTCTGGCCACCCAGAACCAAAATAATCGCACAGAAACTGTATTAATTAAATTATATTTTAGTGTATTAGCTCTAACTTCTTATTGGCTAGCTTTTATATCTTAATTTAACCATTTCCATTAATCTGTGCTTTACCATGAGGTCATGACCTACCAGCAAGTTTCTGGCATCTGTCTCCTGGAGGGGCTACATGGCTTCTCTCTACTCCACCTTCTTTTTCCCAGCATTCAGCTTAGTTTTTCCTGCTTACCTCTATGCCCTGCACAGGCCCAAAGCAGTCCTTTATTAACCAATGGTATTCAGAGAATACAGAGAGGAATCCCACATCATTTTTTCACAGTGATATTTTCATCTCAGAATTTGCAGTTTATTCATTGATATAACTTCAGTTTATTTATTGTCAGAGAAGTATTTTGCATGCACAAAATATATTAGATCTGAAGTTGCATGTAATTGCTATAGTTAATTAGTACTGTGCTGGTTGTTACCCTTTTTGTGGTCTCTTTATGAGCTACGTATATGGCCATGACATTTAAAGAAAGAACGTTTCAGTTCTTCCTTTCTGATTTGGATTTTCTTTAATTTTTTCTGATGTATGCATATTTTGATCTGATTCTCTATTTGTCTAAATACACTGTTGAGAATGGTCAGCATTGTGTCTAGGATAAATAAAAATGGATAAGATGCTTAGTTTGTTTCTAATTATATAGGGAGAGTTTCAGGATTTCATCACTATGTGAAATATCAGGTGTGGGGTTTTCATGGGATTATGGTATTGCTTCAATGGTTTCAATTGCTGATCTGTGCAATTTTTTTTGGGGGGGGGGATAGCCTAGTGTACTGCTAAAGTGAAAGATGACGCAGATCATGGACCAGAAGTTGTATATGTTGGTAGGAAAGTGTATCAGTAAGTCTGTTTTGATAATTGATTGTTCCCCATGACAACGCAGTGTGCATGGAATCCGTGATGATAAAGACCATGGTTATTATGATGATAATTGGAGCCCACCAAACTACAAACTCTCACTGGAGGGAGGGATGACAGTGTTCTCCTTCCTGTGCAAGCACCTACAATTCCCCCTAGGAAACCACCCCAGATAAATCCCACCCACTGTAACTACATGCTAAGTTATTTAATTCCTTTATGGTTTTGTTATTTTTTTAAATGTGCCTAATTATGGGGAAGAAACCATCATCTAAGACAGAAGCAGAAGCTGAACCAGAACCCAAAGCTGAAATTTCACCCGGACAACAATCTGTCAAGGCTAAATATTCACCTGAAGAAAAAGGGGACAAAGATCAAGCTTCACATGAAAGAAAAAGTGGCAGACATATTAAAGAAACAAACTTCAACCTCCAGGAATCCTTGTATATATTTTGTAGACTTCTGGATGTAGAAATGTCATCACATGGGTCAGAAGACCTAGAATTTCTGGAGGACTCCCTTATTTGAATATCAAAAGCATTCCCCACAAAATAAAAGGAAGATCTCCTATATTCATATTTTTCATTAACTTTGGTAATTTTCGTCTTATTTTAATGGAATTGATGTCTGTCTTCAATAAGCATAGTTCCTACCCATTGGCATCTATATGTGTTTATTTTAATTTTGGTTCTCTCAGCTCTGGAGCGCCCTTTTGAGAAACTGGTTTGAGGTTGCTCTCATGTTTGCTACAGTCTCAGCATACGTGGCATCAGTAGCTCACTCTGTAGGTGATTTTAACACAGATTTCAAAAGATGCAGTACAACTATGAAACATCATGAACTGAATTCTGATCTCAGATCTTTGAGCCCTTCACTGAATTCCAAAGGTTCCTGCACCAAAGTCTGTCCTTGGAGATTATCCTCCCACAGCCATGGGACAGCCTTCAAGACCCTGAACAACCATCCAGACCTGCTTCTTTTTGATGTCTAGTCCCAGTGCAGAGAGCTCCACATTCCAGTTAGCAGCCTTGGACATCTCAGGGGTGAATATTTTTCATTAACGAGAGGTGGCATACTTTCGTACTATGCTAAATTAAAAGTAACATCACTGCCATTTGCCATTATAGAAAGGTAATTTAGGCTTGGATAGTAATTCCTTATAATTTGTACCAGAAAATAATAGATTCGGATACTCCACTTCTAGTAAATTTTGTCTTCTATAAAATGGGTTTATGAAGATATTTACAATTCTGTGCTGGATAAGATAAATATAAGTAGATTAGTTTTTAAATAAAATAAAATCCCTGTTAAAATTTGTCAACAAAATTTCTAGGCAGACAGGAGCTGCTAAATGAATTCATAGTTCAAATAAAGAAAGCCATCCTGAAGTAAGTTGGGTTGCCCTCCCCTCTTTCCTCGAGAGTGCTAGATGATGCTACATATGATGGATTGGGCTCAGGAGAGATCCTCTGCTCAGTCAAATCCAAACTCTTAGTTACATAGGACGCCATATGTACCCAGAGCCTCAGAAGCAGTGGTACAGTTTTAATGTTTAGCTATGAGCACTCAACTGTCCATTTCTCTCAACACTGACCAGTTATGAGTCTCTATTTTAATCAGCATTCACTGGGGAAAAACAGAGAGGCATAATAATAAATTTGAGCAAGCAATATGGCAGCCTGTTAATTTAGCAAAACAGCAAAAACATCTTTCCATCTAGAGCCTGTAGCTTCCTGAGCCATGACCTCTTTATGAGGCCTTCCTTCTGTGCAATAGGTTTCAAGTCCAATCAAAGAATAGTTTCTTACTTCATAATTGTCATGTTTCCTTTGTGGCAGGTAAGACATTTTACCTAGGAGACTGGAAATATATAGCATGAAGGGACGACACTGGTAACTTTTCATCTGCATTATCCTTCATGGAATATTCTGGTACTATGAAAACTTGTCAGCTCAGTTTCACGGTGATTTTTATGTCTTGTAAGTAGAGTATATGTGGGTCCCAACAATGGTATATTATAATCTAGTTCTTGTGTTCATCAGAGAACAATCACAATAGCCTGCATAGATTTGGGGACCCCCTTTACTTCTGTGTTAATCAACTCCATGATAAGGATTGTCTTCGTTGGGGTTTCTATTGCTGTGAAGAGACACCATAGCCATGGCAACTCTTATAAAGTAAACATTTAATTGGGGTGCCTCACTTAGAGTTTCAGAGGTTCAATCTAGCATCAACATAAAGGGGAACATAGCAGCATGCAGGCACATGTGGTACTGGAGTATTAGCTGAGAGTCCTACATCTTGCAGTCAGCAGGAAGTTCACTGAGACACTGGGTAGAATTCTAAGCATAGGAAACCTCATAGCCCCCTCAGTGACACACTTCCTCCAACATGGGATACCCACTCCAACAAAGTCACACCTCCTAATAGTTCCACTCCTTTTGAGAGTATGGTGACCAATTTCATTCAAAATACCATAGGGAGATATCCTATTACTGACTTTGAGATGTTTTTGAAATAACCCACAGATTTAAGAAGCCACAATATGCACTCATGCAGGGTACCTTTGTAGAAACTTAATTTTAATTATTTTCTTTAAATGTATTTGCATAGTTTTATGTTTCCATATGACTTTTCAAGTATCTCTGGTTTGGGTTATACTTTTCTTTCCTCTTATACATTTTCCCGTGCTAATCCTCCCTCAAAGCTTTAAACACATTACTCCTTGTTGGATTTTGTTGGTTGTTTGGTTTGGTTATTTGTTTGTTTGTATATTTGTTTGATTTTCAAAATAGAGTTTCACCATATATAGCCCTGCCTGTCCTGATCTCACTCTATAGACCAGGCTTGCCTTGAACTCACAGAGATCTTCCTGTTTCTGCTCGAAGAATGATGGGATTAAAGGTGTGTGCCAGCATGCCTGGCTATAGCCCATGCTTTTTTTTATCCTCCTTAAGGCTTCTATTTTTATATCATTTCCAGCCATTCTTCAAGCTTCTTGGCCTCTATACACTTGAAATTAAATCATCAATTCTCCAGATTCAAAATAGGATCCACACATGAGAGAAAACTGGTAGCATCTTACTTCTGTCTAGGTTGGCATCACTCTGTGAAATTTTTGAAATATTAATAATTCCATTTTATAGCTGAATAAAATTTCATTGTGCATGTAATGTATACTGCATCTTCAATATTCCTTCATTAGTTGATGAATATCAAGACTGATTCCATTTACTTTTTTTACTCTTCTGAATGAGCCATGAATGTGAACGCACAAATATTTTACTGCTATGATGCAGGATCCTGTGAGCATACATCCAAACAAAGTTTAAGTCGATCACATCTTATTTATATTTTTAAGTAGATCATTTTTAATTGTATTTATATTTATATCTTAAAATATAAAAGCAAAAATATAAATAATATATTTTATATTAATTATTATTTATATTATTATATTAATATGTTATTTAGATTTTTGGTTTCTTTAAGACCCCTAAAAGTAAGTCAGGTGTTGGTAGTACACATCTCAATCTCAGCTCACAGAATGCAGAGGAATATAGATCCTCGTCTATGTAGTCAACTTCAATCCAACAAAAAAAAGTGAGATTTTATCAAAAAAGGAATGCCCTAAATGTCCTGTATTGACTACAGTAATTTCTCTGCCAGCTTCTACTCCGGAAACATTGTAACAGCTTTACCCTTTCCCACATCCTCACATCATTAGCTATAACTTATTATAGTCTTGATCTTAGCCGTTCTGACTTAAAGGAGATGTAATATCAAAACTGAAGGGATAGAAACAGGAAACTAAAAGTTGAAACATTCATAATTGAAGATGATTTCATTCTAAACATATCAGACCATAAATTCTCAAATACAAAAACCTTAGAATTTATAAAAACATTCATCAAGGTTACAACAAATAAATAATGACTGACGGAGGAAAAAATCAAGCAAACAATGCCATTGACAATAGGCTCAAAATAGAAACAAATGAAAAACTGTGGGTAAATCTAACCATGGTAGTAAAATACCTCTCTGATGGGAACTTAAAAACACTGAAGATAGAAGTTGAAGAAGACACTTGAAGATTGAAAGGCCTCCCATGCTCATGGATTATTAAGGTTAATATTGCGAAAATGATCCTTCTCCCCATAGCAATACAATACAGACAATAGATGCTTCTGAAAGTCCTCCTTTCTCTTTGAACATTGAAAGCTTGATTTATTATATGACACAGATGATGTTATTTCAATAGCTTTTGACTGATCTTTAGCAATCTTGTATCAAGTAATTTATTTTCCATTTGTTCAATTTTCTTATTATTTCTTTGAATAAATCCTTATGTACTAATAGTTCTCCAGTCCTTCTTGGACTCAAATCAATGGCAGACAGAGAGGAGAGAGACAGATTCACACAGAGAGGGAAGAGAATGGAGAGTTCTTATGTGCCTATGACATGCTTATGCCTATGAACACGAATATTTGCAAGCTAAGATGCATGTAGAGGTTAGAGGCCAACTTTGAGAGCAGAGTTCTCTCCATGAACTGTAGATTCTGAATTTAGGCGTTTTGTTTAGACAGAAATCACTCTTTACCATCCAGTCATATTGTCACAGCACCTGTTAAAAAAATTATTTCAGTTTCATTGTTAAATTCATCTGATCAGTTTTTCATTTGAAATTTACAAAAATTTTCTTAAAAATCTCTATTTCAAATTTTGTCTCATATAAATCATTAACCTACATCTAACAGTCTTTATAATATGATACTGATGTCTTGTCTTCTTAATTGGGAAAAGTCTTTCTTTGGCTCTTATTGTAAAAATTCACTTCTATATTGACAGATTTGACACATCCATGTTCAGAAACTGGGTTTTCTGGGGTAATATTTCCATTTGAGTGAGCTTGTTTGGAAGTTCTATGATTACTTAATTTTGTCTTCTGATACAGCATTAGAGAGTTTCAAAGCCCAGAGTGAATGCGAGGTTTTTTTGTTTGTTTGTTTGTTTGTTTTTTTGGTTTTTTGGTTTTTCGAGACAGGGTTTCTCTGTGGTTTTGGAGCCTGTCCTAGAACTAGCTCTTGTAGACCAGGCTGGTCTCGAACTCACAGAGATCCACCTGCCTCTGCCTCCCAAGTGCTGGGATTAAAGGCGTGCGCCACCAGCGCCCGGCTGAATGCGAGTTTTTTTAATGGCCCTCCTATTGTGGTAGTACCCTACCTGGATGGGAGATTCACCAGTCTGGTAGAATGAAAAAAAAATGCCACATTTTGTACAGTAAGTATTAGCCTTATCTTCTTCCTTTGTAACTAAGAAACCACAGATGTTTCCATTTTATTGGTGTTAAAGGTCTAGAAGTCAGTCAAATGCCCTGAACATAAAACTGTGTAAATATCAAATGCCCATTTCTTGCTCAATTTCCAGTGTAGAAATTGAGAATACCAAGGATTTATATCATTGATATTATAACCCCTCTATATGAGATAATTGTGTTCACGAAACCATATCTGTACTGATCAACCAGAGTTCTACTAACCTTTACTTTCCAAAGGGGCCTCACAACCTCTCTTCAGTTTCCTCGGCTTACAGGGTGATCTTTTCATGTGTAGAGAGCTGTTCCAACTCACGTGCACAGGCAGAACTACCAGTGGGCAGTCCCATTCTACCACTTTAATTTATTTCATTATTTATGCTCAATTTAAGGTTTTGTGGAAATCCGGTGAGTCAGACTAAATTTTCCAAAGCAGTTTTCCAAAGTCTTGTTTTGTAATTGGCAGAAGAGAATGAAGACGTAAGAGAAGACTTTGCTTCAAGCCTATATTCGGTGACTCTCACAAGCCCAGGCTTTGAATTGGAGTGTAGTGTAAGGCCAAAGCCTCTAAGTGACACATGTCAATCTTTGTATAATCTTTCAAAGGTGAAGGTGTGGAATCACAGTGATTTCCAGGTGAAAACTGGTAGGTCTGGAGCGAGGGAAAGAAAGAAAGACCACCCGAGATTTATGGAACCTCACTTGCCATGAACTGGCTCAAGGACTGGCTTGAAACCAGCTCTACACCCCAGCTTTCCAATGATGAAATAGGAGGAGATATTCCCCTTGCTTGTCCCCCAAGATTCTGTAGTTCTTGTAAACATAATTACTGGTATATATCAACATGTTTTCACCTGTTCTCATGAGAAACTATCTTTGAGAATTTTTAAGTTAAAAAAACAAAGAGGTCATGAACTTGAAACAGAGATATGAGGGATATGGGAGGGCTTCCGGGGGAGAAAGAGCAGAGGAAATGATGAAATTATAATGTAATCTCCATAAAACATGATAACTAATATAAAAAGGAAGAAGAAATAAAAGCAGTTGATAAAGGTAGTAAGCACATATGAGAAAATGTTTAGAATTAGAATCTTTTAAAGTAATGGAAATGCATAAAAATGTAAAAAAGAATGCAGTCTACCTTCAAAAGCATTTAAATTTATCAAATGGACTTTTAGAAGTCAAAATAACTGTACTATAGAAATCAGTACATGGACTGGACAGTTAATTGGGCACAGCAGCTGACAGAATTACTTAAATGGAGGACAGAGTAATGGAAAAATCCTTACATGGGCACTAATGGCTTGAAAATTATGAAAGATAAAATGTAAAAACAGTACAGTATATTCCATGTTGTAATGTATTTAATATCAGAGTCACAGGGGAATGCTTTAGTGTTTATTAGTGATGATAATAATCAATATCATTAGCTCTAGGGACTGTATGAAGAAAGAAAAGATTTCAACCCACCAATCCAGAGTAGATAACATGCCTCTCAACGGTATGATTTTTTCTTTTTAATTTATTGTTTTCTTTCTGGTAATCTGATTTCTTGAGTTTATTTATTCTTCAGGCATTCATTTTTTTTCTTCCAGATCCAGTCTTTGGCTGAGAAATCTAACAATTTTTGTCTCTATAATTATATTTTTTATCTCAAGGATTTTCACTGAGTTTTGGTATATGACATCTAAAGAGATACGCAGTGAAGCATTTTGATTTGTGGATAAATGGTCAGGAGTTGTATATATTAACCTTAAGCCAGTTAGTCTCTTTGTTTACATTTAACTGTAATGGCTTTGCCTTTGAAGCTTTACAGTAATTAAAATTAACGTATACTACACTATTTACTGACTATATTGTTATGTTTGTCTGTGTATTTGCTTACACCACTGAGGTGTATAAATTCACATGAAAGCTTAGGGTGGTTGAGCTCCATCGCATTTGGTTTGTCTGGACAAGTCTTCATGTCTCTTTGGTTGTGTAAATTAATTTCCTTGGCAAATGTGTTTCAATTGTCACATTATTTTATATGGCACTTTTAATAAATTAGCACCCCTCTTGTACTGCAGGTCATTGGAGAAGTCCACACAAAATATTCCGGACTTTATTGGATAGATGAGGAATTGCTTTTCATTTTCTCTTGCTACTATCAAAATCTTCTCTTTAACTCTTGCCAGTGTAATTATAGTAGGCCTCAGAATAAAAAATTTTGGTACATATCTATAATAATTTAAATTAACCCAAATTGTGTATATTTGAGAGGTATTATGAGATGTCATTCAGTACATGCACTGTGTGATCTTCAAGTCAGTATTTCAGTTTTCTGGTTCATGTTTTTTTTTGTTGTTGTTGTTGTTGTTGAAGACATTAAAAATGATTAGTCTTAGTAATATTGACCAGGAAGCGTCAAATATTGCATGGTAACTATGAAATGTAAAATAAAAAAAATCATCAAACATAAAGTAACGAGTGATGGGATGGAAATTGTAGGATGTGGAGGAAATGAAGATCATGATCAAAGGGTACAGGTGTTCAGGTGCAGGATGAGAAATCTCTAAAGCTATCACATACAGCACAGGTAAGCTGGGTATTGTATGCTCACTTGGAAAGTGCTGAGACAGTGAAATCATTGGTTGTTACTAAAGTGGGAAAAGCGTAACTGCTTCATTGATGGGAACATTAATTTGACTGAGCAATCTTTACACTGGTGTTTTTATAAGAAAATTCCACACAATATATCTCAAATATGCATATAATTTATTTGGCAGTTTTAACAAAGTCAGCCTGCAAAGATAGATATACTGATCTGAGTATCATTCTAAAATGCTCATGTTTCCACAAGAAATTTAAATAATATTGCTATATAAATGGGTATGCTTCCTGTTTCATGTTTTTAATTTTTATATTAAAGCATTTAATTTGTATACTACTATGGATTTTTATTCTCTACCATTTTTCTTTTTCTTTTTTTCTTTTTCCTTTTTCATGTGCATAGTATTGCTTCCAGCTCCTAGACAGAAACTCTTAGATAGTACACAGTGAAAAAAAATTAGTGTTTATAAAATCTACAAGGTGGCTGAAGCTTTAATGGCTAAGGCTCACGACCAAAAGTCATGTAGGAAAAATACACCTATAAATGACTCACAGACTACAACGAATAGTCATTTGCAAAGCTACATTTATACCATGAATAGAATGACTCTCATGAACATCTTTTCAATTTTTTCTTTATGGATTTGTCATTGCTTTACACGGAATTTCTACAAATCTGTCATAAGTGAAGTAGAAATTGAATGAATGTCATTTTCAAACTTTGATGCTACTGGAAGTGTTGTTTACAAAACACTTGCTCCCATTTACCTCAGATATTACTCAAAGCCTACATCAGGACATAATCAGAGGTGCTTTCGAGTTTGAAAATACCCATTTCTTCCTGCACTTGCCTTATAATACAGAGGAAAAAGGCACACATTTTCCATTTCCTAAATGTCTTTCGTGAGGTTGCATTTGCAATCATATCATTTTGAAGTTCTTTTTGCTGCAAAGCAAAAGTAGATACCCATTAAAGATATTGTATTAATGGGACTCCTTATTCCACTGAGCCTAATCTTACAACCTACAAAGTCATCCACGGGTTCATTGACTGCTAGAAATTTAATAAACAAGACAAATCATTCTGGATCTACACCTCTGGGTTAGCTTACATGCTGATGAAGGGGAGAAGCCCTATAATAACACAATAGCTTACATACTATAAGAATTGTAAGAATATGTTGCATTCTTACAATCTTGCTGTAAGGCAAATATGTTAGAAGATGATTAGTAAATACCATATTTCTGCCTAAGCACATTACCCACATATGACTTTATCTAATAACAATAGCTGCCTAGAACAGTTACTGTTCTTATGAGTATTCCAGTTTCATATATCAAATAATAAAAAGACAAAAGAGGTTTAAAAAATGGTGCAATCACTGGGCCACGGTGTTGTCTGGGCCTTAACTGCTACCCAAGGCCATGTTTGGGTCTTTGAAGCTACTGCAGGTGTGGTTGTGGTGATGTCCATGGACCATGTTAACACAAAGGGTAATTGGAGTGATGCTGTACAGAGCCAGAACCACCATTCACTGGCCCTGGGATAGCTGGCCCTGCCCCTTGGTGAATACTTTATCAGGGAAGCTGGCTCTGTCCTGTCAGGGAAGAATATTCAGGAAAGATGGCTCCAGGCCTCACCACAGAAGTATATCTCACCTGGCCAGCACATCAGAGCTATCTCTGAGTGCCTGAGAGCCCTGCCCACCATTGTCTGCCATTCCATATTCCATAACAGAGATGAGGGAAAGATGCCTCAGCTGCTTGCTACCTATAGTAAGTGAGAGAGCTGGCCCCTGGGTCACAAGAGTGAGAGAACTTGCCCTGCCCCTCATCAGCTGCAGCACACAGGAGAGCAAGCCTTGCATCCCACCTGGGCAATATACTAGATCTGACCCTCTAGTATGTAGATCAGATATAGATTGGGGGCACAGGTGAGCCATCTCAGAGAGATTGAGAGCGGGAGAGCTGACACCCCCCTGTATGTCTCCTACAGCAATCAGGAGAGAGAGAGCCTTGAACCTTGCAAAACAGTATATCTATCTGACCCTGGTGATGTGAACGTGAGTGTTCCAGATCGAAGGACCTGAGACCAGGAGAACTGACTCTTCTCATTGGGTAAAAAGCCGAGAGAGTGCTGGAGAGTTCGCCTGGATAGTTACCATGAGGGAAGCTGGAAGGGGCGGGGGGGGGGGGGGGGATCCAGCTATCACCCAGACCCAGAACCAGGGCTATGAGTTGACCCACTCCTATATCTACCTCATCTATGAACTGTTGGAGTACATAAAGGGGATGAATCTACAGATCCAAAACAGGAGGATCTCTATATCAACAGGATATCCAAGAATTACGCCAGGGAGAGCCTATCATTGTTGGTATAAGCAGAAACCAAATGCCTTGAGCCAGACCAAAGATGTAAGGCAACGAATACTTGAAAGTAAAGATGAACAGACTAAAGGATAAAATGTGTGTATCAATGCGCCACACTACAGTTTCTACAATAAGATTCTTTTACTTTTGTTTTGTTTATTTTGTTTTGATTTTGATTTTGGTTTTGGTTTTGTTTGGTTTTTGATTTTTCTTTTAAATTTGGTTTTGGTTGTGGGGGAGGTTGCATGGGCAGAGTGCAGGTGCAAAGGAACAAACAAATAAGTGGAATCGGAATGCATGATGTAAAATCCACAAAGAATCAATAAAAGTTAAAAAAAAAGCACAAAAGCAAAAATGCATGCTGCAGGTAAATGAAGGACACAACTGGCCCACACAGAGCATCTGAGGTCTTCTTTTCTACATTCTACAGTCATGTCTTGTAAAAGGTAGAGAGGTAAATTCTAACCACTCGAAGAAAAGAGTGTGTGAAAAAAGAGTGTAAGGGAAGTACAGAAAATTTACCCTGAGTTGAAGTAGTAAAAACTGAACAGACATATGTTATTAATGAAAGATCTCATGAGAAGAGAGGAAGAGATTGTAAGGGAGGTGGGAAATAGAGTGAGGAATAGAATCCATTATGAGAAGACAACAGGTGGAGAGAATGAAGGGAGAGAGGACAGCAGTGAATGTGAATGAAAGCAAGACACAATATGTGTGATGACTCCATGATGAGACCCATTTCTGTGTATGCTAATATAGAAATAATTAAGTCCAAGAAGGCTACTAAACTGACACCTACTGATGGGCTGGTGACATAACTGACCTGGTCAACACACATTTGATATGAAACCTGATGACCCAAGGTAGATACCTATAACCCCAAACAGGCCAAGTGGGATAAACCAGTTCTACACACACACAAACACCAACATACACACATATACCCATATATCCATATGCATATGCCTGTGCACACTACTCATAAATAAAAATATTAAAATTAATAGTTTCTGGTATATATGTGGAAAGAGACATGTGAAATAGGTTATGTGATACGGGAACAGTAAAAACTGGGTTGTGCAGGGAAAATAGGACTGAAAATGAGATTGTAAAGCTTGAAGTGTTATCTTAACCAAGTCTCTACCTATAGCCACCCTGATCTTCGCTAAGCCTGTTTCTTTCTGTCTCCTAGATGTGTTCCTGCTATTTTGTCACTATATTCCCAGTGGGCACCATGCTGTCTAGCACAAAATAGGTGCTCACGTATCAGCTAAGTGACTGGGTACGTAATAAAGAAATGACCCTCAAAACTTCACTCAGCCCTCATCTCCAAAAACAAATGTGCAGTTTAGCTTCCTTATGTGTCCTATGTTTATGCAGGGCACTCAGATGGTCAGACAAAGTCACCCAGAAATTATCCTTATCCTGCTTTTCTTGGAATTTCCTGTACACACAATCAGACATTTCTCTTCTATTTATCTTTCTGATATTTCTAATTGTGTTTGGTAAGAGATGAAGAGAGACAATGCAAAATTATTTTCCAGAAGTTCAAGACCAGCCTGCGATGGAGTAGTGAATTCTAGGCCAGACTGACGAAAATTATCTCAGAACTTGGTCTTCTCTAATGGCATTTGGTACCTTCTCAGTGGCTTGATAGATGTGTTTTTGTCAACCTTTTCATTGTTGCAGGTAATATAATCACAACTTCATATGCACAGTGCTGTAAGGAAGTGCTAAGAAGGAACTGAACAAGGTGTGTGTGTGTGTGTGTGTGTGTGTGTTGTGTGTTGTGTGTTAACTATGTATTTAAATTACTGTGCAAGTGGTCTGTCTTCCACACTAACAGGACCAGCTTCCGACCCTATGAGAAACACTTGAGAGCTCCAGTTATTCCCAACCCACATCTAAGTTTGGGTTGTCAGGTTTTCTTTGTCTCTGCCCATTCTGACAGATACAGCTAGAGCATCATTTGTCCTCTTTCTTCTCTGTCAGTAGTTAGTTCGATTCTAAGAGCCTGCCTCTTAAATAAGCACCTGGTCCACCGGTGAGACAGTGTATCTTCATCCTGTTTCCATAACAAATATGAGCTGCAGTTGTGGCTTTATTAGCACTTTGTCAGTATACATGAGGTCCTGGATGACATCCTGAGCACCATGAGAAAATAAAAATAAAAACACAGGGCAGAGAAACACTTTTGTTTTCCTGAGAGCCAACAATAGCATTCAAAGATGGAGAAGAGTGCTGTGGAATGCTGTCTTTTGGGAATGGCATAGGTATTATAAACTCATAGCAATTATGATTATCTGAATAATATCAGTACAAGGTTAAGACAAAATGTTTATGTCATTGATGGAAATCATATTCTCCAGGCTCTGTCTTTCCTTATGATCTTTTTCATATTGGTATTTGCTACTTTTGAAGCATAGTTGCACTTTTTTTCTGGAGTACAGTGGAATTAAACTGAAACTGCCTTTTACTCTGTGTGATGATCAAACCAGGGACAGCTTTTTAATCGTTTTTATTGAGCTACATTTTTCTCCGCTCCCCTCCCTTTCTCCCCTCTTCCCCTCTGCTCTCCCCCATGACTCCCATGCTCCCTGGTTACTCAGGAGATCTTGGGTTTTTTTCTCCTTCCTATGTAGAAACCAGGAATGTTTTTTTTTATCTCCATAAAAATGCCTTACTTTGTATGGGTTAGTTTCAAAAAATTTGTGGTCATTTTAAAAATATATGTAATATATTCTTATAAGCTTACACTGTAGTACCATTCAATTATATAGACATTTTCTGAGTGTCATTTCATCTCCATTTAATATCTATGGTTGAAAGTGGGTCATTTCAGTAGCCTGATATTTTACTGCTACTTCTCCCACACTAATATGTCAATGTAGGTTTCATATATATGTATGTTCTTGTGTTAGGTATATGTTTATAATACTTTTAGAGCACCCTGAAGAAGTGACAGTTTTAACATATATGGCTTTGATGCTTTGACGTTTTTTACTGAAAGACCGTATTTTGTGCTATCAATCATGGTTCATGTAAGTGTAGTCAAATTTGAACACAGTTAATAGCAGATTTTAAGCAAAAAGTGTTATGCTTAGGCATTCTGAGCAGGGACAGAAGCTAAAGAAAAACATCTCAATATAAGTCACTCTTTATCCCTATCAGAGGAAATATGACCCTGGTAACACCATGATGCTGGGGTTCTGGACCCTTAGTTGGTCAAACAATTTTTTTAAGGAATTCAGTTTGTGTTACCTTAAGTGGAAATGATAGAACAAATAGAGATTCACATCTTGGAGTATAATTAGGCACATTTAATAAGCAATGGAAGTAAAAACTGGAAAGCACTGTGAAAACGAGAATACCAAAATCTGCGTAAGATCAAACAGACGAGTAAGGACCACCTGAGGTAATGGCATGTACCAACCTTTCAAGTATTACCAGTTTTACAAATCAGATACACTAATTTGCTCTCTTTATCCCGCACAACTTGTTGAATGACCTAGTCTTAGATTGCAATATCTTCACCTACCAACTAGCTATTTGTCAATGATATTGACCCATACACTGCTGTTTTATTATCTCTCATCACCTGAATTCTGTCTTTGGCCTTTCCTTTTTCATCACACATTTATGAAATAAGACAGAGAAGCCACTTGCAGGCAGGTGCACAATGTCTTAGAGATAGTCACTAACTCTCAAAAGATATAAAGAATGATAATGATTCCTTAAGCTATTTTTAAAAGAGATGTAACAACTTTCTGGAGTGTCTGATAATTTCAGTAACAAAAACTAAAATAAATATAACACCAGGGGACGAGAGATGGATTTGTGGTTAAGAGCACTTTTTGTTCTTTCAGGGGACCAGGATTTTATTTCCAGCTCACAATTGTGAGTGGCTCACAGTTTCCTGTATCTAAGTTCTAAGCAATCTCACTCTTCTATCCTCTGAAGACACTTACAGGCTTGCACACACACACACACACACACTCACACACACACACACACACGCATGTATATGCACATAAAGAATAAAATAATTCTTTTAATAGAAACAATGTTGGTAATGTCTGAGGAACAACATCTGTAGTTGATGTATGGCATCCGAATTTATGTTTATCCCTTGTCATGTTCACCAGCACATACACGCATGCACACTCATATCCACACGAATTTACTAAATCAGCTTAATCCCTAATGACAACCTTTAAATATTTGTACTTGCTTTCAAAGATAACTATAGTCTTCATACCTCATCAATAAAATTTCCCTTTGCAACAGAAGGAGACCGCTACAGAAAGCCATAACCCATTATATCATAACATATCAGTACGAAGAGCTGTGGGACCCAGTCCCAGAGGATTGTCCAGCTGAGGCTGAGAAACATTGTATAAAGGAGATAGAAAGATTTTAAGAACCACATGATCAGGGACTTTGGTAGTAAGACGTGTTTCCTAGTAACACCTGAACTACACTCATAATGTCTCATCAATACAGCTGCCCAAATGTGAAATGAACAAGGAGGACACAAATGAATACACCAAACTAGATGGGGAAAAGACCACAAGGTCTCAACCCTACCCAAAGCGCTATAAACAACAGGAGAGCATATACCAATAGTTTGTCCAGTGTCAAACAGCCCTGAAAACATCCATACATGTAACATTATATGGACTCAATGGGTTATATTTGGGAACATTCACATATATATGTATATATATATGTGTATATATATATATATATATATATACTGCAAATAACAATTGATGAAAAGAGAAGCCATGTATTGGAAGGAGAGCAAAGAGGGGTTTAAGGGAAGATTTTAAGGGAAGAAAGGGATGGGAGAAATATGGTAACTAAAATCAAATCAAATAATAATTTATCATTAGATACAGAAAGGAAGAACTGATGATCATTATTATATATTAATAAATGCAAGTTAACATTTCTTCACCCAAAAGATGTGTTTTAGATTTCTATTAATACCTGTTTTCTATTTTTATTGAGTATTTTAATCAAATCCAGCATTCATCACTTCCCTTCCATCATCTACCTCCCACCATGAGTCCCAACTTCATGTGCTCTGTTTTTAAGCCCTCTGAAACCACCTAGTGTTATCTCTATGTGCATTAGGGTAGGACCATCTACCGGAGCATAGAAAACCTACCAGAATCCTTACCCCTCTCTAAGCAGCCATCAATTACAATAGTGCCTCGACTCCTTGTGGAACACCATGAGGCACTCTGTTATACATACTTTAACTTTGGTAAGATTGACCTTGTGGGTGTCTTGCACATGGAGTCAGTCACTGTGAGTTCATGTGTGCAATGTCATTCACAAATCTGGCAAATACTGACTCATTGCAGACAGCCATTACTTCTGACTAACAAATTGTTTCAACTCATTGTCTATGATAATTCCAAGTACTGAATATGGTAGAGCTGTCATACTACTTAGTACTACAAAATCTCTTATTCTATAAACTCTAACCAGTTATGGGTTTGGTTATCGTTTTAAGCTTCTCTCATGAGAGCCGAAAGAAGCACCATTCTGTGGCATGAAAATAAAAGGAAAAACATAGAGGGCAGATTATTATTATGGCTGTTTAGCAAAGTAACGGTATTAAGTTTTTCCCTTGGCCCTAAGAACATGGGTTTGGAGTTCGGTCAGTTAACATTACCAGGTAGGAGTTCTCTTGTGGAGAGCAGACAGTAAATCCAACCATAAAATTTTTCATTACTCCAATAAGACTCATGTCTCTATTGCACCAGTAGGCGCATTTTGGTAGACCAGATATGATTGAACTAGCAGAGTTCACAAATGAATAATAGACCAGGAACTAGATATAACTGACACTCCTACAGCCACGTGATTTTTCAGAGCCCCACAATATACATTGGAGAAAAGATAGCATCTTCAATACATGGTGCTAGTCAAACTGGATAATGAAAATAGATTCTTACCTCTCATTCTTCACAAGACTCAACTCCAAATGGGATGACATGGCGTAAGAAGACTTTTTCTAAGGAGATGTTACACAAATTTCTCCTTATCCCAGATAGGAAGTACATGGCATACTAACGTCCAATTTGGCAAACCAAAGAGGTTTTTGGTTTACTTATAGGAATATAGGTGAGAGGTTACATGTAAGAGTAAGAACAGCACAAAGACTACTGCATCACCAAAGCCCACCACAGCATGCACGTCAGCTCAAGAAGCTGGAAACAGAGAGCATACTGCACAGCATACAAACAGCTCAGCAAGTTGCAGAGTGCCCTTTCCAAGCAACTTGGCCACTCAGTTCTCCTACACCTCTTGTATGCAGTTCAGCTGGTTTCTGCTTATTCCCAACAGCTGGTCTGGTCTCACAGTCTGTAGCTCCATTGTTTATTCTTGGAAAGGAAGAGCCTAGTGAATCTGATCAGTTTCGAGGACTTCCTGGAGCTGTTTTGACTTGTTTACCAGATAAGACAAACTCCAAAATCCTGCTTAGCTATATATTCCTCTTGAATCTACTCCCAATGGACAGGGTGACACATTCTAGCCTTGTACTATTTCGCGATGTGTCCCTCATTATGGAAGTAAATTCTGAATGCTAGAGGGCTTACCATATCAAATTTATAACTATGATGAAGTCAGACTTTTATCACAGCCCTTTACAATCATGTGAACATAATATATGCTGGAGTAGAATTTTGTTAAAACCTGTAAACACAAAATAACTCTTGCCTCCCAGTATCTTTTGAACTTTGCAAGTAAAATTAGTTCATGGGGACAGCAAGATGGCTGAGCTTATGGGGCCCTTATAAGAGAAGTTGATGAGTTCAGTTCAGTTCCGAGAACCCACATTATAAAAAAAAAAAAATCAACCCCTGGAAGTTGCCTTTGACCATACTCACCTAACTATGCGTGTTTCTAAGCAACTACAACACACATGCATGTACATGGAACTAAATGCATAAACTAATACTTATTAAAACAATATTACGAAGACTTTAGAGTTTTGTGTTGGATAGAACCAATATTAGCAATTAGTGTTTCCTTTAAAATGAAAACCCGCATCCCAATTAGACTTTAAAAGTTGTATTTTAAAGGCAACTTAGAAGCAATGGTCAAAAGGAATATGAAGTAATTATATCTCAAATATAGAAAAATCTTGTTGAAATGCATTGAATTGCCCCTTATTGTCTCTTCTGGTACTAGCCAAGGCTGCATGCAGGCTGAGGATGGGGTTTCATTTATAGTGAGACCTTCTGCTCAAAGATAGAAAAACTCCAATCCTCTAAGTCACCCAAAGAACTATTAATGTGCATCAGATATTTTAGGGAACCTTTAATTCCTTATCATTGCTCCCTAATTTATATTAGCTGTTTTAGGTTTTTTTTCTTGACATATCATTGCACATATTCCAGAAGTAAAATGCGAATTTTTATGCACATATCTTGAAATGTGATCAAATCAGAATAATTAGCATCTTTACCACTTCAAATATGTATCATTTATTTGTGATGAAAACATTCAAATCTCCATTCTTCTAGCTCTGAGATATAAAATCAGTGCAATTCCCTGTGGTCACTGCAGAATACAGTGAAGTAAGAGAACATGGTATTTCTTCCTAAATGTAACATCATCATTGCTAAGTAAACTTTCCCTCTTTCTCTACAGCTTTCGGTAACACTAGTTTATGTCTCAATTTTTTACAGAAAAACTGGTTCACATTCCATATACAGCTAAGGCCATGCTATATTCAGCTCTGCTCAGCTGATTTCACATGGCTGGCATCCCCCGGGGCTCATCCGTGGACTGGCAGATGAGAAGATTCCATTTTTGGTCATCACTGATTGTGTTCCTCTGGGTATATGCAACATATTTTCTTTACCTCTTCGTTGATCGATGACCACCATGACTAATTGCTACAAGAAACTTGGGATTGCAGACACATCTTCCACACATTGATTTCATTTACTTCAGAGAAATAATTACATTGGCATTGCTAAGTCCTGTGATAATTCTACTTTAAAGACCTTTTGTTTGCTTGTCTGTTTTGTTGTTATTATTGCAGTGCAAGTGTCCTAACCTAAGATCGTGAAAAAAAAAAAAAAAAGGAAGAGAAATGTACTAATATTCTGCTTTGATCCCTCCTTTTAGAATTTATATGACTTTGGTAGTCACTTTATGAATTATAGTCTCATCAATATTATGTAAGAGTTCTCCTATCTCTCCATCTTTTTCAGTTTTTAAAGGGCCGTATTTAATTACTATAATGTGAATTTCTTATAATCTATTCTAATCATATTCAAATTCTTCCTACTTAGCTTCTCAGATACTCCTCACCTCTCTACCCTTGTAACTTCCTGTCTTTTTTAAAAACATAACCCACGACTTTGCTCAACCTCTCAAGAGTCACATCAGTTGCCAGTAGCTTATTAGATAGGAATGAAGGGAGAGAGTACTGAAGGGGGGGGGGCATTTCGGGGTCAGGTAAAAACCTGGCACAAGGGAAACTCCCAGGAATCTACTACAACGACCCCAGCTAAGACTCCAAGTAGTAACGGATAAGTATCCTTAACTAGTGATCTCCTGCGATCAGCTTAATACCTAGCCCAACTGTCATCAGAGAGGTGCCATCCAGCAACTGATGAAAACAGATGCAGAGACCCACAGCAAAACATTAGGCAGAGTTTAGGGAATCCTGCAGAAGATGGGGAGAAAGGCTCATAAGAGCCAGATGGGTCAAGGACACTAAAAAAAAATTCACAGAATCAACTAACATAGGTTCACAAGGATTGAACCACCAACTAGGAAGCCTACATGGAACTGACCTAGGCAATCTGCAGATATGTTACATTTTGTAGCTTGATCTTCTGGTGAGACTCCCAACAGTTCAAATAGGAGCTGTCTCTGACTCTTACAGGTTGCTATGACCCTACAGCCCATACTGGATCGCCTTGCCCAGCCTTAATACAAAGGAAGGTGCTTACTCTTATTGAAACTTGATAAGCCATACTTTGATGATACTCATGAAAGACCTGTCCTTTCCTAAACAGAGCAGTGGATTGGGGGGCAGTAACAGAAAGGATTAGGAGAGGGATTGGGAGGAAAGAAAGGCGGAGAAACTGTGTCTTGGATGCAAATTAAATAAATGAATAAATTTATTTTATGAAAAGAAAATAATTTGAATGTGTGTGTGTTGTATGTGATTAACACATTAGACTGTGAATCTTTGGGTGAAGAAGCTTAAACAGAATATTAGTCTCAAGCTGAGGGGGCAGAAGGATGCAAATCCTCAGTTGGAACCATGACAAGTCCAAGACGAGACCAGGGAGGGGAAATTAATCCACGGTTTACTAAAGTATTACTTACTTTTCACTTTTTCAAATGACTGACTTAGAAAATCACAGATAGACAGAATTCATTTTAACCATTTGTTATTATATCTTAATGTTGTTCTAAGATTTACTTTCTACTAGTGATAACTATACTTATAATAGTCTCAATAAAAAATAATAAAAGCCAAAAATTTGAAACAGCCCAAATATCCATCAGTTGATGAAAGAATTATCAAAATATGACAAATTCACACAATGAAATATTATTCCGCTGTTATGAAAAAAAATAAAATTTTAAATTTTCAGTTAAATTAGTTGAGCTAGAAAAAAATTATCCTAACATCCCAGGCCCTTATATCCTTAGATAAGAAGCTTCAACAAAGAGGCTCCTATTTGTAGCAGATGGGAACCACTACAGAAAGCCACACTGGGCAGAATTCAGAGAACAATTAGTGTGGAGTACTTGTCTACACTGTGTACATTGACATCACAACCCCAGCCACCAAGTCTCAAGGTAGCTGAGACTTGCAGTATCTTTTTTAGATGTTCTAATACTGGAATTTTACACAATAAATTATCTTACCCTCTTGAATCTTTTATCATTATATCATTACCATTTTGTACCTCTAATAATCATTTAAATAAAATCTTTTCTCTCTGATACAAATATATGTTTTCTTTGGTTTGTATTGACATCAGATTTTTTTTTTAAATTTGTCTTCAATCTGTATGTTCACAACCAAAAAGGCTCTCTTGAAGTCAGCATATACATATGAATGTAAAGACGCAGATGTCTTTATACTTTTAAAGTCGCAATTTTAGACTCTATGTTTTGACAGAGAACTTTACCTTTGTCATTTGAAGCAACTATTGGTATAGAAAAGTCATCCTGAAACCATTTGTCAAGTGTTGTGGTTTGCTTTGTAGCTGTTTTGTTCTCTCTTTAAAAGCAATTTATTTTTTTTTCTGAGTAGTTCATTCGTTTTCTCTCTCCATATAATGGTTATGTAAGATAGTGTCCTCCCGCAATATATGGTAACTCCATTTAATCTCCTTTTGTGTGTGTGTGTGTGTGTTATAATATGCCCTTTTCAAACAGCCTTTATTGTTACATATTTCCATCCATATTCCTTTCTAACTTTGCCCTCTATTCCTTCCCCATTTAATTTCCTGATATAGTTTCTTCTTTATTCCTTTATAAGACTGTGTTCTATCATTCACTTCTCAGAAAATCCCTGCCTCTCTATTAGTCCCCTATCATTTGCTTAAACTCCATGGATATTCTAAATTAAAACATATATCTAAACCTAAATGCTAACATCTACATCTGAAAGAAAACATACAATGTTTGTCATCCTAGACCAAGGGTACTTTACTCAATTGAGTTGTTTCTAGCTCAACTAATTTTCCTGTAAATTTTAAAATTTCATTTTTCATAACAGTGGAATAATACTCAATTATGTAAATGTATCACATTTTCATATCCTTTCATCAACTAATTTTTGGCTCTTATTATTATGACAACAGGAATAATATAGATGAGCAAGTATCTCTATAGTGAGCTGCCCTTTGGGTATTTGCCTAAGAGTGATATAGGTGGGTCTTGTCATAGAACTAGTTTAGTTTTTGAGGGTCCTTCACCCTGGTTTCTATAGTAGCTGTACTCCACCACAATCCCACCAACAGTGAATAAATGCTGTTCTTTTCCACATCCTCATCAGCACCACCTGTTTTCACTAGTTTTTTTCTTAATCTTGGATGTATTGGCAGGCATAGGATGAAATCACAAAGTAGTTCTAATTGGTGTTTTCTGGATGACTAAGAATAATGCAGAGTGAGATATGGAACTCATACCCTGCTTCTAAATATAGACATTCACTTTGACTAGCACCTTTGCTGTCTTCAGTGTTAATGTTTGTCTTAATGACAAAATCTGGGTGATTTTTAAGTGCATAAACTTATATTAACTCTTAAATTTTATTCTTTGTTTGCCTGCCTGCATGAAATGTCACAAGAGTATTTTTATTACTCTCTTGTATTTTATTACTGTGTCTCTCTAGTGTAGCTTAATATCAGGAAGGGTTATATTTCCAGGAGTCCTTCCATCTTTGAGGGCTGTTTTAGCAATCTTGAGTTTTATTGTGTGCATGTGTTTCCATATGGAGTTTAAGATTAGTTTTCAATTTCTGTGAACCATTGTATTAAAATTTATTGAAGTTTACATCAAATCTGTAGTCTGTGTTTAGTATGGTGTTGAATTTTTGAATATTAATTTGAACAGTCTTAACCATGGGCAGTCTTTAAAACTTCTTATGTCTCAATTTCCATCTTCAACCTCTTAACATTTTTATTATAGAATTCAGTCACCGGTAATATTTTTATATGGCATATATGGTCATTCAGAGCTTGTAGAATATCAGTCCAGGCTCCCTTCTAGCATTTAGCATCTCCATTATAATGTTGGGTGTTATTCTAATGGATCTGTTTTTGGGACTTAGTTTTCTTACTTTGAAGCTTTTAATATTCCTTGCTTTATCTATACATTTAACGGTTTGATTATTATAAGCCACAGAGAGTTTATTTTTTTGGTTCTGCTATTTGGTGTTCTGTATAAGTCATGCACCTTGTTACATCTCTTTTTTTACAAATGGGAAATAAATTTTTCATCTATTATTTCATTTAAAATATTTATGTGCTTTTACTTTGGTTTCTTCTCTCTCCTGTAAACTTATTTGAAGGCTCGTTCTTTTCATAGTGCCCCCTACATCCTGGATGTTGTGTGCTTGAGTTTTGTAGATTTAAGTTGGTAATTGATTTATTCAAGTTTTTTTTTAACATCTTATGTTCTTTCTTCCTCTTCATCCAATTTGTTGTGGAGGCTTTCCTCTGAGCTTTTTATTTAACTTCCTGAATATTTTATTTCAGTTTAGCTTTTCTTCAGAGACTCTATTTCTTTATTAAAATCAATTTTCAAACCTTGAATTGTTTTACATTATTTCAACCAACTGTTTTTCTCTCACGGTCATATCCTTGAACTCCATGAACACACATTTGTTATTTTGAAGTCTTTGTCCTGAGCTTTGGCTACATCACTTTTCTAAAGGAATATTAAATTAGTTGCTGGCTTCCGAAAGATGCATGTTATCTTAAATGTTGATGTTTGTGTTTGGGTTGTGGGGTGTAGGCAGCAAGAGTTAGGACATGTGTGATCTTTCTTCATGTGAATATCCAAATTTGCCTTTGTTGGGTGGGTGTTCAGATAATTATTAATATTACCTCAACATGTCAAATAGTGTGTCAGCTAAATGGTACTTGATTTTCAGTTGGAGGACACTCTGGGCTACTGGGTTCAGACTTCTTAGTTGTCTCAATTTAGGATAGGAAGTAGGATATTTGGTAGAGGACAAGACGTGTAGGAAGATTGCATTGCATATCTGTAACTGGGATTCTGGGTTTATGTCCAGGCCATTCTAGATACATAAAGAAAAGAAAACCAGCCTCCAAACCACAATCCCAGAAAACTTAGACAATAATGAGGACGCTAAGAGAGACTTACATAGATCTAATCTACATGGGAAGTAGAAAAAGACAAAATCTCCTAAGTAAATTGGGAGCATGGGGACCTTGGGGGAGGATTGAAAAGGGAGGGGGGAGGCAGGGAGGGAAGCAGAGAAAAATGTAGAGCTCAATAAAAATCAATAAAAAAAAACAAAAAATAAAGATATTGGGTGAACAACAAATGACAACAAACTATGATGGCACAGATATATGAAAATAAAATAATGAAACCAATTATTGTGAATGATACACTAATTAAATGTGATCAAATGAGATTATTATTCCTTTACTAATGTTATACTAATATTATTAAGTATAAGTAACTACACTGCGATTATTATTCCTTTACTAATGTTATACTAATATTATTAAGTATAAGTAACTACACAAGGAAATACATTAGCAATTAGAAATAAGTTAATATGTTAGCTATTTTTAATTACACATTTCTTTTTTCCATTTAAAATCAAACAAATTTATTAATTTTGTTTTATACACTGGAATTTGTCATTTTTATACTGACACAGAGTAGTACATCCTTGTAGGTGTTTATGGTAAACTGATTTATTCATTTATAAATTTTGATGACAAATCAGTGCAATTGTCATGGTGATTCAAATAAGAATTTTTATTATTTCTTTGGTACACAAAATTTTCAACTCTTCTAGTTTTTCATAAAATAGAAAAGAAGTTATTGTAAAATTACTCTATATGGTTGTTCAAATATGTAAATGTTTGGCTAGTGGCTTTCTCTTTACATAGTCAATCTATTGGTGAAAGTAGAGTTTTGAAGCAACCTAAAATATATATTGATCTCACAGTATATGCTTAGTATACTTATGTATCCTGAAATTATATATATATGTATATTTAATACTTTTCAAGTATACCAAATACCTGACATTTTCAACATATATGACCTTGACTGTTGAACTGGGATTTTCACTTATTAGTTGGCTCTTATAAATGGTGTAAAACTTAGAAACAGAGCATAGCAGCTGACAAAAAGGACTGTGGTGCAAAGCCTGGCAACTATGAAAGGCTGAAGGAGTGTCCTGAAGATAGAAGTATCAAGGGGCCAAGACAACTTTATTTAGTAAATAGATTTGTTTCTACCACTTATCCAAGCCATCCCATTAGAAATACTTGTGACAGGTTGATCTTTTCCCAAGAATCAATTAGTTAACTACCAACAAGACTTATCCCTATTCTGCTATTTTATTCATGTCTCCTCTGCTAAGATCTCCTTAAGCCTTATTTTTATGACAGTTAATGGCATAGATTAAAGCATCTTCATGAGCAGATGCAGTATCTGATATATTCATAACCATTGAAAGGCAAGAAATGACAAACACTCAATTTCTTAGGCTATATTATAAAAGAGGTAGAAAAATTCCTGTGGATTTGAATTATTATTTAAGAGTCTTCCATAATCTGTGAAAAAAGTTTACAATATGAAAAAAAGTACAGAGTTCAGCTGATTTTACTATTCATACATAATAAAATAAAATAAATGTAACGAAATGGGGTTGTCTACACGAGAGATACTAGAACATATTAAATAAAGGTGAGAGAGCAGACTTACTCACATGGAAGAATTCCTAGTAAGTTTGGGTGAGATGGCTGAGGAAAGTGGGGAAGAACCTCATCATTTTCCAGGTTCGGTGGACTGGGAGGCTTCTGTTGCTAGGCACAGGGTTCTAGAACTCCGTCCATTAGCTACAAAGGAGAGCCCTGAGTTCTCATTATCATGTGTGGTCTCAGAAGACGAGTGTTACAAATGATTCTACAACAGAGCCAGAACTAGAGCTCTGGGCATCACTCCATCATGGTAAGTCTTTCAGGAGTTCCATTTTAAAGGACAGAAGGTCAGATGATTACCAGTGAATACACACACACACACGCACACACACACACACACACACACACACACACACACACCATAATCCTTTACCAGTTGTTTAAAATTTGAAGGATGGCATTTCCTTTTAAAATTTTCTACTTTTCTCTCTTTGTTGTCTCAGTAGTGTTTGTCTCTGTCCTTGTAGTTTGTCATGACAGCTGGCATTGAGGTAGACAGCTCTACTCATACAAACACTGCAATATTTGGATGTTAAAACGCATGCTCATTTAAAAAAATATTTTTTGCATTATATATAATGCTTGATATTGAATATATGTATCAAGGAAACTGCTAGGTCATCTGAGTTTCACTAAATTGTTTTGAATTTTCATGGAAGTGCTGAAGTTTGTGAGAATATTTCCTACATTTAGACGGAAGATGTTTGTTTTTTCTGTATTTTATTTTATTTATTTATTATTTATTTATTTATTAAAGATCTCTGTGTCTTTCCCTCCACTGCCTCCCATTTCCCTCCCCCTCCCCCAATAAAGTCCCCTTCCCTCTTCAGCCCAAAGAGCAATCAGGGTTCCCTGCCCTGTGGGAAGGCCAAGGACCACCCACTTCCATCCAGGTCTAATAAGGTGAGCATCCGAACTGCCTAGGCTCCCACAAAGCCAGTACGTATAATAGGATCAAAAACCCATTGCCATTGTTCTTGAGTTCTCAGTAGTCCTCATTGTCCGCTATGTTCAGTGAGTCCAGTTTTATCCCAGGCTTTTTCAGACCCAGGCCAGCTGGCCTTCCCAATAGAACATCCCCATTGTCTCAGTGTGTGGGTGCGGTCCTAAGTTCCTTGCTCGTGCTCTCTCTCCTTCTGCTCCTGATTTGGACCTTGAGATTTCTGTCCAGTGCTACCCCCGGACCCAGCAATACCACTTTTGGGAATATACCCAAGAGATGCCCTATCATACAACAAAAGTATATGCTCAACTATGTTCATAGCAGCAATGTCTATAATAGCCAGAACCTGGAAACAACCTAGATGCCCTTCAATGGAAGAATGGATGAAGAAAGTATGGAATATATACATATCAGAGTACTACTCAGCAGTAAAAAACAAGGACTTCTTGAATTTTGCATGCAAATGGATGGAAATAGAAAACACTATCCTGAGTGAGGTAAGCCAGACCCAAAAAGAGGAACATGGGATGTACTCACTCATAATTGGTTTCTAGCCATAAATAAAGGACATTGAGCCTATAATTAGTGATCCTAGAGAAGCTAAATAAAAAGGAGAACCCAAAGATGTTTGTTTTTAAACCAGGTCTCATGTAGTTCAGGCTGGTTCTGCGCTTGCTATGTAGTTTTGAGCTACTGGTCCTCTTGCCTCTAGCCCTTGAATTCTGAAATTATAGACCTCAGGAAAAGAAACACAGTTTACTTGGAAGTTGGTATATTGCCTGTGCAAGGTTTATAATGCTATGTGGTGTTTTTAATGTGATTTATTATTCTTTAAATGACAGAGAGCCTAGATGGTAAGTTTCTAGTTATTGATGAATTTGAGCAAAATATAGGGGAGAAAGCAATGGGTAAAGGATGGCATTTGGGAGCTTCCTGGAAGATTCTGTTAAGATTTTTACTGCACCAGCTTTTCAATAACAGTATTCTATTTTCTCAAGCCCTCTGGGCTCGAGAATCATTGTATACAGTAATTTAATGAATCCAAAGTAAAACTTGCACAAGTATTCTTTCCAGGTATGTAATGTCTTTTTCATAGGCGATCCTGAGGCTCATATTTGTATAATTTTAACAGTGGTACACTAAAAATGCATAATTTTTTGGTACAATGTAAATCTATTGACTCTGATAATTATGAAATATGAATCAAAAGTATAATGGACAGTGACCTAGCACATCAAGCTTTAAATCATAAGTTCAAGACTGTCTTCAAAATCTATTTCACAGAAGGATTATCTTCTATGGCCTTCTGGCACTGTGTAGCAGTTCTCGTTTTCTCTTAGTTTTCCTCAGCAGTAGGACCCTCTTGTTCCTCTAAAAATGACCATGCTGGATGGAAGAGATAACTGAGTTGGTAAAGGATATGCATCATAACCACGAAGACCTGAGTTTGAAGACCAGCATATTCTTTATAGTCAGGCATTAGCAGCATGGGCTTGGAATACCAGCAGAGTCAGGAGAATTGCTGGGACTACTCTCCATCCCGCTGAAACTCTTTAGTGAGCTCAAAGTCAATGTCGGTCTCTGTGTCAAAATGCAGGGTAGACAGTGACTTTGAAATGCTCCCTAAAGTTAGTTCTAAATTTGTGCTCCCTCTTCTTCTTCTCTTTCTCACTCACACAAACACCCACCCTGCACACCATAGAAACATATCCACACATAGACACTCACACACTTATCTAAAGAAACACACAAACACTCAAAGCCAAAAAATACAAAAGTGTAAAAAGTAAATATAGAATCAATGTATATGCCTCTAAAGTACCAGCAGTTTAAAATTAACTGGTCTATATACACAGAGAGAAGTACATGTACTATGAACATGCACACAATCCACACAACATGCAAGAGGAGAGGGAAAATCCACAAGCTATGTGGCAACATGTAGCTAAATAGAAATGGGTTAATTTAAATTATAAGAACTAGTTAGAAACAAACATAAGCTAAGGCTTCATAATGAATACTAAGTCTCTGTGTCATAATGTGGAGGCTGGCAGTCCAAGAAATCCTGCTACAAATCACCATGACAGAAATTCAATAATAAAACTAAAAACAAAAAAAAATAGATGACACCAATTTTAGATGAGAGTTCTACCTGTTGTTAGGGGAAAGCTGTAAAATGATAATAACATTTAGAAACAACATGGAAAGGTAAAATAATTTAAAAAATTGGGAGTGTATGAGAAAGTTACCTCTGTAGGAACAAGAATACTTTTGCCAAACTTAACAGAAAATGCAAGCACACTGTTCATATACCTTGCTCTAAAATCTAATCCATTTTAGCCCATACTGTACAATTTTTTCCTACCTGATTTGTTCATGGTTTTACTGTACAAGTCTGCCTTTCTTTTCCCTATTTCTTCTAATCATGATGCTCTGATAGATAAACTTTGGAATAATAAATGCCAATAAAGCATGAAAAATGAATAATTTGAGGACATAGACTCCTGGGACTTCTGCTTCTTATTTGTTATCTCACAGGATGTGGTCATTCTGGGTGAGATCCTGGTGCCTGAGAGGATAACTTGCCTGCAGTTTTGACTGTAGAAGCTGCCCTTCCTTTCTGGTTAAAAGCAGGATATGATCAATGAAACTGGGTGATGGTGGCTCAGGCCTTTAATGCCAGTACTCCGGAGGCAGAAGCAGGCAGATTTTTGTGAGTTTGTGGTCAGACTGGTCTATAAGAGTTAGTTCCAGGCAAGGCTCCAAAGCAACACAGAGAAACCCTGTCTCTAAAAATAAATTAAAAAAAAAAAGCTGGATATGGTCAATGAAACACCCTCTTCCTAGAAGTGGTTATATACTCTTGCGGATCACTATCATGAATAGAGACAGAACTTTACAGGCAGTCTGTCTTATACTCTGTACTTTGGAGGCCAGAGACTCATTGTCAACCATGAAGCCCCAAATTGACTTGCTACCCATACACATTTCACTGTTTCCCTCCACTGACCAAAGTTATGTCCTCAAAGAACAACCTTAGCACAGAATGACTGCTTTTACCATGTCTATGTGATGGAATCCCAGAATCAATGTTTGTCCTAATTATCTGCGTGGGAGCTTTTCAAGGCATTCTAGACATAAAGGGCGCTATTCATGACATCATGACATCACGCCCAAGAGCCCTTTATTCATACTTTCAAAGTGAGACAAAACAGTTATAAGAACTGGTGGGTTTATAAAAGGATTATTGAGTATTTTGTAGTATTAGGTAATGTAGAATTTGTTTACATGGGAAGCATTACAGCTGACCATAATCAAGTATTTACAGTGATCAATGGAATGAGTATTCATTATGTTCAATTAAGGGATTTTGTTGTGTTTTTAGGTAGAGCTGAGATCTGAACTGAACAAAATCTGGTATAAATAAAATATATTTCAAGTGTTTTATTATTATTTACCTCATATCTGTAAGCTTTCTCATATCTAATTTGGTCCAGTCTATTTGGTGTTCTGTAAGCTTCTTGTATTTTCATAGGTATGTCCTTCTTTAGGCTGGGAAAGTTTTCGTCTTTGATTTTGTTGATTATATTTTCTGTGTCTTTGAGCTAAAGTTCTTCTCATTCTTCTATGCCTATTAATCTCATGTTTGGTCTTTTCATGGTGGCCCCAATTTCCTGGATATTTTGTGTTAAGAGTTTGTTAGATTTATAATTTTCTTTGACCAGTGAATTTATTTCCTCTATCGTATCTCCAGTGTCTGAGATTTTCTTTTTCATCTATTGTACTCTGTTGGTTATGCTTGTAGTTCCTGTTTGTTTACCCAGATTTTCCATTTCCAGAATTCCTTTGGTTCATGTTTCCTTTATTACCTCTATTTTAGTTCTCAAGTCTTGAGCCATTTATTTCACCTGTTTGATTGTTTTTTTTCTTAGCTTTCTTCGCCTTCATTAAGGGATTTGTTTCTTTCTTCCAATTTTTTGTTTGTCTTTTCCCCCACTTCTTTAAAGGAATTTCTCACTTCCTCTTTAAGGGCCTCTGTCATCTTTATAAAATTATTTTTAAGGTCTTTCTCTTCTGCTTCATCTGCATTGTCCAAGTCTTGCTGATGTAGAACCACTTATTTCTGGTTGTGTCGTATTGCTCTTTATGTTGTTGAATGTGTTCTTACACTGCTGGATGCCTATCTTTTCCTCCAGTGGGTGCACGTGAGGCCTGTGGCTCAGGTGAAAACTATTATGGCTCTGGGGCTCCTCCAAGCGTAGGTGGGGCCAAGGCTCTGAGAGTCTCAGCTGCCATGGCGGATGGTTGGGCATCTGAGAAGGCTTCTCCCAACTCCCTGGGGTTTTGCTGGGTAAGGGTAGGGCATGGGATATGTCTCTAGGGGCTAGGGCTTCTCTAACTGTAGCCTATCTGCTTTCGTAATACATGCAGTTACAATCCTATACTTTCTTTTAGGATGGCTTCCATTACCTACTATAGACTTTGGAATAATGTTTTAACATTTCTTTTTTTGTCTCCAATGACTATACTTACTGTTCAATAGAGTTCTTCTAGATGAGTGTGGATTCTTAGTTTACTCTTTTTGCACATATTTCTCCACTGACTTAGAAAGTTCATTTACAGATCTTGCTTCTTGTAATGAAAACATTTGCATACATTATCTTCTTTGTTTTCTTACATGAAGTTTCTGTACTGGGGATTCTGATCTGCATTCTTACCCAGACTCTAAGGGATAATTTTTGATTGAAGGGTTTCTTTTGTTGGTGTTTAGTTTCTTGAACTATTTGCATCACTTGAACAGTAACCCTCTGTCAGATGAAGAACTCACAAAATATTTCTCCTATTCTATAGAAATTTGACTGATACTTTATTATATAAAAGCTTTTTCTTGAGTTTTTCAAGACAGGGTTTTTCTATGTAATGATGGCTGTCCTGGAACTCACCTTTTAAAATGGGGCCATATAAGTCCACTACTGGCATTATTTTCTGAGTAGTCAATCTAATTTACAAAGTCCTTAACACAATGCCTGTGTTTGAAAGATTACTCTTTGTACTTTTTATTAGTTGCGGAGTTTTAGACCCTCCAGGAAAACTTTGGTCCATTTGGACCATTGTATTTTGGGTTTTATTTAAATGCAACATGGGACATAAGGATCTTTTCCCATCCTATAAAAATATATCTGTTGCTGTCAGCATAATTTCTTAAGCATTCTGGCTTTTCTCCAATGCTGTGAGTTGGGCATCTGTTTCAAAATCAAGTGTCTGTAGTTGTGGGAACACATCTTTGAGTCTCCTGTGCTCATATAAACCTCTGTTTCTCTTTCATCAACAAGGTGGTTTTGTTACTCTGTCTCTGTGATGTAGTTTTAAACTAGGCATAGTGGCACCTCAGGCCATATTGTTTGGCCACCCAGGCTCTACTGTGCTTCCATATCAATTTTAATATTCTTTTACTGGTTCTACATAAAATTTCACAGAATTTTAATTATAGGTGAATTGAGTTTGTAGAAGAATTTTGATTGGGTGATAATTCATCTTATTAAGTACTTCAACCCATAATCATGGGAGGTACAGATAGATAGAAATCATCTGTCCTTCTCAGTATTTTCCCTGATGTATACCCCATGACAATCCAAGTATTTTGGGGTGGGGGAAAGTATTTATTTTACTTTGTTTTGTTTTCACAAGTCCTCTTGAAGTCTGTTGAGTGTTCCTCTGCAACATTTCCTGTTAAGTTTTGAGGCATGATCTCTGAGAGCACTTTATGCACACCATTTCTGCAAGAGTTGCTGGCAAGAAACCCACAGAATCTGCTTGATTCCCCTCGCTTCAGAAAACTAGTGTTAAAGTCACTTCTACTATTTCCAACTTCTTGTCTCGGCTCTGGACATTGAATTCAGGTGTAGCTTTTAGTGATGTGTTGATGTTGCAAACACTTCATCCACAGCCCCTACTCTTGGTGAGGGTTCTTGCTTTCTCTTTTATAATTACTCATACAATATATTTTGGTCATGTAGTTCCCCTTACAAAACTACTTCCAGATTCCCTATATTTAAATTCTTATTTTTGTCATAAAATATCAGTCATCATTAAGCTCCCCCCCCCTCTCTCTCTCTCTCTCTCTCTCTCTCTCTCTCTCTCTCTCTCTCTCTCTCTCTCTCTCTCTCTCACACACACACACACACACACACACACACAAAACCAAACCAAAGAAAACTCTGCAGTATATTTGGTATTGTCCAGCTATTCCTGAGCATTTGCTCTTTTGTGGATGGTAACTGATATGCACAGTGTCATTCTATTGAAGGAGAATATTTTCTCTCTCCCAGAAGCTATTAATTACAAATAGTTTTCTGGGTAGGGGTGGAACTTTGTACTCATTTTCCCTGCTGAGATCTGGTTTATTTGAAGTTATACAGAATTTTGGTATGCTAGCTCCATCTCTGTAAGCTCCTGTGTGCACCAGCCCAGCTGTGTCTATAAACTGATGAGTCCTTGGAGGCATTCACCACCTCTAGTTCTTACAGTCTCTCTGCCCTCTCTTCCGTACATTTCCCTGAACATTGAGGATGGGGGGAATGATAAAGACATCCCATCTAGAGCTATGTGCTCCAAAGTCTTGTACTGTCTGCATGAGGTTCAACCATGGGTCTCTCTGTTAATTGCCACTATTACAAGAAGAAGCTTCTCTGATGAGGATTCAGTCATGTAGTGATCTACAAGCACAGCAGAGTACCATTAGAAGTATTTTATTGCTCTGTTCTCTAAGCATAATATTTGTTAGAGAATTTCCCTGTGGCCTCATGACCAATCTAGTCATGGATTTTGACCACATTTATGGTGTCAGAGATTTGTAAAGCTTATGTAGAGTTACCATATGAGGACTTCTCATGAAGTGAGCCTTAAAAGCAATAAAAACTTGGGTGGTTTACACCTACAATATTTGTGACTCTCTTGTATCAGAGGATATAGTATGCCAGGAGTTTGCTATTGGAGTTTACAAGGTACATAGTTGGTAAGATTGGTGACTTCCACCACTATGAACAAGAGTCAAAAGAAAGAAAGATTCTAGTTGATCATTTCTCTTTTTCTTGTTACTTGAGCATGCTTTATCTCCAGCAATAGTTCTTCCTGTTAGGTTGTGAAGGATAACAATAGCACTGGAAATCGTCTATAATATTTGAGTTTTCTATGGATCCATACTAGACAGCAAAAAATTCAAAATGATAAAATTCATTGCTGGCACTGGAAGTGTAATTGGAACAAAATTAATATTTTGGGCATTGTGTCCCTCATTATATGCTAACTGTATATAAACTTTATACAATTTTTAGGAAGCTTTTGTAGTGGATTTCCATGTAGACTTTCAAAAGGCCATTCGTGTTAGTTGATCCTCCCCATATCCCTCCTCACATCCCTCCTTGTATCCCTCTCGCTGTTTCTTCCTTCTACTATGATTTTTTCCTTATTCAATTATAACATTATGTTTTCTTCCCCCTCCTTGGAAGCACCCCTCGTACTCCTCTCTGGTTCTTTACTAGCTATCTAACTTATGTATAGTCCAAAATGAAACAAACACTCTTAAGGCATACAAAGTATCATCCGTAAGGAAGAGACAATATGCAATTTTATTATTTTACTGGGTTTGGGATGCTTCAAACAAGATGATTGTCTCTAGCTCCAATCACTTAACTGCAAACTGCATAATTTCATTTTCTTAATAGCTGGATAATATATAGTCCGGGCTGTTCCTTTTTTGACTATTATAAATAGAACTTCTGTGAACACTGATGAGCGGGTATAGCTGTAGAAATATACCGACTGCTTTGGGTAGATGTTGCGGTGTGGTAGAACTGGAACTTGTGGACGATAATGCTCAGCTTTTAGAGAAAACTTCGGACTGATTTCCAGAGTGGCTCTGTCATTTGTGCTCCCACCGGCAATTAATGAGTGTTACCCGTTACCCACAACCTCCTTAGCATCTGGTGCCTTAGAGTATTTTCTAAAAGTCATGGAAAGTATTCTGTATTCGCTTCTATATGGTGTAAATAAATAAGAACAACATTTACAATATAAATAAAAACACCAAGTTTAGTTTATCTTACAGTGTAGGAAGAAATGTAAGTAACATTCAGAGAGTCCGGTTTGATCACATGCTCATTCAGTGAATATGGCTGACAATGGGGGTTGACTGAGAAGCCATTGATAAAGGCACTGGAACTTGTTTCTACTGCACGTACTGGTTTTTGGAACCCTAGACTTCCTAGGCCTGGATATATTGGGGAGAGCCTTGAACTTCCCACAGGGCTGAGTTCCCTGCCCTTTCTTAAGGAGGGAGGAGGAGGGAAGAGGTTGAGTGAGCGGGAGGGGAATGGGAGGAGGGGAGGATGTGTAAATTTTTGAATGGAAAAATTAAATAAATAAATTAAATAAATAAAAGAATAAAAGGAGGTATGGTGCCCAATTATGCATTTAATGCAATGAATAAATTTGCTAATTTAATCATCTAAAAAAAAGAAGTAAGGAAATGAGATTCATTCCCTCTGAAGATAGGAGAACATAACATATAAGGGGAAGAAAGTCACTATTACTCACATAGAAGAGGAAAGCAATGATGGAAAAGACCATAACTGTACTCAATAAGCAGGAAACTGTTGTGTTATAAAATTTAAATTGATATCATTGAACTAATAATATCAAAGATAGCAAAGATAATGTTGATTTTCAGCTTATAAACTCATTGCTTTTGAGAAAATGTTGAAAAATAAAACATTCAGAAATAATGTGGGGAAAAGGACAAGTTATTAATAGCTGGGAGTGTATTAGAAACATATTTGCACAGTAACAAGCATACTTTACCACAATTAAACAGAAAATCCATGATCACTGCTGACACACTATGGAAAATTAATTGATTTGAGCCCAGTTTTTGCTACCTTACTATCTAAACTGACTTCATTATGAGTTACTTATGCATGCCCATTGTTTAACTGTTTTCTTTAGCCCTGATGCTCTGATTGATCAACTCTGCCAAAGACATACTATTAAAGACAAGTGCATGCAACCAGACAAAGTGCAGACTAAAAGGGCAAAGACATCCGCTGTCTGTGGGTGAGGCCGTGGTTTATGAGAGGATCATGATCCTTCAGCACTGCCTGTGGATGTTGCTTTTACTCTCCACATGGTCCCCAACTGCGCATGCTAAGTACAGCAGTACTCCAGAAGTAGTGATACCCTTGAGGGTCACTGACACTACTAGACATGATATTTCCCCAGATTGGCTATCCTATAGCCTGCGCTTTGGGGGAAGGAGACATATTATCACCATGAAACACACGAAATATTTTATGTCCAGAAACTTCCTACTGGTCACCTACAGTGACAAAGGTAACCTCCTTGTAGAACAACCTTTTGTGCGAAGTGACTGCTACTACCATGGCTATGTAGATGGAGATCCAGATTCCATTGTCATTATTAATACCTGTTTAGGGAGTTTGCAAGGCATACTAGAGATAAATGGCACAGCATATGAAATCATGCCAAAGAATCTGACTTCCACATTTGAACATCTCATATACAAAATAGACAGGGAGGACTCAGAATTATTTTCTAGAAGATGCGGGTTAACAGAAGAGGAAATAGCTCGACAAAGGAAGATTCAAGAAAGCAAAGACTCCACACTTATGCAAAGCCAATATGAGAATTGGTGGACCCACCACAAGTATCTTGAATATTTTGTGGTGATAGATAATCAACGATATGTTTATAGAGCAAATAATGTCACAATCTGCATGCTAGAAACGTTTGAAATTGTCAATGGATTAAATGGTTATTATCTTCAAATAGATATTAGTGTGATTATAACTACACTGCAAGTTTGGACCCAAATAAACGAAGTCAATGTAACACGAAGTATAGGCCAAGTCCTAGGGGATTTCTGCAGTTGGAAGAATAGACACTTTCAAAATCATATTAGACATGATCTTGCACATCTTTTACCCAGGCAAGGTTATGGTGGAACTTTAGGGCTAGCTTATGTAGGTACAGTTTGCACATCATATAATTGTGCAGTTAACAGTTTTATGTCTGATACAATAACAGACCTGTCATTCATCATAGCACATGAGATGGGTCATAATTTGGGTATGGATCATGACGAGAAATACTGTACATGTGGGTTATCAAATTGTATCATGGACCCAGCAAAATCTGATTCCCCTAAGTTCAGCAACTGCAGTTATAATGAGATGTATTCCACGGTTACCAGGAGAAATTGTTTGAATAATGATCCAGATATATTCGTAACCATCAACCTCACCTTGTGTGGGAATAATGTGGTTGAGGAAGGAGAGGAGTGTGACTGTGGATCCTTGGCATCCTGTCTACATGATCCATGCTGTAACGAAGAATGTGTGTTCAAACCCAATGCTGAATGTGCTCAAGGGCTTTGCTGCAAAGACTGCAAGTTCAAACCACCAGGAACAGTGTGTAGAAGACCGAGAAATGAATGTGACCTTCCAGAGTGGTGCAATGGGACTTCAGCTGAGTGTCCAGAAGACGTATACAAGAAAGATGGGAGCCCTTGCAGGGGTGAAAGTTATTGCTATAAAATGAAATGTCCTAAACGAGAAGAACACTGTCAGAGGCTGTTTGGCAAAACAGCCAGGAGTGCAAATAAGAATTGCTACATGAAAGTGAACAAACAGGGTGACCGTTTTGGTAACTGTGGTAACGATAGCTCTAACTACAGAAGATGCGATAATGCTGATGTACTCTGTGGACGAATTCAGTGTGAAAATGTAAGACAGATTCCACAGAGGAGAAGCCATGAAACAGTGCATTGAACTCACTTCAATAATGTCAACTGCTAGAGCATAGACTATCATTTTGGAATGACATTAGCAGACAGTGGAGCAGTGACAGATGGCACAGATTGTGGTCAAGATCTTATATGTGTTAACAGGAAGTGCATCCATAAGTCTTATTTGTTAAGTAACTGTTCAGCATCCCAATGCAATATGAAAGTAGTCTGTAACAATAAACATCACTGCCATTGTGATGTCAACTGGGAGCCACCAGACTGTCAACTAAGTGGCTTTGGAGGTAGTATAGACAGCGGACCACCTCCAAGAATATATCCTAGAAGTCCAAGGTGGGTAAGCTCATACTAGGTTTTTTAATTCTGTTTTTGGTTTTGTTACTTTCCTTGATTTTCCTAATTACAAAAAAAAAAAATCACAGCACAAACTAGGAGAAATGCTACAGCCAGAACCTCAAACCCTCAATGAAGCTTTACATGATGGTTTACCTCAGAAAGTTGACAAAAGTTAAAAGAAAAAAAAGAAAAGAAATAATAAGAAAATATTTACTCTATCAGAAATCCATCATGTATTAGTTTGTTGACTTCTGAACATAGAAATATTACTGTGTGTGTAAGAAATCCCAGACCACAAATTCTGGAGACCTCCGTGCTTGATTTTCAAAACCATTCATTACCAAATAAAAGAAGGGCCTACCACAACTCATCCTTTTCTTTATTTTAATCAGTTTGTTGCCTCATTTTTAATGGAATTGATGTCTGTTGGCCATTAGCATGGGTCTAACCAATGGCCTCATGTCTGTGTTTCTTTGCATTTGTTTTTTTTTTCTCGGCTCTAAACCCCTTCTTCTTTTCATTTTTGCTCTGTCACATAGAGAGAAGGAATTTCCAAATACCATTTCCTCATGGCAATTCCTGTATGCTAGAATCTGACACTTGGGAAGCCGCAGTGAGATTTGAAACTTGAGAGAATGGTTTTGTGGTTCCTGGCATTGTTGCTGCAAGTCTCCGCTCTCACCTGGATGGTGACGTCACTCCACAGATAATTTTAACATGGATTTGAAAACTCAGCAAAATATCTGTCCCAGTTAAGGTTAATATTGCTATTATGAAACACCATTACCGCAGCAAGTCAGGTTGGAAAGAATTCATTTGGCTCTTATTTCCTTATCACTATCCATCATCTGAGGAGATCAGGACAGCAACTCTAAAGGGGCAGGAACCTGGAAGCAGGGATTGAGACAGAGGCCATGGAGAGGGGCTGTTTACTCACTTAGTCCTCCCGCCTTGCTCTGTGTTCTTTCCTTTACAACCAAGGATCAACAGCCAGAAGTGGAATCACCAAAAGGGGGGAGGGGCCAGGGACCTCTCTATCAGTCAGTAAATAAGAAAATGTTCTGCAGACCTGTCTACAGCCTAATCTTATGGGGGCATTTTCTCAGTCAAGGTTTCCTCTGCTCAGGTGCCTATACCCTGTATCAGGTTAGCATAAATCAAGCCAGCAAAAACCCTTTGTCAGATGTAGACAGTCAGCACAACTATGAAACATCATACTCGGAATTCTGATCTCTGGTCTCTAAGCCATCTACTATCTCCAGACATGACTGTCCCAATTATCTCCTTTCAGATTATCCTCCCACAGTTGGGGAACAGCCTTCAAAGCTATGATTGACTATGCACATCTACTTCCCTTTGATCTCTAGTCCCAGTGTAGAGAGCCACACAATCCAGTTAGGATGCTTGATCAACTCAAGCATGAGTGTTTCTAATCATGGAAAGATGCCAAACTTTATTCCTATGCTGAAATCTGAATCTCGTCACTTCCCTTTACTAATAAGGAAAGATAATTTTTGCTGGCTATGATTTCCTTTAAGTCTATAATGAGAAATGGTAAACCCTGATGCTCAACAATTAATCACCTTCATTACAAAATTAAATCATGAAGATATTGACAAATTTGTTTCAAATTAAATAAATAGAAGCAAATATAGTATTCTTTGGAAATAAAATCAAAATTCCCATTAAATGTTTAAAAGAACAAATTTTAGATGCAGAGAGAAGTCTGTGCTCAAGCTAGCTTCTGGTCTCCAACCTAAACTAACCACCCATCATGCACTGCAGTTATGCTTAGGCTTCCCCAAATAGGTCCATTCCCTGCTTCCTCCATTATATGGTTCTTTACCAAGGGTCTAGCCTAAAGACAATTCTGGATCATGTCATCCACATTTTCTGCAATCTGTTTTATCTATTTATGGCCCCATCACCAGTTGCCAAATGATGTGGGAGTCCCCTCCGTGTGTTGCTTGTATTGGTTAGTGAATAAAGAAATAGCCTTGGCCTGATAGCACCGAACTTAGGTAGGCCGTGAAGACAAACAGGCTTAACTTTCACAATATCTGACATAGTAAATCTATCCAGAAGAGATAAAGAGGGATACTCCATTCTTACCAACTTAATCAAGAAGACCTTAGTGTCTTCAGCATACATGCACCATATTCTGCTACACTCTGTATCATAAAAGAATTTGCGACTGGGTTTAAGGGACAGATTAACATCAATCCATTAATAGATGCTGATTTCAATACTCCTTTCTCCAGTACATATGTGACGTAAACAAGAATTGTACAAAGAAAAACAAAAATAATTGGCATCATGAATCATAATGGGCTTGATATTAGCTACAGAATATTGCACCCAAACACAACAGAATATATACATTCTTTCCATCAGCACATGAAAGCACTGGGCGCCAGGCTAATCAAAGAATGTCTCACAGGTCTTTATGAAGGATAACAGGAACTAGTTCTTAGTCTTTATCCAGCTGGGCTGGATAAAACTTGAGGGTGTCAAGTTTTCAGTTCCTGGAAACTGGACTTTTCCCCTGAATGTCTGTGGCAATCAGTATCAAGATTCTGTGTGCTTGCTCTGTGACACACTTGAGAGAGCCTGTGTTCCCTTTACACTACATTGCTTGATAATCTTCCTGCTGACTCTGTCCCATTCTGAGAGAGTTTCCAGCTGACTCTGTCCGTGGACTACAAATAGTACCAGAAACAGTGCTGCTGAATAAATGCACTGGCCTGAGTGATCAGCATACGTAGTCCTGGCCACAGCATTCTGTCCTGTTTTTGTTTTTTTTTTTTTAATTTTTAATTTTTTTTAATTTTTAATTTTTAATTTTTTTTTTTTTGAAACACGGTTTCTCGGTGTAGCTTTGGAGCCTGTCCTGGAACTCCCTCAGTAGAGCATGCTGGCCTTGAAATCACAGAGATCCACCTGCTTCCTTCCAAGTGTTGGAATTAAAGGTGTGAACCACTACCACCTGGCTGTTCGTTTTCTTATCCATGGTTCTCCCTCACTGAAACCTTGCAGTTTGATACCCTCATTTGTGCAGATTCAGGTTGCTGAAGCTTTTCTAAAATAGAACACATTGGGGAGCACAAAGCAAATAATTAGAAATTCAAAGAGATCAGATAATACATTGTGTCATATCTGATGGTAATAAAATAAAATTTAAAATTCAGAGAAAATAAATTTCTAGAGTATATGCTAATGCATAGAGATCAAACAACTCATTGTTGAATGATGGGTAGGTCCAAGAAGAAATCAAGGGGGAAAAAGTGTTCCTGAAAGTATATGAACCTCAAAACACAATACAACCAAATTTCTGGAATACATAGAATGTAATTATAGTTCCAAGTACCTACATTGAAAAAGAAATCAGACCTCTAGGACATGACCTAATGATATAATGCAAAAAAAAATTATTTAAAAAAATAGAAAACTTAGCCAGTGGTAAAAAGTTGTAAAAATCAGAGCAGAAATCAAAGAAATTTAAACAAAGAAAACAATATAAAACTATCAAAGAATCTAAGAGCTGGTTTTCTTTGAGAAGCAAAGTTGCAGACCCTTCACCCAACTCATCCAAAAAAAGTTAAGAGCAGACCCAAATCAATGGAGCCAGTGACGAGGAGGGAAACATGACAGCGTACATCAAAGAAAATCAGATCGCTATGAGGGATTACTTTAAAAGCCAGTGCTCCTCATGGAAGCTGCAGTGACACAATGAGCCACACAGTCAACCTTTTTATCCACATATCTTCACTTGTAAGTATTCATTGCAAAAAGTCACTGATCTGATTCAAGGCCTCTGCTTTCTGTTATACTATCAATGTTGGGCTCTCACTAGAACTCCTCTTGATTACTGATTTTTCTTTTTTTTTTCTCCCTTTTCTTCACTTTTATATTTTACTTTATTTTGGGGATACTTTGCAAAGGGGGCAGGGAAGTTAATGGGTTACGGATGCATGATGTGAAAGGCACAAAAAAATAAATAAAAAAAAAGAAAATTAAAAAAGATAGTACTCTATTAAGCTGCAAAACCTGAAAGAAAAAGAAAGGAAGGGAAAAGGTTATCAATATAAATTAACAATCTAAAGAGATTCATAAAATTTATAAGATTGAAATATTATAAAATTTATAAAATTGAAATAAGATTGAAATAGTAATAAAAGGCCTTCCAGCTTTAAAAAAAATGGTACACACTGAACATAGCAGACAAGGAGGACTACTGAGACCTCAAGAACAATGGCAACGGGTTTTTGATTCTACTGGACCTATTGGTTTCGTGGGAGCCTAGGCAGTTTCGTGGATGCTCACCTTACTAGACCTGGATGGAGGTGGGCGGTCCTTGGACTTCCCACAGGGCAGAGAACCCTGATTGCTTTTTGGGCTGACGAGGGAGGGGGACTTGATTGGGGGAGGGGGAGGGAAAGGGGAGGCGGCGGTGGGGAAGAGACAGAAATCTTTAATAAATAAATAAATAAATAAAAATGAAAAACAAAAACAAAAAAAATGGTACAATGCCAGTTGAATTCACAACAGAATTCTAACAGACATTCAGAAAAGGTTTATAGGCCATCATTCTCAAACATTCGAGGACATAGTAAAAAAAGGAAAGCACACAAACTCCTAAGAAACCAATAACAGCATAAAACCAAAGCATGGCACAATAAGAACAAACCTACAAGCCAATAGCCATGATAGATATAGACTCAAGATGCTCAATAACATACTTGCAAACAGAATACAGACATACATCACAAACACCACGTTAGAGGAACAAGTTATCTTTATTCCTGAAATGCATGCAAGGATCACCATATACAGGTGAATAAATGTAATAAAGCCATGATTTGATTTTACACAAAATTGCATGATCATCTTCAACAGACACAGAAAATGCCTTTGACTAAACCCAACATGATTTCATGATGAAAGTCTTAGAGAATGTAGGATAAAGGGAACACAGCTCAACACACGAAAGTCTGTGTATAAGAACCCTGCCGTGAACATCAACCTAAATGGAGAAAAAAATTAAATCAATCCCACTGAAGTCAGAAATGAGACAGATTCCTCCCCTCTCCACTCCTTTCCAACATTATGCCTGAAGTGCCTGCTGGGGCAATGAAGCAAGAGAAGCAAATTAAAGAGATACAGAAGAGGAAAGAAGAAATGAAACAGGGTTTGCAGATGTCATAAACTATACATTAAAAATACCAACAACTCTACCTTCATTGTAAAATGTATCCTGCCAGTAAAAGAACTGGCTGAGAAAAATACCTTGCTTGTTTACACTTTGTTAATCTATAGCAAGTTGCTTGGACATGAGTGTAGATGGGTTCCTGGGGATAATTTGTTTATCACCTGCAATCTGTAAAATGTTTAATCATGTAAGGGATATGGAAAACATATTGTTTTTTTTTTACTTGTATTCATTATAATCATTCACTTGAAAAACAGAATGTAACTTCAAGGCAAAACACCACTAGAAACAGACTCTCACTTGGCAATGATCCATCAGACAGTGTAGGAACTTGCAGGCTTTTTTCTCTCTCACTATATTGGTCATTCTTTGGATGGTTTTTAGTTTTACTTTATCAGTCATACATACAATAGCTGTAATTTTCCTTTTTTTTTTTCCCTATTCTTTCAGCTGAACTAGGCGCCTCCTTTTTAGCCAACTCTTCGTATTTTACCTTCCATAAGAGGAAGTTCCCTGCTGTTAAGCAAGCTCTCAGCACCTGAAACTAGTCATCTGGAGTCGTCCATCTGCCAGTGAGTCCCTCTATTAAAGTAATTGTGTATGGGGAAGTGGGACCATTGTCTACTGTAGCCTGTTTTGTTTCTTTCAAGTGTTGAAACGCAGGGCTCAGAGGCTCCTGGACAGGAACTGACTTGAAAACCTCTTCTCCAAGGAATGCTTTTCATGGGGACACGAAGGTACCATGAAAGATTCAAAGGAGTGAAAGACCCACAAGTACTATCTAGCTGTGAGTATTAGGAACCACAAAAAAAAAAGAACTAGCATGCCATGATAATCCTAAGGATGCTGTAGTGGCCTTCATATCTTGGCTGTAAACAAAGTCTCTGATTGTGCTTAACAACTTCTCAATGAGAGGAAAATCATGTCTGGTTCTGGGAATCTTGCAAACTATCCAGGGATAGTGAAGTCATGGATCTTAAAGGAAAACTTACAACCACCACTTTAGTAAGTCAGTATAATTCCTAAGCACACTCCAAATATCCTTGCTTATACCCACAAAAGATATACCTTTGCAACAGATGGAGGACATTACAGAAAACCACCACCAATTAAAATGGAGAGTTATGGAACCCAATGTCAATGGATATATTGATAAAACTATTCCTGTACCTAAGGCTCGGGTTAAAGAAAACATTGTTAGAGAGAGGGCTGAATAAATGTAAGGGCCAGAGAATTGGGGAGATTTGTGGTGGAATTGTGCCTCCTAGTAATCTCATAAGCGACACGTATAAAGTCTTATCACTGTGACTGACCAAACATGAATAGAACAAGGACAACATCAATAGGCATGCCAAAACAGATGGAGAGAAAGCCCAAGAGGTCTCATCCTTATACAGAAAACTTTAGGCAAATAATAAATGGTAAGAATGGAGAAAATGGCCTTTTCCAGGGAAGAGCAGACCAATTTGTAATCAACAGCAAATGGCAATCCCTGAAATCATATATAATAATATTATTGTCATATGTGCATGTCATATTTAGGAATATATCACAAATCACTTATTTATATAAGCAATATAGATATATACATATGTATGTACACACATGTATGCATGTAATAACATTGAAAAATAAGTCCAGGAGCTGGAAAGAGATCAAGGAAGATAATAAAAGAGGTTTGGGAAGAAGGAAAGGGAAGGGGAAACTATGTAGTTTTCTTATACTCTCACAAAATTAAAAATAACTGTTTTCAAAATGGAAGGAGAAAAAGGCCATATTATGATATGTGAGAGAAGAATAGACATATACAAATAAATTGTATTTCCCTAAGGAAAAATTAAGCAAATCAATGTTTTTTTCCAGAAAAAAAAAATGAAATCAGCATAATTGAGGTAAAATTTCCTGTACATTTCCTTGCAGTTAGCATACAAAGTCTGTGGTCCAGAGAGGCTAAGGCTGCAGTTCATGCTGGCAGCCAACCTTGGTATATTAAGAGTCAGCAGGTGAATCTTGTTTTGAAGGAGTGAAAGAGAGCAGCTGAGAATGGGTATGTTGAGAGGCCGTGGGCAGAGGAGACGTGTAGTCTCAGTTGTGGTAGAAGCCGCAGGATTGAAGGGATCCTCAAGAAAGGGAATCATATAATGAGGTCAGAGTCCCTGAAGAGAGCCCATGAAAGGATACTGGAATAAGAATAGGCCATTTGCAGCAGGAGACCCCAACATTTTGGAAATGCAAGTGCCATGGGATGGCCAGCAAGGGCAGCAGCAGTCATGAAGTGGTACTATCTGAGAATGTCAAAAAAGCTGCGTGTGCTATGGATGGCTAGCTGCCAAGAACCTTTGGACCCCAGAACATTGTGAGTGGGTCTCAGACACCAAGCTCTAAACTCTTTCCATTGTTGGACCTTGGTTTCGCTTTAATCGAATTATTAATATTTTCTTACTCTTCCAGTTTGAAATAAGAATTAATTATTTTTATTATTTTACAGATGCCCACAGTTAAGAAACTGGAATTAGAGAAACACTTTGAACTTTGAAAGAGATTTTGCGTAAGTTAAAGAACTGGAAATATGTTCAAAGTGACTGAAACTTACAGACTGTGAGACTTTTAAAAGCAGAATGTTTTATATTGTGATACTAATTCTAACATGCCGTCATCCAAACAAGAAAGAAACTAAAAACACTTGCATGGCAATGTATGTATTTGTCAAGTTGAAAGCTGATCAACTATGCTGGCGAATTTTATGTAAGCTTGACACCAGCTAGAGTCATTTGGGAACAGGGACTCTCGGTTGAGATAATGCCTTCACAAGGTTGGCCAGTAGAAATGGGTGTAGTTTATTTCCTTGGTTAAGGAATGGTGCGGCAGAGTCTAGCCAATGTGGGCAGGTGGTCCTGATCGCTGTCAACAGCAGGCCAAGCAAACCACTAAGAGCAAGCCAATGAAGAGCACTGTTCCATGTTTCTCCTTCAGTTCCTGTTTGCAGGTTTCTGACCTCAGTGCCTACTCTGACTTCCCTGGATGATAGACTATAAACTGTAAGAAGAAATAAACCCTTTCCTCACCAAGTTGCCATTGGTCATGATACTCTGTCGTGGCAATAAAAACCCCAACTAATACAATGCATTTAATTATTTATGAAATGTGTATTCTATTTTTATATACTTTAGCTTTTTCAATGCTCATGGAATTTTCTATCAAAAGTTTCTGTGTATTCTGCAAAATAAAGATATAGAGGCTTTTGCTGTCAAGGCTGAGAATTTAGGTTTTATCCTTCAAACTTACATTGTGGAAAGACACACCTGAGGCTCAGTTGTCCCTTAATTTCCATGGGTTGTAGCACAAACCCTGACACATATAAGAACACAGGCACACAGAGAGAGAGACACACACACAAATATACATAAACACGCACACATGCACACACACAGTCACACAAACATAATACAAAAATATGTAAAAATAAGACCAAAATGGTTTTACTGTAGGGGCAGAAAAATATTTTTTTTAAAAAAGAGCATATCATGATTTTAATAGCTTATTTTTATCTGATGAAACTCAGTTCTGATACCAAACTTTAGGGTTAAAAATCACTTTACTCTTGCCTCCATTCTTCCCACGGGTTTAGAATTTCTTTATGAGTTTACTACTCTCCATAATTCATATCCTGTAACAAAATTTTGCAATCACTATTATTCTACAAAGTTTATTTCTAGGACTCCCACTAAAAATGCAGATGATCATGCCCCTCCCCAATGACTACAATGTCACAGCATGTTAAACTTCTAGGACACTTACTGGCACCTCTGTTACACTTACAGGTGGTTTCATATCACACACTACCGCTCTCTTGTTTTAGAGCAAACAATCCTGTCAGCATTTCTTGGAAGGGAGATCTGTTTGCATTGAATTCCCTTACTTCTATTATGTCTGGAAATTCCTTCCTCACTCCGTAACTTCTGTATAATAAACATGACTTTCCTGGTTACAATAATCTTGGTTGGTAATTGACTACTCACTAGCACACCGACTGTTCCATCTGGCATTCCTTTTCTTTTATTCCTGGTGAGAAATCTGCTTCCAAGCACTTTGGTCATTGGCCCCATTTTTCTTTTCATTCAGCATTCCTTCTTTCTGTGAATGTTGCAACCTTGAATACTTTGTGTGAGGAGGCTCCCTTGTTTCAATTTTATCGGTGATTTTTTCACAGTTTACATCAGTTTGGGTTTTTGTTTTTGTTTTAGCATGCAAAAAGTTTTCTTTTTTCTTTTTTTTAAATATTTATTTATTTATTATGTATACAATATTCTGTCTGTGTGTATGGCCAGAAGAGGGCACCAGACCCCATTACAGATGGCTGTGAGTCACCATGTGGTTGCTGGGAATTGAACTCAGGACCTTTGGAAGAGCAGGCAATGCTCTTAACCTCTGAGCCATCTCTCCAGCCCGCAAAAAGTTTTCTTATTATTTGTTTGAATAAATCCTTCATGCACTGATAGTTCTCCAGTCTTCCTTGGTCCCAAATAATGGACAGGTCTCTTGATGACATCACAAGAAGCTCATAAGGCAATCTTCTTCCTTTTCATTCTCCCTGTCTCCTCTGCGTTGTGAGCTGCGCATCTTCTACGTCACAGATTATGTTTCGGCCTGATGAGTTCTGCACTAGATTTTCTTTGCTATAATTTCCAATTTGTTTGTCTTTTGGACTTGATTTTTTTTATCTCCCATATCTTCTTTTTTCTTTCACTATAAAACATCTTATGTTTGCTGTTCTTTGTGGAAGTGGATTGGCCTGAGTCACCTGTGTAAGTGACTCGTAGCACGTGCGTGTGATGATGAATATGGGGATTAAGGGATAGCTTTAGAAAGTGGGTTCTATTCATGAACTGTGGGTTCAGGAGCTGAACTCAGGAGTCTTTTCTAGATGGAAATCCTTTTTTTCCTGGCCAGTAATCTGATTACAACATCTGTAGAATTTTTTTTTTATTTTCCACATTGTTGTCATTGTTAGTTTTCTTCTGATGAGCATATTATTTTTCACTTGCTATTCAGTAAATTTTCTTAAACTCATGACTTTTTATTCTCTGACATCATCACCTCACAGTTAGGCAACTCTGAGGATGTAATGTCTCATGTACAAAGGAAAATTTAAGCATCAATATAAACTTACTAAATACTCATTGTTTTTCATATTATCAATACTCATTGATAAGGTTATACTTGGCTCTCAGATCTAGAATGAAAAGCATCATGTGTAGTTGAATCATGTATGAAACAGGTCATTAGGTCCTGGTAAAATTTTATCAATAAAGAAAGATGGTTTCTTTTATATGTACAACTTGCTATATTGTTGTACATCTGCTTGTAAAGCATTCATATGACATATTGATCCTAGCCCCTGTAGGAGAAGTATTGTGATTCTATCAGAGTATACATATTCAAAGGTAAATGTTTGATTCAATGGCATGGATTAGCTGTGATGTAGGTTGAACTCAGGAGCATTCCTCCAAAGCTTCTTCATCAGGTCCCAGCTCCAAGTACCTGCCTTGAGTTCCTATCCAGATTTTCTGAAAAATGGGCTATAAACTACAAGATGAAATATACCCTTTCCTTTCCAAACTGAGTTTTGCCATCAGCTTTTGTAACTGCCTAGAGGGTCACTCATGACAAAGGGTAGTGGAGATAGTGTTAAGAGTGGTCCATGAAAACAGAAGGCTTTTCTCACTAGTTCCTGTAACCATTTGTGAAATAACCACTCTGAGGCTTATTATCAACTATAATTGTTTGGCCAGAGTCTGAGGGTTCTTACTTGTTAGTTCTACCTATTAAATTAACACATTTCTATTAATCTGTGTATTGCCACAAGGCTGTGTTTTACTTACCAGTGTAGCATGTTATTCCTTTGCTATATGTTGTTTCCTCAACTCCACTTTCTATCTATCTATCTATCTATCTATCTATCTATCTATCTATCTATCTATCTATCTTTGCTTGGACTTTCTGCCTAGCTTTACTCTGCTAAGTCATTGGCTGAAACAGCCTGCTTCATCAACCAATAAAAGCAACACATATACAGAAAGGCATCCCACTTCATCTCTACTTTTCTGCCTAATTAAAAAGAAGCTTTTCACTCTAACACAGTAAAATTACATATAATAAAAGTTATCAAATTATGTTTATAACATTTAGTCTATTTGTATTAGATAAAAATCGAAAAAAATATTCTACCATTTATCTTTTCTTTGTGAATCTAAAGTTTGTATCTTATTTATTTTTTTATTATATTATATTTTATTATTACTAAGGAAAACTAGAACTATCTGTCTTTAACTCCATCAAAAACCCCAGAAGTATATAATACTACCTAAATAAACAGGAACTGCATTGCAAACAACTTCCAAAACTCTAGAATTGACAGAGATATCTTACTGCCTGGAAAGTCACCCAAAGTTCTTTTCTAACATTGGGGCATGCTTCTTCAACCTTTAGGACAATATTATTTAGCAAACTTTTCTTGAAGCAAGATATTTGAAAGACAGTCTCATCTATATTGGCAGTTTGTCAGTCACTTTCTTTTGTGTCCTGTACAATGCCTAACAGGCTCATGAACCAGACAACTTAAAGGATTGTCCCACTTCCTTTTGGCAAGTTCAGCAGTCATTTTCCCATGGATCCTGCATGTCTAGCTTATACAGAATACTCCCAAGCAGTCTAGGCAAAAGAAAACAAGAGTAGTTTCTTGTTCAAATGGTTAGCAAACTCCATAACGAGCCTCTTTCGATGCCCATTGTCATCTTGAAATAGATTGGTGCCACCAGAAGCAGACATGACTCACTGTTGAAAAATGTGTAAGTTCTTAAAACATTTTAAATGCTATCTATATTCTGGAGGTCTTTGAAGTATTTGAAGATTGCCTATCCATCTAAAATATATCTCTATATATCTAGAAAATCTAACTAACATGATGTTAAGTTTGAAATTTTTATATATAGAGAGAAAGAGCCTGGGAGCCTGTTTTAGCGTGGCATGGAGAGCTCAGATTGTGGACTAGGGGTTTTTCATGCAGAAAGGCCACACTACCCGGTGGGACCTCTAGGATATTAGGAATTTTCCTAACGCGAGTTCTCTGATGATGCAGAAATCCCAATCAAGCCAAATCGCAACAAGCCAAATTTAAAAAAATCCAGGTTCTGCACTCTCAGGTGGCCCTGAGGGGGAACTGGGAAGCCACAAACACAACCACTGAGGGGAGAAGAAAGAGACCACACAGAGACTTAGCAGGGGAGAGCATTTTATATAGACTGGGGGAGTGGTCAAGATTTTGGTGGGCTGTCTTGACCCTCCTCCAGGGAGGGGTCAAAGCTTGGTGAGCACAGGGACAGGGCCTCCAAAGATGGAGGCCAGAGACCGGAAATTACAATATCCTTGCCTAAGGGACTTCTAGGTTCTTATGTTCTAGATCTATAAGACAAAGTCCAGAGCCATGGTTGACTACCCCCTTTTATCTATCATCCCAGTGGACAGAGCTACTCAATCTAGTTAGGCACTCTTGGTTATCTCAGGGATGTGTTTTCCCATTCTGGAAGTGAGCAGGGTGATGCAGGCCTTCCTATGTCCCGGTTGTTGACTTATGACGGTGACAGAGTTTTATCAAGGCCTTTTAAAGTCGTGTGGGCATGATTTAAGCTTAAGTAGAATTTCATTAAATCTGTCAACAGAAAATAATAGGCCTTCCAAATCAGGCCTTTATCAACTTTACTTGTAAAATGGATTCATAAGGCTGGCTAGAAATCTAGTAGACCATTTTGACACATGCCTAATGAATTGAATTTAATCTCTCGAACTCACATAGCAGAAGAAGAGAACTGACCCCTGAATGTCTTTGAGCTCCCCACAGGAATCAGGTAGAGCTACATGCATGGCTTTCTGCAAGTATAAATAAATAAATGCACAAACACACACAATTTAATGCATATATACACACATGTATACATACATAAAATGACAACATGAATATAGTAGAATTTTATGTCAGATAGAATAAACTTTAGCTAATCATGTTTTCTTTGAAAATAAAAACAAACTTCAATTAAACTTTAAAAATAAGATTTGAAAGGCAACGGAGAAGCAATGAGCAAAGCAATTATGAAATGACAAATATTTCAAATAAAGAAATAAAATGAAGTACCCTGCATTCTTTCCTCTGCAGCACTAGCTGAGGCTGCATGCGAGCTGAGGATGAGCGTTCCGTCAATCAAAGTGGACCTCTACTTTGGAGAGAAAATTAGTTCTCTAAGTCCTACACGAGACTAGGTTTGTAGATTAGGTATGCGAAGATAATTTAATTCATATGTACCAAGTAATTTGATCATATTTCCTCTCTAAATACCCTCCTTTATCCTCTCCCACAGACTCAGTTCTTCTAAGGCATGAATACCCATCTTGCATTCATGTGTTTCTGTGTTTCTGTGGCCCTCTGAGTTTCATTCGTGTTGAATACATGAGCAAGAGCTGAGTGTTAGTTGCTGGATGACATGAAACTTACTGATGTCTATGCTAATGAAGAAAAGCACTCCTCCTCTACTAACTTGACCTCCTTTGACTGTCAGCAGCTCCTCAGGAAAGAGCATACATTACTTAGACCACCCCCCCACACACACACACACCATTCACAGTGAAATGATGGTGGCCTGAACTGTTTGGAAGTATTGCACATGCAACTACAGATATAGTGTGGGATGATCACATGCCAGGTAGTCTACAAAAGAGTGTTCACTCCCATTCTTAGGTTCTTATTTTTCACATTCGCTTTATTAGGATATTCTTTATGTTCCACTAAGACTTGGAGGAGGGGATAGATATGTCTCATAGTGTATAAACACTAAATATGTTCCTTATTCTCACTTTGACCAGTTGTGAGCCTGTGTTAACTGCTACCCACTGCAAAGGGAATTTATTAAAGAAGATAATGAACAGCACAAATTTGTGTGTAGAAAGATAAACATGTAGCTTATCATGTTTACCAGAAGTAGATGTTTCCCTATGGCCTATGACCTTCTCAGTTACAGTTTTGTTTTGTTTTGTTTTTATTTGTTGTTTGCTTGCTTGCTTGCTTATTTGTTTCCTTCAAGTACTGTTTAATTTCAGTAAAGTGTATTTTCAAGACTCCTTATTGGATTAATTATATCAGTCTTTCTTTGACACAGGCCTGTTGTGGAGACTATAGTACTGCAATTTCTCTTTGACTCAAAAATCCCTTCTATAGACTTTAAGAAATTACAGACACTAGTCCAGACTGCTATTCCCAGAAAGACTGTCAAACACAGTAGATGGAGAAAATAAAAGATTCAAAGACAAAACCAAGTTTAAGCAATATTTATGTATTAAGCGAGCCCTACAGAAGGAACTAGAAGAAAACCTCCCACCTAAAGAGGTAAACCACACCCAAGAAGACCCAGGAAATAAATAACCCCAGACCATCAAATCAGAAGAAAGAAATGCACACATACATGACAACAGCAGAATAATACAAATCAACAAGCGCTGGCTGCTCTTTAGACAGGTCTCAGGATCAAGGCTTCGCCTCCCCAAGAAAAACACACAGACTAAAACAATAGATGTGAACAAGATCCTTCCTTCTGCTACTTCCAAGAAACACACCTTCACATCAAGGATAGAAATCACCTTAGGGTAAAAGGATGGAAAAAAAAAAACTACTCCAACCCAGTGGATCTAAAAATCAAGCTAGTGTAGGCATTTTAATATCTGGCAAAACAGACTTCAAATCCAATAGCTGATAATACGGGGAGGAGGGAGGAGAGGCTTTTAGACATTAGTTCAAAAGGGTGTAATCCTTCCTTGATGCTGGGAGTGTAATTTAGAAAAATATAATGTCTATTTCAGGCACTAAATTCCTATTTATATGGTAACTCTACTTAAGTTCCATTTGTGTATGTACAAATTTAGGACATGTCTATAGTTAGTTTCTGCATACATTTTTTTTTCTTTCTTTTTTTTTATTGAGAATAAGAAAAAAAAGTTTCCGCCTCCTCCCAGCCTCCCATTTCCCTCCCCCTCCCCCCAATCTTCTCCCCCTCCCCCCTCTC